>NC_041214.2:38444756-38467936 GCF_002837175.3 Physeter macrocephalus
TCAATTTCGTTTCTTTTTATGGCTGAGTAATATTCCATTGTATATATGTGCCACATCTTCTTTATCCATTCATCTGTTGATGGACTCTTAGGTTGCTTCCATGTCCTGGCTATTGTAAATAGAGCTGCAATGAACATTTTGGTACATGACTCTTTTTGATTTATGGTTTTCTCAGGGTATATGCCCAGTAGTGGGATTGCTGGGTCGTTAAAAGCTTTTGCACAGCAAAGGATACCATAAACAAGACCAAATGACAACCCTCAGAATGGGAGAAAACAGTTGCAAATGAAGCAACTGACAAAGAATTTATCTCCAAAATTTACAAGCAACCCATGCAGCTCAATAACAAAAAAACAAACAACCCAATCCAAAAATGGGCAGAAGACCTAAATAGACATTTCTCCAAAGATATACAGATTGCCAACAAACACATGAAAGAATGCTCAACATCATTAATCATTAGAGAAATGCAAATCAAAACTACAATTAGCTATCATCTCACACAGGTCAGATTGGCCATCATCAAAAACTCTAGAAACAATAAATGCTGGAGAGGGTGTGGAGAAAAGGGAACCCTCTTGCACTGCTGGTGGAAATGTAAATTGATACAGCCACTATGGAGAACAGTATGGAGGTTCCTTTAAAAACTACAAATAGAACTGCCATGATATCTTTATTTCGAGAACGTTATCACTCCCGACTCCATCACCTCCCTGACCTCACCTCACGCCCCTCCCCATCACAGTTACCCTCCCACCTTGGATTCCAAGAAATTGGATGGGTGGGGAGGAAGGGCCGTGTCATAATTTGACCTGGCCCAAGGTAAAGGCAAAGCATCGATCTCAAAGCTTGGATCTAGTCTCTGTGCAGCTGAAGGTGGAGATCGAGGGTGTGGGGCTGTGCTGTTTGCTGAGGCCCTGGAACAGGACAGCTCCTAACACACTGCTAGGCCAGGGCTGCCAGGACTCCACAGGGTGGGATAGGAGCATGGCCCCAGCTCTGTATAATTATGCATATGCCCACCCCTGTTGTGGGAAGGGACATCTTGTCCAAGGCAAGCTGAGGGACGTTTTAGAACCACAGACTTTAGGAAAAAATAACCTGAGAGACAGAGGAGAACCCACACAGGCATGGCAGCCCCTCGCCGCTTTGGGGTTTGTGTTCAGTGAGGCCCTGTGGTTCCTGCAACCAGGAGGTTCCCCATCCTTCAGGCTGTGTGGGAACAAACTGTGCAAACCGGGGCCTCAGCATGTGCAGTATTTAATCCCCTCCTTTAAGTGTTAAAGTGCTTTAAAAATGCTCAGCTACAGGGAAAGGGCTATCTGCAAGGCCAAAATATATACCTACACCATCGGGGTTAAGAGAACAGTGATTTTTTTTTTTTTAAGCACTAGAGAGATTTTAAAAAAATGTTCCATGCAGTTACCATGGATTATGTGATAACCTGTTTCCTTATATACAGTTACCGAATGTTTTGCAAACACATATGTGTCCTGAGAAGGTGGATGGACAAGGCTAAACTGGAGAAGATGGAAATGGAAAAAAAATGATTCAGGAAGGTAAGAGAGAGGTCAGAGGATTCATTCATTCAACAAATAATTACTGAGTTCCTGCTGTGTCCCATGCAAAGATCTAAGAGTTAGGGATTTAACGTGAACTGAATATATAAAATTCCTTGCCCTCAGGAAATTGCACTCTAGTGAAAGTGTCAAGACAGACAAGAAGCGTAGTCCAGGCGTAGTCCAGGCGTTCAGTGTGATGCAGAATGGAGAGAGAACTAATCAGGGAGGGCCTCCCTGAGGAGGTGACATCTTGGCAGATACCTGAGGGGACGTGGTGTGTCTCAGGCACAGAAAGGAGGCCCCTGTGGCTGGAGTAGAATAAGCAGGGGTGGGTGAGGGAGAAAGGGTGGGAGAAGCCACAGGGGCCAGGTCATGTAGAGTCTGAGCTTTGTTTTAAGGTGGAAGCCAGTGGAGGGTTTTGAACAGAGGAGTGACAAGCTCTGACTCTTGTTTTAACGGGATCACCCTGGCATATAAATGGCAAGAAAGGGACTTAGAAATGGACATGGGAGGATGCAGGAGGCCTGCATCCTGAAGGTGGAGATGAGGGAGACAGTGAATAACGACCAGACTGGGTGTATTTCTAGGGGGGAGTGTGGCCGATTGTGTTTTCCCAAGGCGGCCGCACCAATATGCACGCGTCCTACACCTCCTCTTTACAGTGTGATGCTGCCGCACCCACCTCTGCTGAGCCCGAGCCCCTAGCCTCTCCTCAGCCCTCTGGACCTCTCTATCTTTTTCACATCACATTGGCCACAGTCAAAGCCCTCCTCCTCCCCACCCCCCAGGGTCTTTATAAAGTTACTAGAACCGATGAAGGGCAGATTTCTCACAGATGCTGGGCTGGTGTAGGAAAAAGTAGACTGGGCAGGATAGAAAAGCCTTTCCTCGGAATCTGCAGAAGTGCTGAGGAGACTTGGAGTGACCAGGACTGTGGAACCGGGGTCAGAGGTGATCTGGGGAGGGCCCACCGCCATCTAGATTATAGGAATTTGGCAGGAGGCGTGCCAGAGCCGATGAGGAAGGTAAGAGGTGAGATGTGACTGTAGTTCTCAGGAAGGGATTCATGGAAGACTCTGAGGCCTTTCTGATCTTAAGGGATTAAAAACGCTGATGCCAATCACCGGTCATCAAACACCTATTATACTTGCACACCTGTTATTTCTTGAAAGCCTCACAGCAACTCTGGGAGGTAGCTGTCACTCCCTCCATGTTGCAGATGCAGAAACAGAGGCCAATGATGGCAGCTTAGGTGACCTGCCCGGGGCCACAGAGCTAGAACACAAGTATCCCGAAGCCTGCATTCTATACACCACCAGCCCCGGTTCAGACATCACAGGGAATGGGGAGGCACCTGAGGGGACCTGCCTGGGCACAGGGTGGGCGTGATCATGGCCCTTCGGGGGCCAGTGGCAGGGCCTCATGGCCAGAGCGCCCTCAGAGGAAAGAGAACAAGCTAAGATGCTGGATGCAGATCTTGGTGGCCTGGAACACAGGAGGTCGCTTCCCAGTGTGAACGGCTGGGCAATGGGGGAAGATTCTACATGTGTGCGGGGCATTCCAGCTCCTGTTCCTGCTGCGAGTTGCCAGAAGGGAATGCCGGCCTCATGTTTCCCTCTTATGGCACCTATTCCAGAATCCCTGCTCTCCCCTCCACTGGGAAAGCCCCCCTCCCTTCATGTTCAAATCCTCCCAGTTCTCCCAAGTTTAAATGTTCCCTCCTCCATGATAACTCTGCCAGGAGGGATGCATGTGCTCCTGGGAACGTCCCCAGTGGTTCCCTCATCTTCATTCTTGCACTTAGAGGGCAGTGTGCATGGTGGCAACAGCACTACGGTTTCAAGTCAAACGGTAGCAGGTTGGAATCCCGGCTTGGCCACTCACCAGCTGAGGAAAGTTCTCAGAGCTCAGTGGAGATAACATCCCTTATGGGGCTCCGAGGAAGGGTCGGGGATGAACTCTGAGATTCCCTGCATTAGGAACAGCCAACTTCGGGACTCACCTCTCCCCACTCAGGACCTGACTAGGGGGCTGCATGCAAGTCTCAGCACCCAAGTGGGAACTGGGCACACTTTATTAACTGTGGTAACAACCAAGACGGATCCTGGCAAAGGCTGAGCTGGGGAATGTGGGCCAGACCCGGAAGCCACAGAGGGTTCTTCTTCCTCCCCAGGGAATTGAGGCGACTAGCCCTTCTTTGGGCTTCTGCCCCCCTCCCCTCCAGAGACAAGAATGAGGAGGCGGGGACGAGGCCAGACCTGCTGAGCAGCCCCTGGGAATTCTCAGGAGGCCACAGAGCTGATCTTCAAGGCAGAGTGAGCCTACCCATGAGCAACACGGCCCTGTGAGGATCCTGGGTTCTGACCCATCAGACCGATAACTCCTTTTTTTTGGAGGGCATGGGCACATGGCCTTAGAAGGGGTGGCCCAGGGTGTAAGTGTGGGGAGAGGTGTCTCCTCTTCTACACTATGGATTCAATACACCACTTCTATCTTTTTTTTTTTTTTTTTTTTTTTGGCCACGCCATGCAACATGCAGGATCTTAGTTCCCCGACCAGGGATCGAACACTTGCCCCCTGCACTGGGAGCATGGACTCTTAACCACTGGGCCGCCAGGGAAGTCCCTCAATGTACCACTTCTCAAATGCCTTATACAATGCCTTGCCACGTGGTAGGAGACATTTAAACTATTCAAAAAGAAGAATACTTATGTTCGTGTGTATGTGTATGTGCTAATATAAATGTAGCTCTAGTCTGTGCTTTCAACCTTGCAATATAGTTATTCTGATACATGTCTTATTTCTCTGAGTAGATTATTAATTCCTTGAACACAAGGCCCATGACTGGTCCTTCTCTTTATCCGCCCAAATGTCAAATCTGATACACAGTAGACGTTCAATAAACGTTAAATGAATTAATGAATGGATTTCCATGGTATATGCAAAATAGTAAACTACATTGCAAGATATCCAAAATCCCTAAGAGTAATTCAGCCTGGGTCAAGATTCCCCTTGCAAAGTCTCAGAACAGACTTGCCTCTTGCCAAGGGAAATGCAAGTTTGCAGCTGCAGAGGCCTTAGCTGTAAATGAAATGACAGTGTAAGGCACTCACACAGCCTGGCCTATAAATGTTAGGTTCCAGAGCCCCCTGTGTAAGGTGAGGGCTGGGTGAATGCATTCTCCGCCTGCCTCCCCCAGGCTCTCTCCACCATGTGCCAGACGCCTCCCGCATCAGGCCTGCACCTAGCCTGGAACAGAACAACTAGCTCTGTCCAGCTCTGGCTTCCATGCCTCAATGCCATGTCAACAACTCCTGAAAAATAGTCTTCAGAGGAGAAGATGCTGACATATCCTCAATTACAGTCTGTGATTCTCCACATGCTGTCTGGAAAATGCATTAGTCCAGTATATTCATTTGCTAGGGCGGCCATAACCAAAAGACCACAAATTAGGTGGTTTAAACAGCAAATGTATTTCCTCACAGTTCTGGAGGCTCGAAGTCCAAGATCAAGGTGTCTGCAGGTTTGGTTTCCTCTGAGGCCTCTCTCCTTGGCTTGTAGATGGCCACCTTCCAGCTGCATCCTCACATGGCCTTTCCTCTGTTGTCTGTGTGTCCAAATTTCCTCTTCTTATAAGGATAGCAGTCAGATTGAATTAGGGCCCAGCCATAAGGCCCTATCTCCAAATACAGTCACAGTTTGAAGTACTGGGGGTTAGAGCTTCAGGATATAAATTTGGGAGTGGATACAATTCAGAAGAACTGGATTCAAGTCCATTTCTTGGTTGTGTGATCATAGGCAAGTTGCTAAGCCTCTCTGAGCTTTTGCTTCCTCATTTGCAGACTGGGCTCCGGGGTTTTGTGAGAATGAAAGGAATTACCATGTGGCAAGTGCCTGGCACACAGTGGGTACTTAAGGAATGCTGGTTTCCCTCTCAGCCTATATGTGGGAATGTTTAGACTCTTGTATATGCAAGACATGTTGCTTATGGACCTGGTGAGATGGGAGGAGAGGACTGCTCATGGCTTCTTTTAGCCTTGTACTACCCCATGAAGAAAGAAGGCTGCTAGAGAGCAGATGCATTAGGACGTTTTTCCGACCACTGTGATGGTGCAGGGCACAGGAAACAGGTCAGGTGTCAAGCATATAAGAGAGCATCAGTAACTCTCTTTAGGTGTGGGCACCTAACACCCCTTGGTATTTGAACTGGATGAGAGGTTGAAGTTTTGGTATAGATTGAGCTGGACTTTCTAAAGCCTGAAAATGAGAGTTGGTTTATACCTGAAACTGACAGCAAAAGCTATGATTCCTGTTTGAACTATTGTCCAGGATCTGTGAAAGGGGGATGTGATAGAGCTTGTTTAAGAACCTAAAGCTTTCTGGGACTTCCTCGGTGGTCCAGTGGTTAAGACTGCACTCCCAATGCAGGGGGCCTGGGTTCAATCCCTGGTCAGGGAACTAGATCCCGCATGCCACAACTAAGATCACATATGCCACAGCTAAGACCTGGCACAGCCAAATAAATAAGTATTAAAAAAAAAAAAGGAACTTAGAGCTTTCAATAAATGGGTTAGGGGCTTCCCTGGTGGTGCAGTGGTTAAGATTCCACACTTCCAATGCAGGGGGCCCAGGTTCGATCCCTGGTCAGGGAACTAGATCCCATATGCATGTCGCAAACAAGAGTTCGCATGCCACAACTAAGGAGTCTGCGTGCTACAACTAAGGAACTGGTGAGCTGCAACTAAGGAGCCCATGAGCCTCAACTAAGGAGCCCGCCTGCTGCAACCTAGACCTGGCGCAACCAAATAAATAAATAAATAAATATTTTTAAAAATTAAAAAAAACCCTGGTTATTAGTACTTGTTATTTCTTGTATCTTTGTTGTCTTATGTCCCTTAATACCCCTCAAAGTACCAGAGATTCAGATCTTTCAACTTTTCCCGCAATACAAGGGTCAATTTAAAGCATCTCTTAATTGAGTTTTCCCCTTTGAATAAAACCTTATATCTCACTTGATTTTACCAATTTTCCACAGAAAACCTCTTACAGAGCACTTTTTAAAAAGCGTGTTAAAATAAAGACCATATATGACAAGCCGACAGTTAACATCATACTAAATGGTGAAAAGCTGAAAGTTTTCCCTCTACTATCAAGAACAAGAAAAGAGTGCCCACTGTCATCATTTCTATTCTATATACCACTAGAAGTCCTAGCCAGAGCAATTAGGCAAGAAAAAGTAATAGAAGGCATCTAAATTGGAAAAGAAGAAATAAAATTGTCTCTGTTTGCAGATTACATGATATTACATAGAGAACACCTTAAAGACTCCACAAACAAGCTATTAAAACTAATAAACATGTTCAGTAAATTTGCAGGATATAAAATCAACATAGAAAAATCAGTTGTCTTTTTAAAATTAACAATGAAGTATCTGAAAAAGAAATTAAGAAAACAATTCCATTTTCAATTGCATAAAATAAAATAAAATACTTAGGAATAAATTTAACCTAGGAAATGAGAGATCTGTACACTGAAAACTATAAAACACTGATGAAAGAAATGGAAGAAGACACATATAAATGGAAATACATCCTGTGTTCATTGATTGGAAGAATTAATATTGTTAAAATTTCCATGCTACCCAAGGCCATCTAAAGATTCAGTGCAATCCCTATCAAGATTCCAATGGCAGTTTTAAGAGAAGTAGAAAAAACAATCCTAAAATTTATATGGAACCACAAAAGACCCTGATAACCAAAGCCATCTTGAACAGGAAGAACAAAGCTGGAGGTATTACATTACCTGATTTCAAAATATATTACAAAGCTATACTAATCAAAATAGTATGAGACTAGCATAAAAACAGACATGTAGACAAATAAAAGAGAACAGAGAGCCCAGAAATAAAATCCACACATTTATGGTCAATTGATTTCAAAACAGTGCAACAACATACAATGGAGAAAGGACAGTCTCTTCCATAAATGGTGTTGGGAAAACTGGATAGCCACAAGCAGAAAAATAAAATTGGATCTTTATCTCATACCATATACAAAAATCAACTCAAATGGGTTAAAGTCTAAAACATATATCTGAAACTATAAAAATACTGTAAGAAAACACGGGAAAGGCTTCTTGACATTGGTGTGTGCAATCCTTTTTTAGATAAGACTGAAAAAAGCATGGGCAATGAAAAAAAGATAGTCAAATGAGGTTGTATTAAACTAAAAAGCTTCTGTATAGCAAAGGAAACAAGAAACAGTGAAGGAACAACCTATGGAATGGGGAAAATATCTGCCAACCATACATCTGATAAGGGATTAATATCCAAAATATACAGGGAACTCAAACAACTCAAGCAAGAATACAAATAACCTGATTTTAAAAAGGGCAAGAACCTGAGTAGATATTTTTCCAAAGACACCCAAATGGTCAACAGGTATATGAAAAAGTGTTCAACATCACTAATCATCAGGGAAATGCAAATCACACCACAATGAGATATCACACCACACCTGTCAGAATGGCTATTATCAAAATAATAAAAGATGAAGGGTTGACGAGAAAAGAGAACCCCTGTGCTCTGTTGGTGAGAATGTACTGTATAGCCATTATGGAAAACAATCAGATCACAGCAATAGATGAACCTGGAGGACATTACGCTAAATGAAATAAAAGAAGCCAGGCACAGAAAGACAAATACTACAGGACCTCACTTATATATGGAACCTAAAAACGTCAAATTCATAGAAGCAAGGAGTAGAATGGTGGTTGCCAGGGGGTGTGGGTGGGGTAAATGGGGAGATGTTGGTCAAAGGGAACAAAGCTGCAGAATTACGCAGGATGAATAAGTTCCGAAGACCTAATGTACAGCATGGTGACTAATATTAACAATACTATATTGTATATTATTTGAAATTTGCTAGGGGAGTAGATCTTAAGTGTTCTCACACCACTGCCCCCCAGATGGTAACTATGTGAGGAGTTGGATATGTTAGTTAGTTTGACTGTGGTAATCATTTCACAATCTATACATATTATCAAAACATCATATTGTAATCCTTAAATATATATCATTTTTGTTTGTCAATTATGCCTCAGTAAAGCTGCAGGAGGTGGCGGGGGGGACTTCCCGGGTGGCGCAGTGGTTAAGAATCCACCTGCCAATGCAGGGGACAGGGGTTCAAGCTCTGGTCCAGGAAGATCCCACGTCGCAGAGCAACTAAGCCCGTGAGCCACAACTACTGAGCCCACGTGCCACAACTACTGAAGCCCGTGCACCTAGAGCCGGTGCTCCGCAACAAGAGAAGCCACCACAGTAAGAAGCCCGTGCACTGCAACGAAGAGTAGCCCCTGCTCGCCGCAACTAGAGAGAGCCCATGCGCAGCAACGAAGACCCAACACAGCCATTAATTAATTAATTAATTAAATGAAAACGAAAGGAAAAAAAAAAAAATCTGGGGGGAAAGCATGTTAAAGGTGCCACCAACACAACTGCAGCCTGTGTCTTTGTAATACGGGTTTCTCTAGGCTTGGAGGTATGACCTGCTCATAATAATAGTTCAGCCCTTCTGTGGGGAGTTCAGGTCCTCAGTGCCCTCCCAGGTTCTCCCTATAGGAAGTACTCCTGTTCAAGTCTATATTCAGATAGCCCTAACCTGTTCATCCTGATGCACCTCACACGGGGCTGGAGATGTGTTCCTGCTCACCACTGCTCTTCCAGCTCTGAGTGCAGGCATTTTTGGTGCCGTAGTGCCACGCAGCAGGGAGACAGTTTCCCCTGTCATGCTCACTCGTGTATCTATTCCCACCGCTCCTCTCTGCCCCTGCAGGGGTGGGCTGTAGTCGAAAGAGGGGGAAACACACAGAGATCCCAGTGATTTAAGGTCCTCCTCTTCTGAGGGCTCGAGTGCAAGTGTGGGTGATGGGAGGGATAAAAGGCGGAAGCCAGGGCCATCTGAGTCACACTGTGGGGCAGGGAGGGGCGTTGCAGGGGGCCCAGTCTCTGCAGTCATCTGAAGGCCTGGCTGGGGCTGGAGGCTCTTCAGAGACCTCAGTTCCTGGCCACGCAGACTTTTTCACAAGGCTTTGTGAGTATCTTCATGACACATCAGCAGCCTCCCCCAAGAACGAGAGATCCAAGAGTGAGAAAAAGGAAAAGGCCACAGGCTTTTGTGACCTAGTCCCGGAAGTGACACACTGTCACTGGAACCAAGTCATTGAGTCCAGGCCACAGTCAAAGGAAGGAGAGTTAAGCTCCACCTCTTGAAGGCAGAGCACCAAAAAAACTGTGGCCATTCCCCCACTATCTGCTCTTCTTGAGTCGAGCCTGTGATTTCCAACCTGCTCTTTCCTTCTCAGAAGGCTTCTTGGTTCCTTATGCATCCTCGTCAGCTCTCTGCCCTGAATCTGCAGGGGGCACACAGCTGGTCCTTCTCTTGAGCTTAGCACTCTTTCTCCAACTATGTGACATTGTCGCCCAGAACCAATTCACACCTGACACCGTCTTTCCCCTCCTGACACCCTGTGTTTGGGAAATGAGGCACACCTGAATAGCAGAAAAATGGGCCAAGTTTTCTCTCTTAGATGCCTGGAACTAAAATCTTATGAATCTGGGGTAAACAGGTCTAACTTAAGCGTGCATCAGATCACCCAGAGGACTTGTTAAAACACAGATTTCTGAGCTTCCAAGACTCAGAGGTCTTGGAAGTTGGGTGGGGATTTGCAGTTCTTATGTTTCCAGGTACTGCTGCTGGTCCATGGACCACACTTTGAGAACCACTGGTCTAAGGGTTAAGTTAGCAAATTAAGTGTATCTTCAGTGACTGAATTATTAGGGTATACTTACTCAGATGACCGTTTTCCGCAGGGAAATTTGGATAAACTTACAACTTCCTTGGAAAATTCTACTTTGTGGCAGTCTTCTTCTGGTCTCTTATCTTCTCCCTATCTTCCTCCCCTCCTTTTAAACATCACATCCACCTTAAAAGCATACATCACCGTATTTTAAGATTTCCGTTTGTAACTATATTTCAGTTCATTGGAGTACAGATTCTCAGAATTGAGGCACTCTGGACGAGGCTTGTGGTTTGCAAATTCAAAAACATATTTTGAACTGAGGTCAATTTAAAATATATATCATTACTTCTTTTTGGCCTTTCTTACATGCTCCAAATTTCTTTTACCATTCCCCCCCCCTTATATATCAGTTTCAATCGTCTTTATAAAAGTGAACAGCTCTTGAATTAGGAACTTCACAAACTCAAGGCAACTGATAAGTGGTAGTATCTAATATTCAAATGACCTTCTAAAGTAATTTTCCATTTTTATTCCTGCCCTATTTCAGTCAGTCTGGGAGATTCCTGGAAAGAACATGTGCTAAAAGCATTTCCATTTCCATTAGTAGGTGGCTCCATAAATAGCCAATTTGTTTTATTTTTCTGTGGATCATTCTCAACCCTATTTGCCCACATTGAGTCACACTGTCAAAGAAAGCTTAAATGGTTTATATTCAAAGAGCTCAAACTTGTTTGTCCTGGTGTGCAATTTAAATACATGTAGAGAAAAAGGAAAAGAAAGCCATACCAATATATACTATTTTTCTGTCAGTGACATATCTCTCTCCAGTCTATGTTTATTTAAAATGGAGTCCAGCCTTTAAAAAATAATGAATGTAAAGCGTTTATTACATAATGACTTAGAGGCAGGATCACTATGAGACATACTGGGAGGCAATTTTCCAAGTTAAGACCCCAAAGCCAAGGTCTTTGAGGAGCCCTTCCTCCCCAACGTCTGCAGGTCTCATGAACGCCATGTCCTGTTCTGGTGAGTTCCTTTAGACAGGAATTTGAGAAGCAGCCTCAGCTGCACACAAACACGCTGCCACGTGGATTATCGCTGAGGAGATGGATTTATCCTCAGGTGCCTGTCGCTCAGGGCCCTGAACCCTTCTACATCCCCACGGCAGCCCTCCTCATGTTCACCTGCATCCTCTTTGTTCTCAGTCTCACCGAGTCAAACCTCAGCCCAAAGTTGGTCTGGCAGCCCCATTAGCGGGTTCAGGGCTCGAGCTGCATCTCGTGTCTTTTCTCAGAGGAGGAATCCAGGGGCTCACGTTTTCCACACGCAGGGTTAACAAAGCGAATGGTACTGTGTGATCTATTTCTTTCTCACTTTATCACAACTGTTCTCCATACTTTGCCATAATTGTTCTTTAGGAATCCTGAGGGTTTTCCCCCCTAAAAGCCCAGTATTTTGCAAGATAATCAAAATGGAAAAATCGAAATGTTCTCATTTAAATTCACAGGCCCATTGGTTCTCTTTCAAATCTTCTTTCTTTTAAAATTGTCCCTTCAAGATAAAACCATACAATATGCGACCTTGGAAAAGTCCCTTGATTTCCCTGAGCCTGTTTCCTTATCCGTAATATGGGAATTACAGATAATCTGTAATATGGGAATAATAATAATCCCTCCTTTCAAAAGATTGCTGTGAAGATGAAATAAATTATATGTATGAAAGTTCTTAAGAGTTATGTAAACTTGATTATCATTACCTCAAATTAAGATCAAAACAATACCGATAATCAATATTAATGCCGCCTGGGAATTCCCTGGCGGTCCAGGGGTTAGCACTCCGAGCTTCCACTGCAGGGGGCCCAGGTTCGATCCCTGGTCGGGGAGCTAAGATCCCACAAGCTGCAGGGTGCAGCCAAAATTAAAAAAAATTTAATTAAAAAGAAAAAAAACCCCTATTAATAGCTGCCTGCCCTCACTGTTGCAGATTTCCTAGAAAAGTTATACTAAATACTTAGATTTTATCCATTTTCTCTTGCACATTTTTTTCTTGTTTTCCCAAAGCCCCCCATTCCTTCAGTCAGTGGCATTCACTACCTCAGAGGATGGGTAAGTCTACCAGGTCTGGGGAATCCCCAGCACAAGCGGCCTGAACCCCCAGAGTGTGGACCCCAACGAGAAACCACATCCAGCATGGCACCTGGTGGTAGCATGACAAGGTCTGAGGGAGAAGCCCAGGCAGCTGGGCCTGAGAGAGGCTTGCAGAGACCTGGGCAGCCCGGCACAGTGTGGGGAATGCGGCCAGAAACTCCCCATGGCCCCGGAGGGAAGCCGAAGGGACTGAGCAGAGGACAAACTGCAAGAGCTCTGGCTGTCTGTAGAGAGTGGATGCTATGTGCAGATTAGCAGGGCCTGAGGCTGAAACCCAAGGCAGATGAAGCCTAACAATGGAACGCCGCGAAAAGAGAGGACAGTGGTGGCAGCTGGCCTCCTAAGATGGCCCCCAATGAACCACACCTGTGCCGTCCCCTCCCACGATGAATCTGGGTTGGCCTGTTACTCCCTGTAACCAAGAGAGCGCAGCAGAAGCAATGCTGTAACAGCTCCAGGCCTAAGTCCTTAAAAAAGCCTGGCAGCTTTTACTTTAATCTTTGTGGAAGTCAGCCACCGTGTGAGAAGCCCAGGTCCACTGCTGGAGAGAGCAGCCCGTGGAGAGGCCCTAGAGGGGAAGACACCACTGGTGGAGAGAGAGCATGTGGAGGAGTGCCAAGGCACCAGGGTTGTCCTCCTGACAGCTTACGACTGTCAGCAACAAACTGGCCTGACAAAGCCAGGCGTATTGAGCCACTGCAGAGACAGACCACACCCCAGAGGAACCATGGGACATCTCACCAAACAAAAGCAAAGCAGAGTTAGCATAAGGTTTGGGAGAAGGGTGGAGTTTAGCAGAATACAAATGAAGCTGAGATTTTTGTTTGTTTTTAATTGAAAAACCAGTTTACTAAACTGAGGTCATCAAAGGAACTCAGTGTAAAGTGGCATTAAGAGCCAACAATTTTCCATGCCAAGCGCTTGTCTTTCATTTTTAAAACTGAGATGCCGTATTTCACAGGCCATAAATTCACATACCATAAAATTCACCATTTTAGAGTATACAATTCGGTGATTATGGCATTGAATCAAAGTTTTGATAGGCTCAAAGCAAAGCAAGCTCCGCGTAAAGGATTCCACATCTGCTCAGGACTGTGAGATGGGCGCCAGGGTCGTGTTTCCTCAGACACTAAAGGGTTATATGATAGACGGAAAATGCCGTGTCCAGAAACTCTGCACCTGAGGAGGCGCATCTGAGGTTTGCCCAGAAACAAACCAAGGCTGTTTCTCTGTGTCCAAGTGACTTAGCTCCTCTGGGCAAAATCAGGGCTTGTCATTCTTACTGATGAAAGTTTCTGATATTCTATGATTTTAGAAAACAAAGTTACTCAGGAATAACAAAGATGGTTGTTAGGCCTCTCCCCTTGCAGTGAGTCCCTGGATGGAATATATTCTGTCAATTCTGCATATCATTCAATCCATGTCTCATACTCCAGCCGAATGAAAGGCTGAGCAGATTTTTACATTCTTAGCCAGAGCTAATTTTTACTTTCTCAGGAAAAGAAGACAACTCAGACCTTCCAGCTCAGCGGGGCCTCTGGGACCCAGGTGCAGCTGCTGTCAGACCGCAGCTGCTCGAGATCTCAGGTGAGGTGAGAAGAATCGGCTGAGCCCCATCAACCTACCAAACTGTGAGAATGTCTTGTGTTTACCCACTACATTTGGGGATGGTCTGTGATACATAAATAGATTACTGAACAGCCATGCCTGAAGCAGACCTCTCCTCTGATGGGAGACCTAGATCACCCTCAGGGAAGAAGGAGCAGGGGAGAGGCATGAACCTCAGTTAGAGGAAGCACTTAGTCAAAGGAGACTTGAGTGTTACCCTCTGGTGATAGAAGTTAGAGCAGTTACCTCTGGGGGATGTAGGGTTGGGTGGAAAGGGCAAGAGGGAGCCCTCTGGACTCCCCGGGGTGGTGGGGGTGGGGGTGGGGAAGTGTTAAATATCTCAATCTGGTCAGGGCTTACATGGACGCACACCTACATAACAATTCACTGAGCTGTACATGTTAAGACAGCAAGCAGAACTGGAGCTCAGGAGCTAATTTCTATTAGAGTAACAAAGAAAAGTTAACCAATTCTGTGAAATGTATACCTGCCACAAACAGGCTGTATAAGTGAACACAAGGAATTATGACAGATGCATGAAGTAAATAAATATTTATGCAGGAAAAAGGTATTACTTATGAGACTAAACACTGATTGACCAAGATGCCAAAGAGGAACATGATTGAGAGCAGGGAATTTAAGAATAATATAAAATTACAAAATTGCTGGAATATTCACTCACACAATTCCTATTTTATGAATTAAATGAGAAGTAGGCTGTACCCTCTTCAAGATCACTGTCACTGGAATTAGAGATGGAAGGAAGCTTTGAAATTGTCTTTTACTGGTTCTCAAACTGGTCTGGACACTGGTATCACCAGGGGAGCTTTAAAAGACACTGATGCCTGGGTCCCACCCTAGAGATTCTGATGTAATTGGGCTGGGGTATGGCCTGAGAACCAGGATCTTTAAAAGCTCCCCAGGTAAAGTAAAAAAAACGATCCCTTTTAAAATCGCATCAGGGCTTCCCTGGTGGCGTAGTGGTTGAGAGTCCGCCTGCCGATGCAGCGGACGCGGGTTCGTGCCCTGGTCTGGGAAGATCCCACATGCCGCGGAGTGGCTGGGCCCATGATCCATGGCCACTGAGCCTGCGCATCCGGAGCCTGTGCTCCGCAGGGGAGAGGCCACAACAGTGAGAGGCCCATGTACCGCAAAAAAAAAAAAAAAAAAAAAAGTATCAAAAAATATATTTAAAAATATATACAGTGCTTAGTAGAAAAATTAAGTAAATACAACAGTGAGAGGCCCACGTACCGCAAAAAAAAAAAAAAAAAAAAAACGTATCAAAAAATATATTAAAAAATATATAAATATATAAAGGAAGTGAAAGACTTATATCCTAGGAACTATAAAACACATAAAGGAAACTGAAGATTATTCAAAGAAATGGAAAGATATCCCATGCTCTTGGATTGGAAGAATTAGCATTGTTAAAATGACCATACTATGCAAAGCAATCTACAGATTTAATGCAATCCCTATCAAATTACCCATAACATTTTTCACAGAACTAGAACAAATAATCCTAAAATTTATATGGAACCATAAAAGGCCCAGAATTGCCAAAGCAATCCTGAGGAAAAAGAACAAAGCTGGAAGCATAACCCTCCCAGACTTCAGACAATACTACAAAGGTACAGTAATCAAAACAGCGTGGTATTGGCACAAAAACAGACACATAGATCAATGGTACAGAATCAAGAGCCCAGAAATAGACCCACACACCTACAGTCAATTAATCTTTGACAAAGGAGGCAGGAATATACAATGGAAAAAAGACAGTCTCTTCAGCAAGTGGTATTAAGAAAGCTGGACAAAAATGGGCAGAAGACCTAAATAGACATTTCTCCAAAGAAGATATACAGATTGCCAACAAACACATGAAAGAATGCTCAACATCATTAATCATTAGAGAAATGCAAATCAAAACTACAATGAGATATTATCTCACACCGGTCAGAATGGCCATCATCAAAAAATCTAGAAATAATAAATGCTGGAGAGGGTGTGAAGAAAAGGGAACACTCTTGTACTGGGAATGTAAATGGATACAGCCACTATGGAGAACAGTATGGAGGTTCCTTAAAAAACTACAAATAGAACTACCATACGACCCCGCAATCCCACTACTGGGCATATACCCTGAGAAAACCATAATTCAAAAAGAGTCATGTACCAAAATGTTCATTGCAGCTCTATTTACAATAGCCAGGACATGGAAGCAACCTAAGTGTCCATCAACAGATGAATGGATAAAGAAGATGTGGCACATATATACAATGGAATATTACTCAGCCATAAAAAGAAATGAAACTGAGTTATTTATAATGAGGTGGATAGACCTGGAGTCTGTCATACAGAGTGAAGTAAATCAAAGAGAAAAACAAATACCATATGCTAACACATATATATGGAATCTAAGAAAAAAAAATGTCATGAAGAGATTAGTGGTAGGACAGGAATAAAACACAGACCTACTAGAGCATGGACTTGAGGACATGGGGAGGGGGAAGGGTAAGCTGTGACGAAGTGAGAGAGTGGCAGGGACATATATGCACTACCAAATGTAAATTAGATAGCTAGTGGGAAGCTGCCGCATAGCACAGGGAGATCACCTCTGTGCTTTGTGACCACGAGAGGGGTGGGATAGGGACGGTGGGAGGGAGGGAGATGCAAGAGGGAAGAGATATGGGAACATATGTATATGTATAAGTGATTCACTTTGTTGTAAAGCAGAAACTAACACACCATTGTAAAGCAATTATACTCCAATAAAGATGTTAAAAAAAAAAAAAGCTGGACAGCCTCATGTAAATTAATGAAGTTAGAACACACCCTCACACCATACACAAAAAATAAACTCAAAATGGCTTAAAGACTTAAATATAAGACATGATACCATAAAACTCCTAGAAGAGAACAGAGACAAAATGTTCTCTGACAGAAGTCGTACAAATGTTTCCTTAGGTCAGTCTCCCAAGGCAATAGAAATAAAAGCAAAAATAAACAAATGGAACCTAATCAAACTTTATAAGCTTTTGCACAGCAAAGGAAACCATAAACAAAATGAAAAGACAACCTACGGACTAGGAGAAAGTATTTGCAAATGATGCGACTGACAGGGCTGAATTTCCAAAATATACAGACAGCTCATACAGCTTAATTATCAGAAAACCAAACAACCCAATCAAAAAATAAACAGAAGACCTAAATAGACATTTGTCCAAAGAAGACATACAGATGACCAACAGGCACATGAAAAGATGATCAACATCGTTAATAACTATAGAAATACAAGTCAAAACAACAAGATATCACCTCACACCGGTCAGAATGGCCATCATTAAAAAGTCTACAAATAATACATGCTGGAGAGGGTGTGGAGAAAAGAGAACCCTCCTACACTGTTGGTGGGAATTGTAAATTGGTGCAGCCACTATGGAGAACAGTATGGAGGTTCCCCAAAAAACTAAAACTAGTGTTGCCATACGATCCAGCAATCCTACTCCTGGGCATATATCTGGAGAAAACTCTAATTCCAAAAGATACATGCACCCCTATGTTCATAGCAGCACTATTTACAATAGCCAAGACATGGAAGCAACCTAAACGTCCATCGACAGATGAACAGATAAAGAAGATGTAAACATACACACACACACACACACACACACACACACACACACAAATATACACAATGGAATACTATTCAGCCATAAAAAAGAATGAATAATGCCATCTGCAGTAACATGGATGGACTTAGAGATTATCATACTAAGTGAAGTAAGTCAGAAAGAGAAAGACAAATATCAGATGATATCTCTTATATGTGGAATCTAAAATATGAAACAAATGAATTTATTTACAAAATAGAAACAGACTCACAGACATAGAAAACAAACTTATAGAAAACAAACTTATGGTTACCAAAAGGGAAGGTGGGGGAGGAATAAATTAGGAGTTTGGCATTAGCAGATACAAACTACTATATATAAAGTAGATGAACCAAGGTTCTACTACTGTATAGCACAAGGAACTATATTCAATATCCTGTAATAAACCATAATGGAAAAGAATATGAAAAAGAATATATACATACATAGCTGAATCACTTTGCTGTACACCAGAAAGTAACACAACATTGTAATTACTTCAATTCAAAAAAACTTAAAAAAAATAAAATAGAAGCTCCCCTGGTGATGGCAGTGCACTCACCACTAGGGTTGAGAACTTAGGGGTCAATTTCAACCACTTTTCACCATTTCAACCACTTTTCACTTTGCACACGGAGGTCCAGTGCAGACAAATGGCTGTGAAATATGCATTAATTGGCTGTAGCCAATTTTCTCTGTGCCCTAACAGGAGTGAGCTGTGGCATGGATAATGCCAAAGAGTGAATAATCTAAAAATAATTTCTGTTTGGTTTGGGAAAGCAGCACATGACTTCCCGGCTGCAGACTGGCCTGGCTAATTCAGTTTGGCTCAAATGAATGCGCCTTTTCCTGATTTTACACTGACAGCCCAGGCCTGTGCTGAGCTGTGGAAGGAAGGTGGTCAAATTAAAAGCTGGCTGTGGCCAGTTTCCCAATGGGAGCAGACAAGCTGTCAAAGGCACACAGTCACTATAGGGACATGGGGACTTCTCTTATCACAGTGGGACAAAGCTAGCTTTGTGACTCCCTGAGGGTTGGGGGCCAGAGGCAGAAGAGGGTGTGAAGGGAGAGGGGCTAATGGTGATCAAAGCACTCTTTTGTGCAAGGTTTCCTGCTAAGCATTTCTGTAAACACACATGCTCCAGGCAACTGAGTTAGGTGTTCTATTTCCTCCCCCCATTACAGAGATGAGGAAACTGAGGCTCGGAGTGGTATATAACCACCAAAGCAGAGCAGGTGGAAATTCAGGCTTATCATCCTCTGCCCAAGAGGAGAGTCCCGGCCCAAAGCTGAAAAATGAGCTCTTGATGGACCTGGGTCAGATCCTTAGATTTTAAGTCTTGGTGAATGAACCCTGGCCCCCTTGTTTTTCAGCTCTAACAGTCTTACGGCAGCAGTAGAGAGACCTCCAGAAGTGCCCTGCGGCAGCGGGACTGACAGAGAGCCCCAGTGGAGGCTCCCTGAAACCTGTCTCTGGCACCTGTGCTGAGCCTGCATCTCCCAGGCACCGTGCGGCTCCCCTCCCATGTCTGCGTCCAGAAGGATGGGAAGGGAGGGCCCTTTCCCGGGAGACGTGGATCTCCGATAGAAGCCTTGCCAGAGCTTCCTTGGACTGCGTGGCAACCAGGGTGCACCCACCCAACCTTCCCTCCTGCCCTCCTTTCCTGGGGTCCGGTCTTCATCGCGTCTGAAGGCCCTCCCAGCCTTCCCAGCCCCTCCCATTTTCTTCTCACACAGATGTTTCCCTGAATAAAATTCTCACGTTTAATCCCATCTTGGCATCTGCTTCTCAAAGGACCCGGAGTAATGCCTCTCCCCACTGGTGCCCCAGCCATGCACACATCACCGTGGTGGAAGAGAGAGCAAAGGAGGCCACACCTGCTGATTCACCTGGGGACCCTGGCCTGAGACTCTGAAGGTGCAGATGACAGAGGCAATATGTTTGCCTTCGTCACTGGTCTCAGTGCCATGAAGGAAGGAAGTCGAAGTGGCAAGTAATTGACTAGCACTCCCATTTGCCCTAATTCAACGGCCAAGAAGTCACTTTTTGTTGCAGGTGACCACAAGCACAAACAACAGTTTGGATTCTTTCCCCATCTTGTTATGTCCCTTGGGGAAGATATTCAAGCCCTGCACCCTCAGTAACTCCCTATGGGGAGATTTTCTTGCCATCTTTTGCTCCACGTGAAGGAAGAGAGCACATAAACAATATCCTGACTCTAAAACACCTAGAAGGAAGTGGTCCACGGTCACCAATATCATTTAGCATTGTTCTGGAAGTACGAGCCAATGCCACCAGATGAGAGAAAGGAAGAAGAGGTTAGAGAGAATTCATTAAGGTACGGAATTAGTATACAAAATATGCAAACAATAGCCAAATATAAATATAGTGGAAGATAAGAACTTATTCACAATAGTGACAAAACAGAATAATGTCTACGAACAAGTTTAACAAAAGTTGTGTAGTGCCAATAGGATGAGAATTTTAAAACTCCACGGAGGAAAAGAAAAAATACTTTAATACATTCAAAGATACCTTATTCTTGAATAGAAATAAAAGTTTAAGATCCAATTATCCATATATTCATATTTAATACATATCCATTTAACGCCACTCTGTATTAACCACATCTTCTTATTTTCTGTAATGCTGATGCTTTGACACCTGGGCCTGCTGACCCCAGGGACTGCCCCTCCCAGGTTAGCTAGCTCCCGGTTGGCAAACAACTCTTTTTATATGCAAATCAACCCTGAGCCCAGGATCCCAACCTCCCTCTTTATCGTGCTCTGTATTGGGCTCTCACATTCCAGGCCTCTTATCTCCCTGCCCTAATCACCACAGGGTCAGGTACCAGATGCCCGGGGCAGCCCCTGCACCCTGGAGCCCATGGATATTGTTCAAACTAGCCAATCCTAAACCTGCTTAATATGCCTCACCTGTTTCTTTCCAAGGAAAGCAAGGTAAAGTCTTCAGCTGTAAGTTGCCTCTTTCTCTGTGCCGGAGACCACCCTCACCCTTTCCCCGTGCAGCCCTGCACAGTGTGGGACCCTCTCCTCTCCAAAACTGAGTAAGAAACTATCTTTTCTTGGCAATCGTCTCCTGATCTGTTGGCCTTGCTGAATGTGAAGTCCTTCTATTAATGCACTAAATTTTAAAATGTACTCCAATGAAAATACTAGATTTTTTTGTGCTACTAGAGTTAATACAGAAAAATAATCAAATTAAGACAAGCATGAAAGCCCTGAAGAATGACGCAGGCAGAGTGGTGGGGAGAGGGCACAGCTGGACGGCGGACGGAGGGCGGGGGCGAGAACCGCACTGAGTTATGAAATGGAGTTAGGAGTGTAGTGCATGTACATTTCAGTGCACAGCACTCAAGTGTGAAAGAAATATTTATTTCCAGTAACTCAACTTTACTTTTGACCTCCATTTGGAGGAGGAGCTTGGCCCAGTTCCGTCAGGGCCTCGAGGCCCAGACCCCACCCCTACATGGCTCTAAGGACGGTGGGGCTTGCCTAACCCAGGCACCAGGGCTGGGCTTTGATCCTCCATGGCTCACCTCTCCACGCTGCACCCGCAGAATTGTTTGCTGCGGCTTTTGTGATATAAACCCCCCCGGGGTCGCCACCCATGCAAGAAAACGTCCGTGATGTATAGATCACTATATACACTTAGCAATATGTAGATTCTTCAAGGGGGAGTCAACAGAGGAGCTTGCCAAACAGCAGGAGGGTGCAGGCCCTGGAAGATGAGGGGTGGGTGACATCTGGGTACACAGGCACTCGGTTGAGGTGGGAAGGGAGATGGGCATTCGATGCATCATGAATATCGTGAGTAGTGAAGAAGGTACACACAGGGTGCTGTAGGAGGGCTGGGAGAGAGGACAGCTTCATGGAAGAGGTGACATCATGGCTGATACCACATGGCAAACGGCGGGGAGCACACAGAGCTCAGGCTAGGGTGAAAGCGGGTCTGATTTCCTGAGCCCTCCCTGATCACTGGGGTGAGGAGGCAGTACCTGGGAACACGCTGGGACCACAGAATGAGCCTCAGGACGAACCAGGTAGCTGTAGATTAAGCACTCCACAGAGCTGGCTCCAGTGACCCCTGGGAAGAAGATCAAGGATGATGCCATCTCTGGATATTTCCAGGCCTGAGTCAAAATTTAAAGTGTTCCCTTCAAACTTTGAAACTGGAGATCCAGGGGTTTCTAGCTGTGCCTTTTCTCTCTGCTCCCTAACTGCAGGGGTAACCACACAACCTGGATTTACCATGGGTTCACTGACCAGCTAGCCCCTCTCCTAGAAGAAAAGGCCTTGGAGGGGAGGGACGATCCAAGATAATCCAGTGAAAACCAGAGGCTTAGGCAGCCTTGCCTGTCAGATCTGAACCCAAGGTGTACTTTAATCTGCACCTTAACTTTGGGAGGATTTCACAGGATCTTCAATTTCCTTTGTCCACATTACTCCATTATTCAGATGAGCAGCAGCAAATGCAACCAGAAAACACCAGATGATTCAAACTTCATCTGTATACATTTCACTCGCCACAGCAGTCAGCAGAGGCAGTTTTACCAGAGTTTCTCAGTCATAATTCCCATCTGGAATTTAACTGGTTTCCAACTTTCTTAATACACTCATATGAAATTCCATCCTAGTCACTCTAAGTTTGCATTTATCAATACTTTAATCATGTGCCACTTCTTCATGGCAGTGCACTGCTTCCCCACTGCCTAGAGAAGTGTCTTAAAAACAGTAAAGGAAGTTGGTGCAGCCGCTATGGGAAACAGTATGGCGGTTCCTCAAAAAACTAAAAATAGAACTACCATACAATCCAGCAATTCCACTTCTGGGTATTTATCCAAAGAAAATACAAACATTAATTCAAAAAGATATATGCACCCCTATGTTCACTGAAGAATTATTTACAATAGCCAAGGTATGGAAACAACCTCAATGTCCATTCATAGATGACTGGATAAAGAAGATATGGTGTTAATACATACAATATACTACTACTCAGCCATACAAAGAATGAAATCTTGCCATTTGCAGCAACATGGACAGATCTGGAGGGTGGTATGCTAAGTAAGTCAAACAGAGAAAAACAAATACTGTATGATTTCGCTTACATGTGGAATCTAAAAAACGAAACAAATGAACAAACAAAATAAAACAGACTCACAGATACAGAGAATAAACTGGTGGTTGCCAGAAGGAAGGACGGTGGAAGGATAGATGAAATAGGGGACAAGGTTTAAGAGGTAAAATCTTCCAGCTATAAAATAAATAAGTCATGAGGATGTAATGTACACATAGGGAACATAATCACTAATATTGTAACAACTTTGTATAGTGACAGATGGTAACCGGTCTTATTGTGGTGACCATTTCATAATGTATAAAAATAT
>NC_041214.2:38470052-38492640 GCF_002837175.3 Physeter macrocephalus
CATGGCACAGGGAGATCAGCTCCGTGCTTTGTGACCACCTAGAGGGGTGGGAGGGAGGGAGATGCAAGAGGGAAGAGATATGGGAACATATGTATATGTATAAGTGATTCACTTTGTTGTAAAGCAGAAACTAACACACCATTGTAAAGCAATTATACTCCAATAAAGATGTTAAAAAAAAAAAAAGCTGGACAGCCTCATGTAAATTAATGAAGTTAGAACACACCCTCACACCATACACAAAAAATAAACTCAAAATGGCTTAAAGACTTAAATATAAGACATGATACCATAAAACTCCTAGAAGAGAACAGAGACAAAATGTTCTCTGACAGAAGTCGTACAAATGTTTCCTTAGGTCAGTCTCCCAAGGCAATAGAAATAAAAGCAAAAATAAACAAATGGAACCTAATCAAACTTTATAAGCTTTTGCACAGCAAAGGAAACCATAAACAAAATGAAAAGACAACCTACGGACTAGGAGAAAGTATTTGCAAATGATGCGACTGACAGGGCTGAATTTCCAAAATATACAGACAGCTCATACAGCTTAATTATCAGAAAACCAAACAACCCAATCAAAAAATAAACAGAAGACCTAAATAGACATTTGTCCAAAGAAGACATACAGATGACCAACAGGCACATGAAAAGATGATCAACATCGTTAATAACTATAGAAATACAAGTCAAAACAACAAGATATCACCTCACACCGGTCAGAATGGCCATCATTAAAAAGTCTACAAATAATACATGCTGGAGAGGGTGTGGAGAAAAGAGAACCCTCCTACACTGTTGGTGGGAATTGTAAATTGGTGCAGCCACTATGGAGAACAGTATGGAGGTTCCCCAAAAAACTAAAACTAGTGTTGCCATACGATCCAGCAATCCTACTCCTGGGCATATATCTGGAGAAAACTCTAATTCCAAAAGATACATGCACCCCTATGTTCATAGCAGCACTATTTACAATAGCCAAGACATGGAAGCAACCTAAACGTCCATCGACAGATGAACAGATAAAGAAGATGTAAACATACACACACACACACACACACACACACACACACACACACAAATATACACAATGGAATACTATTCACCCATAAAAAAGAATGAATAATGCCATCTGCAGTAACATGGATGGACTTAGAGATTATCATACTAAGTGAAGTAAGTCAGAAAGAGAAAGACAAATATCAGATGATATCTCTTATATGTGGAATCTAAAATATGAAACAAATGAATTTATTTACAAAATAGAAACAGACTCACAGACATAGAAAACAAACTTATAGAAAACAAACTTATGGTTACCAAAAGGGAAGGTGGGGGAGGAATAAATTAGGAGTTTGGCATTAGCAGATACAAACTACTATATATAAAGTAGATGAACCAAGGTTCTACTACTGTATAGCACAAGGAACTATATTCAATATCCTGTAATAAACCATAATGGAAAAGAATATGAAAAAGAATATATACATACATAGCTGAATCACTTTGCTGTACACCAGAAAGTAACACAACATTGTAATTACTTCAATTCAAAAAAACTTAAAAAAAATAAAATAGAAGCTCCCCTGGTGATGGCAGTGCACTCACCACTAGGGTTGAGAACTTAGGGGTCAATTTCAACCACTTTTCACCATTTCAACCACTTTTCACTTTGCACACGGAGGTCCAGTGCAGACAAATGGCTGTGAAATATGCATTAATTGGCTGTAGCCAATTTTCTCTGTGCCCTAACAGGAGTGAGCTGTGGCATGGATAATGCCAAAGAGTGAATAATCTAAAAATAATTTCTGTTTGGTTTGGGAAAGCAGCACATGACTTCCCGGCTGCAGACTGGCCTGGCTAATTCAGTTTGGCTCAAATGAATGCGCCTTTTCCTGATTTTACACTGACAGCCCAGGCCTGTGCTGAGCTGTGGAAGGAAGGTGGTCAAATTAAAAGCTGGCTGTGGCCAGTTTCCCAATGGGAGCAGACAAGCTGTCAAAGGCACACAGTCACTATAGGGACATGGGGACTTCTCTTATCACAGTGGGACAAAGCTAGCTTTGTGACTCCCTGAGGGTTGGGGGCCAGAGGCAGAAGAGGGTGTGAAGGGAGAGGGGCTAATGGTGATCAAAGCACTCTTTTGTGCAAGGTTTCCTGCTAAGCATTTCTGTAAACACACATGCTCCAGGCAACTGAGTTAGGTGTTCTATTTCCTCCCCCCATTACAGAGATGAGGAAACTGAGGCTCGGAGTGGTATATAACCACCAAAGCAGAGCAGGTGGAAATTCAGGCTTATCATCCTCTGCCCAAGAGGAGAGTCCCGGCCCAAAGCTGAAAAATGAGCTCTTGATGGACCTGGGTCAGATCCTTAGATTTTAAGTCTTGGTGAATGAACCCTGGCCCCCTTGTTTTTCAGCTCTAACAGTCTTACGGCAGCAGTAGAGAGACCTCCAGAAGTGCCCTGCGGCAGCGGGACTGACAGAGAGCCCCAGTGGAGGCTCCCTGAAACCTGTCTCTGGCACCTGTGCTGAGCCTGCATCTCCCAGGCACCGTGCGGCTCCCCTCCCATGTCTGCGTCCAGAAGGATGGGAAGGGAGGGCCCTTTCCCGGGAGACGTGGATCTCCGATAGAAGCCTTGCCAGAGCTTCCTTGGACTGCGTGGCAACCAGGGTGCACCCACCCAACCTTCCCTCCTGCCCTCCTTTCCTGGGGTCCGGTCTTCATCGCGTCTGAAGGCCCTCCCAGCCTTCCCAGCCCCTCCCATTTTCTTCTCACACAGATGTTTCCCTGAATAAAATTCTCACGTTTAATCCCATCTTGGCATCTGCTTCTCAAAGGACCCGGAGTAATGCCTCTCCCCACTGGTGCCCCAGCCATGCACACATCACCGTGGTGGAAGAGAGAGCAAAGGAGGCCACACCTGCTGATTCACCTGGGGACCCTGGCCTGAGACTCTGAAGGTGCAGATGACAGAGGCAATATGTTTGCCTTCGTCACTGGTCTCAGTGCCATGAAGGAAGGAAGTCGAAGTGGCAAGTAATTGACTAGCACTCCCATTTGCCCTAATTCAACGGCCAAGAAGTCACTTTTTGTTGCAGGTGACCACAAGCACAAACAACAGTTTGGATTCTTTCCCCATCTTGTTATGTCCCTTGGGGAAGATATTCAAGCCCTGCACCCTCAGTAACTCCCTATGGGGAGATTTTCTTGCCATCTTTTGCTCCACGTGAAGGAAGAGAGCACATAAACAATATCCTGACTCTAAAACACCTAGAAGGAAGTGGTCCACGGTCACCAATATCATTTAGCATTGTTCTGGAAGTACGAGCCAATGCCACCAGATGAGAGAAAGGAAGAAGAGGTTAGAGAGAATTCATTAAGGTACGGAATTAGTATACAAAATATGCAAACAATAGCCAAATATAAATATAGTGGAAGATAAGAACTTATTCACAATAGTGACAAAACAGAATAATGTCTACGAACAAGTTTAACAAAAGTTGTGTAGTGCCAATAGGATGAGAATTTTAAAACTCCACGGAGGAAAAGAAAAAATACTTTAATACATTCAAAGATACCTTATTCTTGAATAGAAATAAAAGTTTAAGATCCAATTATCCATATATTCATATTTAATACATATCCATTTAACGCCACTCTGTATTAACCACATCTTCTTATTTTCTGTAATGCTGATGCTTTGACACCTGGGCCTGCTGACCCCAGGGACTGCCCCTCCCAGGTTAGCTAGCTCCCGGTTGGCAAACAACTCTTTTTATATGCAAATCAACCCTGAGCCCAGGATCCCAACCTCCCTCTTTATCGTGCTCTGTATTGGGCTCTCACATTCCAGGCCTCTTATCTCCCTGCCCTAATCACCACAGGGTCAGGTACCAGATGCCCGGGGCAGCCCCTGCACCCTGGAGCCCATGGATATTGTTCAAACTAGCCAATCCTAAACCTGCTTAATATGCCTCACCTGTTTCTTTCCAAGGAAAGCAAGGTAAAGTCTTCAGCTGTAAGTTGCCTCTTTCTCTGTGCCGGAGACCACCCTCACCCTTTCCCCGTGCAGCCCTGCACAGTGTGGGACCCTCTCCTCTCCAAAACTGAGTAAGAAACTATCTTTTCTTGGCAATCGTCTCCTGATCTGTTGGCCTTGCTGAATGTGAAGTCCTTCTATTAATGCACTAAATTTTAAAATGTACTCCAATGAAAATACTAGATTTTTTTGTGCTACTAGAGTTAATACAGAAAAATAATCAAATTAAGACAAGCATGAAAGCCCTGAAGAAGAATGACGCAGGCAGAGTGGTGGGGAGAGGGCACAGCTGGACGGCGGACGGAGGGCGGGGGCGAGAACCGCACTGAGTTATGAAATGGAGTTAGGAGTGTAGTGGATGTACATTTCAGTGCACAGCACTCAAGTGTGAAAGAAATATTTATTTCCAGTAACTCAACTTTACTTTTGACCTCCATTTGGAGGAGGAGCTTGGCCCAGTTCCGTCAGGGCCTCGAGGCCCAGACACTGAGTTATGAAATGGAGTTAGGAGTGTAGTGCATGTACATTTCAGTGCACAGCACTCAAGTGTGAAAGAAATATTTATTTCCAGTAACTCAACTTTACTTTTGACCTCCATTTGGAGGAGGGGCTTCAGGGCCTCGAGGCCCAGACCCCACCCCTACATGGCTCTAAGGACGGTGGGGCTTGCCTAACCCAGGCACCAGGGCTGGGCTTTGATCCTCCATGGCTCACCTCTCCACGCTGCACCCGCAGAATTGTTTGCTGCGGCTTTTGTGATATAAACCCCCCCGGGGTCGCCACCCATGCAAGAAAACGTCCGTGATGTATAGATCACTATATACACTTAGCAATATGTAGATTCTTCAAGGGGGAGCCAACAGAGGAGCTTGCCAAACAGCAGGAGGGTGCAGGCCCTGGAAGATGAGGGGTGGGTGACATCTGGGTACACAGGCACTCGGTTGAGGTGGGAAGGGAGATGGGCATTCGATGCATCATGAATATCGTGAGTAGTGAAGAAGGTACACACAGGGTGCTGTAGGAGGGCTGGGAGAGAGGACAGCTTCATGGAAGAGGTGACATCATGGCTGATACCACATGGCAAACGGCGGGGAGCACACAGAGCTCAGGCTAGGGTGAAAGCGGGTCTGATTTCCTGAGCCCTCCCTGATCACTGGGGTGAGGAGGCAGTACCTGGGAACACGCTGGGACCACAGAATGAGCCTCAGGACGAACCAGGTAGCTGTAGATTAAGCACTCCACAGAGCTGGCTCCAGTGACCCCTGGGAAGAAGATCAAGGATGATGCCATCTCTGGATATTTCCAGGCCTGAGTCAAAATTTAAAGTGTTCCCTTCAAACTTTGAAACTGGAGATCCAGGGGTTTCTAGCTGTGCCTTTTCTCTCTGCTCCCTAACTGCAGGGGTAACCACACAACCTGGATTTACCATGGGTTCACTGACCAGCTAGCCCCTCTCCTAGAAGAAAAGGCCTTGGAGGGGAGGGACGATCCAAGATAATCCAGTGAAAACCAGAGGCTTAGGCAGCCTTGCCTGTCAGATCTGAACCCAAGGTGTACTTTAATCTGCACCTTAACTTTGGGAGGATTTCACAGGATCTTCAATTTCCTTTGTCCACATTACTCCATTATTCAGATGAGCAGCAGCAAATGCAACCAGAAAACACCAGATGATTCAAACTTCATCTGTATACATTTCACTCGCCACAGCAGTCAGCAGAGGCAGTTTTACCAGAGTTTCTCAGTCATAATTCCCATCTGGAATTTAACTGGTTTCCAACTTTCTTAATACACTCATATGAAATTCCATCCTAGTCACTCTAAGTTTGCATTTATCAATACTTTAATCATGTGCCACTTCTTCATGGCAGTGCACTGCTTCCCCACTGCCTAGAGAAGTGTCTTAAAAACAGTAAAGGAAGTTGGTGCAGCCGCTATGGGAAACAGTATGGCGGTTCCTCAAAAAACTAAAAATAGAACTACCATACAATCCAGCAATTCCACTTCTGGGTATTTATCCAAAGAAAATACAAACATTAATTCAAAAAGATATATGCACCCCTATGTTCACTGAAGAATTATTTACAATAGCCAAGGTATGGAAACAACCTCAATGTCCATTCATAGATGACTGGGTAAAGAAGATATGGTGTTAATACATACAATATACTACTACTCAGCCATACAAAGAATGAAATCTTGCCATTTGCAGCAACATGGACAGATCTGGAGGGTGGTATGCTAAGTAAGTCAAACAGAGAAAAACAAATACTGTATGATTTCGCTTACATGTGGAATCTAAAAAACGAAACAAATGAACAAACAAAATAAAACAGACTCACAGATACAGAGAATAAACTGGTGGTTGCCAGAAGGAAGGACGGTGGAAGGATAGATGAAATAGGGGACAAGGTTTAAGAGGTAAAATCTTCCAGCTATAAAATAAATAAGTCATGAGGATGTAATGTACACATAGGGAACATAATCACTAATATTGTAACAACTTTGTATAGTGACAGATGGTAACCGGTCTTATTGTGGTGACCATTTCATAATGTATAAAAATATCAAATCACCATGTTGTACACCTGAAACTAATACAATATTGTATGTTTCTTATAGTTCAGTTAAAAGTAGTAAAAGAACAAATACATTTTTGGAAGCAATATTATTTTCATTTTCCTTTGGTGTTCAAAATCCTATTATTTCTTTGTAACAGATTTGAGACCTTTTTCCCTAAGGAAAACATACTCAAGTGACATAATAAGCTGAGCTACTTCAGAGGTACATATGTGAAATAACCATAGAAAATATCCACTGAGCTGTTTCCAAACATCATGAATTCTCATTAAGCTATTATCCAGTGAGTAGGTGGCTGTTTAAGGAAATAAAAACACACAGCCCCTGTCTTCCAGGAAATGACTCATCTATTTGGGAAATAAGACCCATTTACTTGCAAAGTGAAACCACACTGCTACATAGGACACAATTCCAGCCAACATTCTCCTCTTCTCTAAAGTTGCATCTTCCTAAAACACAATGGCATTTATTGAGTGCCTTCTATATACCAGGCACTGGGCTTCTGGATAACTTTTTGAACCCCTAGACAACCCCATTTAGTATGAAAGGTTTGGGAAAGAATATCAGTAGAGGAACTAACCTGATAAGTCATTTCCAAGCCTGAATTCTCAGCGTTCCTAAATTAAGAAAACAACCATAATCTTTCAAAGTTCAGTTTTTATGAGGCACTTGAGTATTCAACATACTAGGATCACATAAGAATGTTCCTTATTAAACTAGGGGATACAAAATACCAAGTAAACTTTGACTATCAACCAACAGATTCATTTTAGAGGGGCTTATTCAATATCTTATCCTTCTAAGGAAAGATCCCATTTATAAAGCAGGCAGTCAGTGGACAGTGCTCCTGGACTAATCTGATCTTTGTTCAGACTGACCTCTACTGGTCAGTCTATTAAACTGCCAACTTTTTTTCTCTCTTGAGATAATATGACTAGAGAAGGAGCCTTTTCCCCAAATTACATCTAGTATCCAGATTTATATAGTTCAACTCACAAATATTCATCAAGCCCTCAACCTTTCAGCAAAATCTTACATAGCACTTGGCCACCAGAGGCCAGTGTCCATGGGCAGAGTAGGACACTGATGAGATTACATAAGCCGCCCACTCTCTGCCCTCCTTGGATATTCCCTATGCTCTTCCGCAGCCCAGGCTCTCTAGTCTGTATCTCAGAACTACATAAGAGGACCTGCCAGGGGGCCTGATCTCAAGGGCCTGTCAGGTAAAGCCACAGCTCCCTGCAAGTATCTCCTGGGTTCACACCTCGAAGCTGGAGTCCACGACATTGTGGAGGTCACTCAGGCCCCTAACTAGCCAACGGATATAAGTCTGATGTGTACAGTACAAACTAGCTGAACTTGGATATAAAGTTCTATACTCCAACTCATATATAAAACTGCAGATAATAAACAAGAATGACCCTGAAAATAAGTGATACTTTTCCATTTCTAATATTTTCTTAAAACAATGTCTGTTTCTGGTAATACAATTACATAATTATTTTTACTTTAAAATCTTATAAAAGTAGGAAAAACGTAAGAGGGAAATAAAAATTACTTAAATCCCATCACCAAGTTATATTAAAATTTTGGTTTATTTTGTGCCCACCTTTTTTCTTTATGTATGTATTTGTGTATGAGTAAAGATGTATATCCTGACCTGGATCCATCCATTTTTGTAGCTGTGATTATTTCTCCATTAATAAATATTCATTCTTTAACACAATTTTTATTTTATGATGTTGACAGATAATTTACATAACCAATGTCTTATTATTAAACATTGTGGTTGTTCCTAAATAAAACTATGCTGAATGGCCTTATATATAAATATTTGACCAAATGTTTTATTATTTCTTTAAAATACATTCTTGAAATAGGCCCACTGGGTCAAAAGTTATGGGGTATGAACATTTTATGATTGCAAATACAAGCAATGCTAGAATTCCTCTATGGAATTTGTACCAATTTCATCTTCTGCCCCAGCACAGCACTCCTCTCCTCACTTCACCCTCACCAAATGCTGAAAATTATAATTTAAAAAGTGCTTTGCTAAGTGGCTGGGGTAAAAAAAAGGTTTTTCTATTTAACTTATGTACTCATTTGTATTCATACTCATACTTTTATTGATCATTTGTGTTTTTCTGTTAATTATGCATTCATGCCCTTTCCCCATTTTTCTACTAGTACGTTAATATTTTTCTTATTTATAAGAGTTCTTTATATATTAAGGCTGTTGATTCTGTTGGTCTCAATGTGGTACACATAAACTAAGGTTGACAATCCAAATATACCCTGAAATTATTAGTTTGGGTGTGGTGTGACTTCTCCTTTGGCTTAATAAGTTCTTTCCTGAAACACAAAACAGAACAAAAACCCAATTCATAAGATGTAGAACAAGCCCCATTAAATACTGGGTAGACTAAGGTATGAAATGGTCAACGGATAAACTATGAAGGAGAGATAGTCTAGGTACTCCAACTTACTGAACATGCCTCTACACTGCATAGTTCTTGGAAGCTTTTTTCTTTGAAGATGTTATTAAAAGATATGTGACTTTAAGAATGGATTTACTTAAAAGAATACTGATGTGTCATTCAATAAACCAGTTATGATGCTATTTAATAAACCCCTCTTTCATCTGTAAATGGTTATTTCTGTGGTAGAATACTGGTATCTTTTTATGTTTTTAATCAATTCCTGCACTATAAAATGTCATTTAGAAATGTTTTTTATTTTTCTTTGCAGAACAATTTTAACATTATAGTAATTTTGCTGTGGAAAATAAAATTCCATCTTACAGGAAAGAGAAAACTCCTCAAATCACTCATTGGCATCTTTATTTACATATTAGAGCGGGTCAGCCAGTGAAAATCCTAGAAAAAGAAGACAACAAACATTCAGTCAAAAGAAATAACTGTGTCAAACTATATCCTGCTTTGCTTGCTCTAAAATCTAAAAGTCCCACTATAACCACACTAGCCACAGTGGTGGTAAAGTGAAGTTTGTCTTTGGTCTAGAGCTTTTCCCAAAAAGAAGCTAAAAATTCATTAGAGAATCTTGCTGTCTTGTCCTACAAAACAACCTAACATCACTTTCTGGATCTTCCCCCATTAACAGTAATCAGGGCACAAAAAAACTAGAGTCTGAAAGAACCAGAAGTACATGCAAAAGAAGAGAGGAATTTACAAAACAGAAATAGAGTCACAGATGTAGAAAAAAAACTTATGGTTACCAAAGGGGAGAAGGGGGAGAGGAATAAACTGGGAGATTGGAATTGACATATATACACACTATTATATATAAAATAGATAACTAATAAGAGCCTACTGTATAGCACAGGGAACGCTACTCAATACTCTGTAATGTCCTATATGGGAAGAGAATCTAAAAAAGAGTGGATATATGTATATGTATAACTGATTCACTTTGCTGTACAGTAGAAACTAACACAACATTGTAAATCAACTATACTCCAAAAAAAATTAATTAAAAAAAAAAGAGAGAGAGAGGGGATGAAGGAGGCCCAAAGAGGACCGCGAGCTCCCATGTCTAAGAAGAACTTGAGGAGAAAGAGCAGTGCATGGAAGCCTTGCCCAGGACTAAAACCATCCTACCCATGTGGCCTGGACACAGGCAACTGCAGAGATTAGGTCTTCCCTGTATTTATAGCAGGAAGCAGCCAGCTACACCATGAATTGATGACAAATGGTAACCACTAGTTTGTTCTCTATATCTGTGAGTCTGTTTCTCTTCTGTTATATTCATTTGTTTTATTTTAGATTCCACATATAAGTGATAATATACAGTGATTTTCTTTCTCTGTCTGACTTATTTCACTAAGCATAATATCCTCTAGGTCCATCCGTGTTGTTGCAGATCATGGAATTTCCTTCTTTTTATGACTGAGTAATATTCCATTGTATATCTATACCACATCTTCTTTATCCATTCCTCTGTCGATGGACACTTAGGTTGCTTCCATATCCTGGCTATCGTGAATAACGTTGCTATGAACACTAGGGTGCATTATCTTTTCAGACTCACAGATACAGACAACAAATTAGTGGCCACCAGTGGGGAGAGGGATGGGGGGAGGGACAAGATATGGGTACGAGATTAAGAGACGCAAATTACTATGTATAAAATAAATAAGCTACAAGGATATATTGCACAGCACAGAGAATATAGCCAATATTTTATAATAACTTTAAGAATAATTTTATAAAAGTATAATCTATAAAAATATTGAATCACTATGTTGCACACCTAAAACTAACATATTGCAAAATCAACTATACTTCATTTTTTAAAAATGACAAATGATAATGGACACACAACCAATCAATGAAAAATAAACAGCTTAGAAACTATAATATATGGGGAATTCTACTGGAATGAAGATAAATAATGTTGAAGTGGTAGATGCAAAAAATACAAGGATAATCCTCATGGAATTATACAAAAGGAAATAAGAACTTGTATTCTCCAGCAATAGCCCCCAAATTCATAGAGAATTCAGAGAATAGACCATCAGAAGCAGATCATTTAGAAAGGCATTAGCAGAGAAGGGACAATCAATTAGGGCCCTTCCGTGACTAACAAAGGTCTCAAGTCTATTTTGTCTGTGTGTTCTGAATGTGCTTACCAAGCCCCTTGTGGCTTTAGTTTCCTTAGTGCTCTGATGCCCTGATGCCAGGAGGAGGGCATCCTGGTTGCAAAACTGACATCCCAGCTATTGAAAAGCATATACTCAGCTACAGATAAAATGACATGCGATTTTAAAACCTATCTATTGAAAAACACAAAAAACAAAAAAAACCTATCTATTGGGTGTCTAGCTTGCAGAAATCATTTCAACAAATAGTTTTTTTTTTTCAAGGCAATCAGTAAACCCACAAAGGTACTGAGTAGGTTCTGAAAGTTGTTAATCCTACCTGAAAACAGTCTGCCTGCTTGCTCCACATAAATCCCTGCTAATGCCACCTACCCCATCACCTTTCTGGCCTAGCCTTTCTGTGCTCACCATCCCCATCACATGCTTCTTAAGTATCTCTTCTCTCTGCTATGAGAAGAGCCTAAGAGAGGCTATGCCAAAGCCTCTCTCTTTCTAAATTTTAATTGAAGTATAATAGACATACAACCTTATATTAGTTTCAGGTATACCACATAATGATTTGATATTTGTACACATCGAGAAATGATCACTACAATAAACCTAGTTAACATCCATCACCATATATAGTCACAGAAATTTTTCTTGTAATGAGAACTTTTAATATCTATACCTTTTGACCCCCATCACCCATTTTGCCCACTCCCCACCCCCCAACTCTGGCAACCACCAATCTGTTTTCTGTATCTATGAGCTTAGTTTTTTTGTTTGTTCTAGGTTCCATAAGAGAGATTATATGATACTTGTCTTTCTCTGTCTGACTCAAGTCATACAGCATAACGCCCTCAAGGCCCATCCACGTTGTTGCAATGCTAACATTTCATTCTTTTTTTATGGCTAAATAATAATCCATTGCGTATATATATATATATATATACCACATTTTCTTTATCCAGTCATCCACTGTAGACTGTTTCATATCTTGGCTCCTGTAAATAATGCTGCAATAAACAAGGAAGTGCATGTATCTTTTAGAGTTAGTGTTTTAATTTTCTTCCCATAAATACACAGACGTGGAATTGCTGGATAACATGGTAGTTTTGCATTTAATTTTTGAGGAAATTCCATATTGCTTTCCATAATGGCTGCATGTATTTATATTGCCACCAAGAGGGCACAAGGATTCCCCTTTTCTCTACATCCTTGCCAACACTTATTTCTTGTCTTTTGATAACAGCCATTCTAACATGTATGAGGTGATACCTCATTGTTGTTTTGATTTGCATTTCCCTGATGATTAGTGATGCTGAGCATCTTTTCATGTACCTGTTGACCATCTGTATGTCTTCTTTGGAAAAATGTCAATTCATATTTTCTGCCCATTTTTTAATTGGATTGTTTTTTGCTATTGAGTTAAATGAGTTCTTTATATTTTTTGGATATTAACTCCTTATCAGACAAGATGATTTCAAATATTTTCTCCCATTCAATAGGTTGCCTTTTTGTTTTGTTGATGATTCCCTTTACTGTGCTGAAGCTTTTTAGTTTGAGGTAGTCCCACTTTATTTTTGCTTTTGTTGCCTTAGCTTTTGTGTCAAATTCAAACAATTATCTCCAAGACCAGCATCAAGGATCTTACTGTCAGTTTTCCTCTAGGAATTTTATGGTTTCAGGTCTTATATTCAAATCTTTCATCCATTTTGAGTTAATTATTGTGTATAGTATAAGATCGTGGTCCAGTTTCATTCTTTTGCATGTGGCTGCCTAGTTTTCGCAACACCATTTACTGAAGAGACTGTCCTTACCCCACTGTATACTCTTTTCTCCTTTGTCATAAATTAATTGATCATATATGCATGGCTTTATTTCTGGGCTCTCTGTTCTGTTGATATATGTGTCTGTTTTAATGCCAATACCATACTGTTTTGATTAATAAAATTTTGTAATATATTTTGAAATCAAGTAATTTAATGCCTCCAGCTTTGTTCTTTCTAAGATTGCTCTATTTGAGGTCTTTTGTGGTTCCACACAAATTTTAGGATTGTTTGTTCTATTTCTGTGAAAAATGCCATTAAAATTCTGATAAGAGATTGCACTGAATCTGCATATTGCTTTGGGTAGTATGGACAGCTTAACAATATGAATTCTTCCAATCCGAGAGCAAGGAATAGTTTCCATTTCTTTGTGCCTTCTTCAATTTTTTTCATTAATGTCTTACAGTTTTCAGTGTACAGATCTTTCATCTCCTTGGTTAAATTTATTCCTAGGTATTTTACTCTTTTTGATGCAGTTGTAAATGAGATCGTTTTCTTAATTTCTCTGATAGTTTGTTGTTACTGTATAGAAACACAACAGAACTCTGTGTGTTAATTTTGTATCCTACAACTTTACTGAATTTATTATAATAGTTTTTCAGTGGAGTTTTTAGGGTTTTCTATACATAATGTCACACCACCTGCAAATAGTATCACTTCTACTTCTTTGCTTCCAATTTGGATGCTTTTCATTTCTTTTTCTTGCCTAATTGCCCTGGATAGGACTGCCAATGTCATGTTGAATAAAAGTGGTAAGACTGAGCATCCTTGTCTTGGTCCTGATCTTAGAGGAAGCTCTAGCTTTTCACTGTTAAATATGATCTTAGCTGTGGGCTTGTGACACATGACTGTGATTATGTTGAGGTATGTTCCCTCTATAACCACTTTGTTGAGAATTTTTAATCATAAATAGATGTTGAATTTGGTCAAATGCTTTTTTCTGTATCTGTTGAGATGATCATATGATTTTTATCCTTCATTTTGTTAACGAAGTGTACCACTTTGATTGATTTGTAGATATCGAACCATCTTTGCATACCTGGAATAAATCTCACTTGATCACGGTATATAATCCTTTTAATGTAGTATTGAATTTGGTTCGCTAATGTTTTATTAAGGATTTTTACATCTATGTTCATCAGGGATACTGGCCTGTAATTTTCTTTTCTTGTGGTATCTTTGTCTGGTCTTGGTTATCAGGGTAATGCTGGCCTTGTAAAAATGAGTTTGGAAGTGTCCCTTCCTCCTTTAACTTTTGGAAGAATTTGAGAGGAACTGATATTAATTCTGCTTTTAATGTTTGGTAGAATTCACCAATGAAGCCATCTGGTCCTGAACTTTTGTTTGAGAGGTTCTGATTACTGATTCAATCTCCTAATTTGTAATCAGTCTGTTCAGATTTTCTATTTCTTCATGACTCAGTCTTGGTAGGTTATATGTTTCTAGGAATTTATCCATTTATTCTAGGTTGTTAAATTTATTGGTATATAATTATTCATAGTAGTCTCTATGAAATTTTATATTTCCATGGTATCAGTTGTAATGGCTCATCTTTCATTTCTGATTTTATTTATTTGAGTCCTCTCTCTTTTTTTCTTGGTGAGTCTAGCTAAAGCTTTGTCAATTTTATCTTTTTAAAGAATCAGCTCTTAGGTCCAGTGGTCTTTTCTATTGTCTTTTTAGGCTCTATTTCATTTATTTGTGCTCTGATCTTTGTTATTTCCTTCCTTCTACTAACTTTGGGCTTTGTTTTTTTCCTAGTTCCCTCAGGTGTAAAGTTAGGTTGTTTGATTTTTGTTGTTGTTATTTTTTGAGGTAGGCTTTTACTGCTATGAACCTCCTTCTTAGAACTGCTTCTGCTGTGTCCCATAAATTTTGATATATTGTATTTCCATTTTCATTTATCTCAAAGACATTTAAAAATTTTTCTTTTGATTTCTTCTTCGACCCCTCAGTTGTTCAGTGGCATGCTGTTTTATCTCCACATATTTGTGAATTTTCTAGTTTTCTTCTTATAATTCATTTCTAGTTTCACACCACTGTGGTTAGAAAAGATGCTTTTAATCTTCTTAAATATATGAAAATTTGTTTTGTGGCCTAACATATGATCTATCTTGGAGAACATTCCATGTGCACTTGAAGAATGTGTATTCTGCTGCTTTTGGATGGAATGTTCTGAGTGTATCTGTTAAGGCCATCTGTTCTAATGTGTCATTTAAGGCCGATGTTTCCTAACTGATTTTCTGTCTGGATGAGCTAGCCATTGATGTAAGTGGGTATTAAAGTCTCCTACTATTATTGTTTTGCTGTCTATTTCTCCTTTTAGGTCTGTTAATATTTGCATATATATATGCACTCCTATGTTGTGTGCATAAATATTTACAAATGTTATGCCCTATTGTTGGACTGGCCCCTTTATCATTGTGCAATGCCCTTCTTTGTCCCTTATTACAGTCTTTGTTTTAAAGTCTATTTTATCTGATATAAGTATAGCTACCCCAGCTTTCTTTTGGTTTCCATTTGTATGAATTATCTTTTTCCACCTCTTCACTTTCAGTCTCTTTGTGTCCTTATATCTGAAGTGAGTCTCTTATAGGCAGCATATAGATGTGCCTTATTTTTATCCATTCAGCCACTCTTTATTTTGATTCAAGAATCTAATCCATTAATACTTAAAGTTATTATTGATAGGTATGTACTTATTGCCATTTTGCTGTTTTCTGGCTGTTTTGTAGTTCCCCTTTGTTCCTTTCACCAACGTCCTTGATATCTGTCTTACAGAAACAGAATTTCAGTAGAATTCTATATATTTCATAGTTTCCAAATTAATTTATATTTCATTGATTGTCCAGGTATCCATTCTGCCCATTTGTCCACTGCCTTGTTCAAAAAAGAAAAAAATCTAACAGCAGATACATGTATAAAGAACCAAGACAGAAACTACTTGAAAAAAAGTAAAACACTGAAAACAGCAGCTGATATGCAAGGTGCAGGCATGGAGGCCAGGTGTATAAGAGAAAGCAAAACTAGCTGGACCAGAATCAGAGTACAAAGTATGAAAAGCAACTTAATCTGGGATGGGAGAGGAACATACTACACACTTTTGTCATTTATTTTACTGCTATAGTCTACACCGTAGCTTTGCTTTAGAGGCCAAAGTAATTAACTCTGAATATAATTGCATAAGTTACCCTATTATAGTCTCATATCCCATTGTGCTTCCTCCTCCACTCTCTGTCTTCCAGCCACTTTGGCTTTCTTTCAATTACTTGAACTTGCCGTGCTCCCTCCTGCCAAAGAGCCTTTGCACATCTTTTCCCTCGCTTCTTTGCTGAGTTTGTCCCTGCTTATCCTTCAGCTCTCAGTTTAAGCATCACTTCTGAGAAGTCTTCCTGGTGACTCCAATATAAATTGAACTCCTTTGTGGGGTTGTTTGTTTAAATTTATTTTATTGAAGTATAGTTGATTTACAATGTTGTGTTAATTTCTGCTATACAGCAAAGTGATTCAGTTATATATATGTGTGTGTGTGTATACACACACACATTCTTTTTCATATTCTTTTCCATTATGGTTTATAATAGAATTTTGAATATAGTTTCCTGTGTTATACAGTAGGACCTTGTTGTTTACCCATTTTATATATAATAGTTTGCACCTGCTAATCCTAAACTCCCAATCCATCCCTCCCCCACTCCCTCTCCACCTTGGCAACCATAAGTCTGTTCTCTATATCTGTCTGTTTCTGTTTCGTAGATAAGTTCATTTTTCATATTTTAGATTCCACATACAAGTGATATTATATGGTATTTGTCTTTCACTTTCTTACTTCACTTAGTATGATACTATCTAGGTCCATCCATGTTGTTGCAAATGGCATTATTTCATCCTTTTTTATGGCTGAGTAGTATTCCATTATATATATATATATATATATACACATACATATATATATATACACACACACACATATATATATATACACACACACACACACTACACCTTCATCTGTCATTGGAAATTTAGGTTGCTTCCATGTCTTGGCTGCTGTAAATAGTGCTGTAGTGAACACTGAGGTGCGTGTATCTTTTCAAATTATGGTTTTCTCCAGATATATGCCCAGCAGCAGGACTGCTAGATCATGTGGCAAATCTGTTTTTAGTTTTTTGAGGAACCTCCATACTGTTTTCCACAGGATGGAAATTTACATTCCCATCAACAGTGTAGGAGGGTTCCCTTTCTCCACACACCTCTTGGGTTCCTTTGTTTTATGTTCATTCAGAACTGGGTTTCTTTTCTTCAGAGGAATTGCCTCACTCTATTGTGATACATTCAGTTGAGAGGTGACTGGACTGCACTCTCCTACTGGATAGTAAACTCCATGAGGTGAGGGTCGAGCCTGGTTTGCTCACTATGCTATTCTTAGCACCCGACACAGCACACCTAACACAAACCTCAACAAATATTCACTGAACAAACAAATGAAAGTGACAAGCTCAGAAACAGTTTAGACAGAACTCAGTAAATAACAGGGTGTTCTATTTGGTAGATACTTTTGGGGGTGGGAGGGGAGATGCATTTCTGCTTTATGCTTAGCAATCATCTTTACCTGGGCTTTCCGCATGGCTTGTGGCTCAATCATGATGTTGATAAGAGATGGTTTAGTTGTGTCTGCCAGACTCTGCCTCAGGGATTTCTGGAGTTCTTCTGGTGTTTGTACAAAATACCCTTTGCCTCCAAATGCAATCATGACATGCTCGTAATGTGAGTGTGGCAGAAGACACATTGGAGGGGCCCTGAAAAAGAAGGTCACAAGTCAATAGAAAAAATTGTCTAAAATAATTTGTGGAAAAATTTCATCTAAAATGAAAGGCATGCTTTTATGTAGACTGAGACGCCTGTACATTAAACTTTCCATACATTTTTTTATTGTATGTATAGCAATGTCCAATAGAACTTTCCATGATGATGGAAATTTTTATATCTGTGCTGCTCAGTATAGTAGTTACTAGTGACCTGTTGTGGTGAGCACTTGAAATGTGACTAGTTAAAAAGAGGACGTGAATTTTTAATTTAACTTAAACAGCCACATGTGGCTAGTGGCTACTATACTGGGCAGTGAAGGCTATACCATCAACTATTATGAATCCCCCCTCCAAAAAAAAGAGGAAAAAAGGAATGGTTACTACAAAACAGCAAATAACAACAAAACAACAAACAGAGTCAGCGAAGCATAGCAAACATACCCACAGCCTGCTCCCCTGGGGCTGACTAACAGATTCACAACTTCCTCATCCCACAGCCAGCCACAATACTGTCTCAGTTTGGCTCTGTCATCAAATGACCAAGATTTAGCTAAGCGGTAAAAGGAAGGAAGACCTCTATATCATAAACAATATGTAAACATCTATATTCCTACATGGTGTAGTAGGAATAGCAGGACTGGTAGCATTTGCAATAAGCCTTTTCATTAACAAGGCTTAGACATGAAACTCATTCACCGAGCCTTCAGTGGCTCCCTGATCATAAACTATTCATTGAAATGCCAGTCAAGGATGGTTGTGCAAAAAGGAACCATGCAGACAGGGTTCCTGTCCTTTAGAGCAGCTGACCATGAAAACAAGCAATACCGACACCACAGAAGCAGGTTTCCAGTATAGCAGACTTTTTTTTTTTAAATAAATTTATTTATTTATTTATTTATTTTTGGCTGTGTTGGGTCTTTGTTTCTGTGCGAGGGCTTTCTCCAGTTGCGGCGAGCGGGGGCCACTCTTCATCGTGATGCGCGGGCCTCTCACTGTCATGGCCTCTCCCGTTGCGGAGCGGCACAGGCTCCAGACACGCAGGCTCAGTAGTTGTGGCTCAGGGGCTTAGTTGCTCCCCGGCATGTGGGATCTTCCCAGACCAGGGCTCGAACCCGTGTCCCCTGCATTGGCAGGCAGATTCTTAACCATTGTGCCACTAGGGAAGCCCGCAGACTTTTTAAAGAGAGATTAAAATAGATGAAAAAACATAGATATACACTGTTCTAGGTTACTTACACTATAGTAGCATCTCCAAATTTTAACATTTCCTTCCAAGTATCTGTATCAAAACCTTGGTAAATTCCATTATTATTCACCACCAAAAGTATAATTGGCAAGTTGTACCTAAAATTGAGAGCAAAATGTAAAGGAAATCATTTTTCATTCTGAAGCAATTTCTTTTCATTGGATTGAAATTTTAACTTGAAAATGGATAGTTTTCTATAAGCTTTTTTTAATATTAGGGTAAGACCAAAAATTAAGCATTTTTTATCCTAATAAAGACTATCAAATTATTAACAGAAACATCATGGAGCAGTAGAAAGAATGCAAGGTTAGTGGTTGGCAGACCTGGTCCCACCACTATGCAGCTACGGACCTCAGGTAAATGACTGAGCTTTTCTGACCCTTGGTTTTCACAGATCTGGGAGTTAATAAGAATGACACCTTCCATACTTAATTCCCTCTGAAGCACTTGTTCCTCACAACTGTCCTATAAGGTAGGAACTAGTACGACTCCTATCCCTACTTTAGAGGAGACTTAAGTTTGATTAAGAGACTTAACCCTAGTCACCTGGGTCTGATGTGGTCATGCCAGTATTTAAATCCAGGCCAACTGACCCAGAGGCCGTTCTTTTAACCACCAAGCTCTGCTATCTCCCTGCAGAAAACAAGCTTTTATCAGACAAGAACTTTTTTTTCAGTGACCTAAAAACTACTCCCCAGTTTTGCAGGTTTTGGGCATATGGTAGAGAGGTCATGAACATGCTGTCCTGGATGAGACAGACCCCAGGGTATTTATACTAGTATTCTCAGGACACAGCACAGTGCCGTGCACGGGGCACCTGGAACATGGTGAACGCCTGGTAACTATTTGTTAGGCAAGTGGGTCTTGGGTATAATTTTTCATATTTTGGAGAAAGAAATGCTGACTCAGGATGCTGTTTTACCTGCAGATGGTTTCCACTTCCATGCCAGAAAATCCAAATGCACTGTCTCCTTCCACACAGATGACCTGCTGCCCTGGGTTTCTATCTTTAGCCACTAGAGCAGATGCAATGGCAAATCCCAAACCGACTCCCATTGTTCCAAAAGTACCAGCATCAAGCCTGTTGGGGAACAGAGCTAAAATGAAACCCTCTGGGGCATATCACAGATGGTGGAGTTGGCACAAATCTAGTCATTTTTACATGGCTCATGGAAAAATAAAGAACAATAAAACATTCTCCTTAATATTAAGTTTTTAGACTGTGAGGAACTAATTTGTTAAGGATAAGCAAATGAATGGGAGAAATCACTCATGATTTCTTGGAAGACTGTGAATACATCCTCCGAACACTGAGTATACAAATTATCACATGATCTCGGGATATACCAAGCATAGAAATGCTACAAAATGTCACCTACGAATACGTTTATGAAGTATGTCCTTACACTGGCCACGTATAATTTTCAAATGTTTTCTCAATCTGCTTTTTGTAGTTTCTAATTTAACATGTTCCAATTCATTATAATTGCCTTTACCTGTGACGAGGAAGGTAGTTTTGAAGCACAGTGCGCCCAATATCCATAGTATTTGCTCCTTCGCTCACCACAAAACAGTCTCTGGGCAGTTGTTCTTGAATGTGGTAGAATACTGTGTAATAATTCATAGGCAGGGATTTTTTGAAAGCGAATTCCTAAAATATCAGAGGGAAATAGAATCAAATTAGATTAAGATACAGTGAAAATAAACAGCATCAATAAGCTACTTTCAAACTTACTTGCAACAGCCAAAGGCTATGAAATTCCCAAATCGCCACTAGATGATGACTCTGAGAAGCTAACTGATCTGTAAACAGTCTTAGGGGACAGGCTAAAAAAAACGGTTCCAGTCCCAATTTGGGACACAATCAAATAAAGGCAGGAAATATCCCTCTTCCTGCAGACCCACAATGCACACTAGCATATTAAAGACTAAGATGTCCTATAGTAAAGATAGCTGAAGACACTGGGTTAAGCCAAACTAAACAGTCTTATTTGAGCACTTTCAGGGAAACACTGCTTTAGAAAAAGTGAAAATTTTATTCTAGAATATTTTCACCTAAAATATGACCATACACTTAAAATTAAAAATGAAGTTGGGGTTTTAGAAAATCTAATCTTTCCCCACATGTACTGGAAAGAGGATATGCTTCACCCACTACTCTGGAGGGTCTCTAATGGAGGGGAAACAGAAAGGTTATTGCCCTTATCTAGCCAAGTGCCTTTTAGAGCTTCAGCAGCAAAGCCCCACTGCCTCTTCACCTGTACTACTTTGATCTGCTGGAGATTATACCCAAGATGGATGAGGGACCCTCCTATACTCATGCACCAGAGAAGAGAGGCAAGATCCTTCCATCTTAAACTAAGGTGATTCCTAGGAAAAAGAAGAAATTAATAACTATACCATTCAGGAAAGAGAACTGAGACTGGCTCCTGATAGGAGAAAGTCATTGATTAAAATTCCAAAGAAAGAAAGAATCATGTAGAAAAAACTCTACTTGTTTGGAAAATGCAAATTTATTCCAAGACAACTGATATATTAGGGAACAATATGAGTATAGCTGGAATTTTGTATTTGCTTATGCATGATTCCATCAGTTAGAAACACTACATGAACACAGAAAACTACACCCAGCTGAACCAAGATGCAGAGGAATACACAAAACAGCAAAAAAAAAAAAAAAATCAGTAACAGCTGGAGGGGAACTTCAAGAGGGCAGAAGAGTAAGACATGGAGATCACCTTCCTCTCCACAAATACATCAGAAATACAACTACATGTAGAACAACTCCTACAGAACACCTACTGAGCGCTGGCAGAAGACCTCAGACCTCCCAAAAGGCAAGAAACTCCCCATGTACCTGGGTAGGGCAAAAGAAAAAAGAAAAAACAGAGACAAAAGAACGGGGACATGACCTGAACCTCGGGGAGGGGGCTGTGAAGGAGGAAAGGTTTCCACACACTAGGAAGCCCCTTCGCAGGCGGAGACTGAGGGTGGCGGAGGGGGAAGCTTCAGAGCCACAGAGGAGAGAGCAGCCACAGGGGTGCGGAGGGCAGAGCGGAGAGATTCCTGCACAGAGGATCAGCGCTAACCAGCACTCACCAGCCCGAGAGGCTTGTCTGCTCACCTGCTGGGACAGGCAGGGGCTGGGAGCTGAGGCTCGGGCTTCGGTCAGATCCCAGGGAGAGGACTGGGGTTGGCTGCATGAACACAGCCTGAAGGGGGCTGTGTTCATGCAGCCAAAAATGCACCAGACCTAACAAATGAAGGGGAAATAGGCAGTCTACCTGAAGAAGAATTCAGAATAATGATAGTAAATCTTGGAAAATCTTGGAAATAGAATGAAGAAAATACAAGAAACGTTTAACAAGGACCTAGAAGAACTAAAGAGCAAACAACAGTGATGAACAACACAATAAATGAAATTTAAAATTCTCTAGAAGGGATCAATAGCAGAATAACTGAGGCAGAAGAACGGATAAGTGACCTGG
>NC_041214.2:38492973-38494205 GCF_002837175.3 Physeter macrocephalus
AAACCAGCTTTACAACAAATGCTAAAGGAACTTCGCTAGGCAGGAAAAACAAGAGAAGGAAAAGACCTACAATAACAAACACAAAACAATTAAGAAAATGGTAATAGGAACATACATATTGATAACTACCTTAAATGTAAATGGATTAAATGCTCCAACCAAAAGAAATAGACTGGCTGAATGGATACACAAACAAGACCTGTATATATGCTGTAAACAAGAGACCCACTTCAGACCTAGGGACACATACACACTGAAAGTGAGGGGAAGGAAAAAGATATTCCATGCAAATGGAAATCAAAAGAAAGCTGGAGGAGCAATTCTCATATCAGACAAAATAGACTTTAAAATAAAGACTATTACAAGAGACAAAGAAGGACACTACATGGTGATGAAGGCATCAATCCAACAAGAAGATATCACAATTGTAAATATTTATGCACCCAACATAGGAGCACCTCAATACACAAGGCAAATGCTAACAGCCATAAAAGGGGAAATCGACAGTAACACAATAATAGTAGCGGACTTAAATACCCCACTTTCACTAATGGACAGATCATCCAAAATGAAAATTAATTAGGAAACACAAGCTTTAAATGATACATTAAACATGATGGACTTAATTGATATTTATAGGACATTCCATCCAAAAACAACAGAATACACTTTCTTCTCAAGTGCTCACAGAACATTCTCCAGGATAGATCATATCGTGGATCACAAATGAAGCTTGGTAAATTTAAGAAAACTGAAATCGTATCAAGTATCTTTTTTGACCACAACATTATGTGACTAGATAACAATTCCAGGAAAAAATCTGTAAAGAAAGAAATCATAAAGATCAGATCAGAAATCAATGAAAAAGAAATAAAGGAAATGATAGCAAAGATCAATCAAAAATCTGTAAAAAATACAAACACGTGGAGGCTAAACAATACACTACTAAATAATCAAGAGATCACTGAAGAAATGAAAGAAGAAAGAAAAAAATACCTAGAGACAAATGACAATGAAAACACAACAACCCAAAATGTATGGGATGCACCAAAGCAGTTCTAAGAGGAAAGTTTATAGCAATACAATCTTACCTCAAGAAACAAGAAACATCTCAAATAAACAACCTACCCTTACACCTAAAGCAATTAGAGAAAGAAGAAAAAAACCCCAAAGTTAGCAGAAGGAAAGAAATCATAAAGATCAGATCAGAAATCAATGAAAAAGAAATAAAG
>NC_041214.2:38496433-38517549 GCF_002837175.3 Physeter macrocephalus
AACCCTCTTGCACTGTTGGTGGGAATGTAAATTGATACAGCCACTATGGAGAACAGTATGGAGGTACCTTAAAAAACTAAAAATAGAACTACCATACGACCCAGCAACCCCACTACTGGGCATATACCCTGAGAAAACCATAATTCAAAGAGTCATGTACCAAAATGTTCATTGCAGCCCTATTTACAATAGCCATGACATGGAAATAACCTAAGTGTCCATCAACAGATGAAGGGATAAAGAAGATGTGGCACGTATATACAATGGAATATTACTCAGCAATAAAAAGAAATGAAATTGAGTTATTTGTAGTGAGGTGGATGGACCTAGAGTCTGTCATAGAGAGTGAAGTAAGTCAGAAAGAGAAAAACAAATACCGTATGCTAACACACATATATGGAATCTAAAAAAGAAAAAAAAATGGTCATGAAGAACTTAGGGGAAAGACGGGAATAAGACACAGACCTACTAGAGAATGGACTTGAGGATACGGGGAGGGGGAAGGTTAAGCTGGGACAAAGTGAAAGAGTGGCATGGACATATATACACTACCAAACATGGGAAGAGATTTGGGGACATATGTATATGTATAACTGATTCACTTTGTTATAAAGAAGAAACTAACACACCACTGTAAAGCAATTATACTCCAATAAAGATGTTTAAAAAAAAATCAGGAACAACTTTTCTCACAATCAAAGAGAAAACACTTGGGCTTCCCTGGTGGCACAGTGGTTGAGAGTCTGCCTGCCGATGTAGGGGACACGGGTTCGTGCCCCGATCCGGGAGGATCACACATGCCGCGGAGCGGCTGGGCCCGTGAGCCATGGTCACTGAGCCTGCGTGTCCGGAGCCTGTGCTCCGCAGCGGGGAGGCCACAGCAGTGAGAGGCCCGTTTACCACAAAAATAAAAAATAAAAAATAATTTAAAAAAAGAGAAAACACTATCCATATACAAAGACTTTAAACAAAAATTGCCAAATTCTGCAGAAGTGGCTCATTTTAGCGCTAACAGTGGATGGTTTGGTAATTTCATACATTACTATAAATTCCAAAGCCTTCAGCTATCAGGCAGAGCCATGAGTGCAGATGAGGAAGTTGTAAAAGAATTTCCAGCAGTGATACAAAAGTTAATTGAAAAAGAAAGCTACAAATGGTCTCACTAACATAAAATGAAATTAAATGAAATGAAATAAACGTGAGGGGATGGCTGTGTTAATTAACTAGATGGGGCAAACTCTTTCACAGTGTGTTTATCAATGCACCATGATGTACCTTTAAATATCTTACAATTTTATATGTCAATTACACCTCCATAGGGACTTCCCTGATGGCTCAGTGCTTAAGAATCTGCCTGCCCATGCAGGTGACACGGCTCTGAGCCCTGGTCCAGGAAGATACCACATGTCGCAGAGCAACTAAGACCGTGCATCACAACTACTGAGCCTGTGCTCTAGAGTCCATGAGCCACAACTACTGAGCCCACGTGGCACAACTACTGAAGCCCAAGCACCTAGAGCCCGTGCTCTGAAACAAAGAGAAGCCACCATAATGAGAAGCCCGTGCACCACAACGAAGAGTAGCCCCCACTCACCGCAACTAGAGAAAGCCCACGCACAGCAACAAAGACCCAATGTGGCCAAAAATAAATAAATTAATTAATTTAAAAAAATTATACCTCAAGTGGAAATTTAAAAAAAAAGAAAAAGGTGGCTATACATTAGATCAAATTTTCAGTTTTGATGAGACATCTATTATAAATGCATGCCTTGGAGGACTTATATCTTACAGGACAAACATGCCCTAACATGCCCCACGATTTAAGGTTCCAAAAGATCTCTTGTGATTTGGTGCCAAGGTCAAACTGAGGACAAGGAGCCACACCCATCCACATTGGCTCTTACGATTCTCTGTCCAATGTCAGATCCCCTCTTTCCACCGCTTCACAGTAACTCACGAGCTATTACCTTTCCAATGCCCACTTCCACAAGAAACTTCAGGTGCCATATTTATTGTAATACATATATGAATGTGTTTGTGTGTATCTTACACGTTATGATTTTAGGAATGCAAATGTCATGCTATGACAGAACTAACTGAACCATGGACCTGAAGCGTTCTTGAGTTTCAGTGGGTCCCATATTACCTTGGATAAAGCTTCATTGCTCTTCATTTTTTCTCTCAGAATTTTCCACCACTTGCTCTCAGGAGGATACTGCCATGGTGTTTTATCAAATTGTTCTAAAAGCTAAAAAACCAGAAACTTTTTCTTTCCTTTTTGAAAATAACTTTAAATCATATTAGCATAAAAATCTCTTCTAAAAAAGACAACACAGCTACACTATCCTACCTTTCACATCACTCATACTCTGTTTTTCCTCTGGGCAGTAAACAACAGATAGAAGATAAATAGGCACCACAGAAAGCTTCTGCTTGGTTCAGTGACGACTTCTACCAGAAATTGGGATCCCATAAGACAAAGCAGAACTGTAACCCCCTTCATACTTCACAGGCAGGGGAGCTTGTAAGCCTTCCTCTGCCTCTGACAATAGAAGGAAAATCACCCTGCCAAAGAACCCCCGAAAGAAGACTCATAGCCCCAATACCTAGGAATTCCCATGATACAGACCAAATGCTCCAGAGTGTTTTAATATTGGGGATTACATCCTAATTTTGTAAAATCATGATAATGATACCAATTTGTATCCAAAGTCATGTGACAAATGGGCCTATATTTTATCTGTCACAGTGAAATGTATAAATTATATACAAATAATAACAATCTGGATAAGTCACTGATTACAGTTTGAAGAGTAAAAATCTCTTTATTGCCTAAAGAAATACTAAGTTAGATTTTTTCCAGTACATAAAGCCATTTCTTGGCTGTAAGTTCAGTTCCTCTGGAAGCTGTATTATAATCTTTCAGATAGCTGAAATCAGTTTGCCGACTGAAAGCCTTTAAATTTTCAATCACCTTTCAAAAATGCTTAACTTACCCACATACAAATTATCTATACATAAGGAGTTGGATTTACCAAGTTCCACAGTTATATTTAAGAATAGCTTTCCATCATAAATTTTATTTAAAATAGATATTAATAGACCTGTCACCAAGGGAATCAAGATTGAAACATTTTCAAGAAACTTACTTCCCTAAAGACCAAGCCACATAAACTAAAACCCAGACAAAAGCTCTCACCTGTTTAGTGACAGCATTTATGTCTCCTAGCAAGCTCACAGCAGGTCTTACGTTATTCCCCAACTCTTCTGCACAGATATCAACCTAAAAAAGAGGCAAGGCTAAAGAACAAGCTGTGTTTATTCTTAAAAATCTTTAAGAATTAAGACAATAGATGGACTGTGCATGTTACACATAAGCATATGATTAAGATTTGATATTCAAGAAGTTCCTTGATAAAAGTATAAATCCGCAGAACTACATGAGTATCATAGCTAGTATAGAAACCTCACTATCACTTCAAGAAGTAAAACTGCTGTGTCAGTTAGGCTTGAACATTAAAAATTTTATTAAACCTGGTGTAACTGTTCATAAAAAAAAAAAAAAAAAAAAAAGAAACCTCACTATCTTCCCTCACTTTAAAATCTACTCTGGGGATTTCCCTGGTGGCGCAGGGAAACAGCTTCTTGAGGAAAAGTAATTTAGGCACCCAAAAGGGGATGCACTTTATTCCGTAATCAAGAGGCAGCATCTTCCAGTACAATCCAGGTCTTGCTTGTTTGTGGTTTTAGTTTTCAATGGCCCCTATTAGAAGATGACTTAGGAAGTAAAAGGTAAGCAGGGAGAAGACAGCAATTGCAGCAAGGCCATTAAAATACCTTTAGTAGGGCAAACAGGTTTTGTAGGCAGTACTTTTCACATCAGTAAGGAAACTGGTTTATAAAGAGGGGTCATAAAGATACAAGAGCTTATTCCAAACACATAGTTTTAGCACCATTGTTTAGAGATTTCCAGCCAAAGGGTGTTTGAAGGTTTTGGAATCTAAAAGAATAACTTGATCCCTAACAATGCTGAACGTTTTGTTCTAATCTACCTCCTACTTGAACCTCTTCTGTCTACCTTTAAATATACTTGAACTATGAAGAAGAGGCAAATTATGCTTTTCAAACTATTTAAAACTTGATTTTGAAAGGTTTTCTGATTAGCAGTAAAGTGGTACATTATGTTTCATAGGCTTGAAAAGGCAGCTTACTTTGGTACCTGTAATTATGCCAGACAATTTATAAAATTCTACTTTTGTAAAAAGAGAAACAGTTCTTTACAAAAGCCAGAAGAAAGTGGAGCTGATGACGGCTGAGAGAACAATAAACTTACACATAGCTCTGATTTTAAATCTCTCCTCTTAGGACTTCCCTGGTGGCACAGTGGTTAAGAATCTGCCTGCCAATACAGGGGACGTGGGTTCGAGCCCTGGTCCGGGAAGATCCCACATGCCAAGGAGCAACTAAGCCCATGTGCCACAACTACTGAGCCTGTGTCCAACAACTCCTGAAGCCTGTGCGCCTAGAGCCTGTGCTCCACAAGAGAAGCCACTGCAATGAGAAGCCTGCGCACCGCAATGAAGAGTAGCCCCCGCTCGCCTCAACTAGAGAAAGCCCAAGTGCAGCAATGAAGACCCAATGCAGCCAAAAATCAATCAATCAATCAATTAAACTCTCCTCTTTGAGTACCTGGATAAACTTCACATCTGGCTGATATCTTGGAGGCAGTCCAAAATGTAAAATCCAATTTAATCTGGCACCAAATAACACAATTACATCAGCAAATTGCAAAGCCCTATTAAAAAGAAAAATTTGATATAACAAAAGGGATATCTACATTCTTATTTGAATTATTCTAAAGTTAATTTCTAAAGTATTTGGAAAAGTCTAAATAATTTGGATCTTGTACTGGTCTTGAGAATCCGCTTATATGGTAAGTTTGATCTTTCAAACTGAAATAATTTATGAAGCCATTCTATTTAAATGGTAATCCAAAAGATGAAATAAGTAGAAAATACTACCATAAGACTTTATCTATACTCTATATCATTTATTACTTTTTTATCATTGGAAAAATTAATACAAGTATACTGTAGATAATCTGGAAAAAGCAGAAAAGTATAAAGAAAAGCCAAAATCTCCCAATAATACTATCAACTTATAAACTATTATTAATACCCTGGCATAATTTCATCTAGTCTTTTTTTCTACGCATGTGTATTTTTATATAGTTGAGCTTATATACTAAATGTCTCATGCACTTTTGCTTACCATAAATGTTTTCCTTTATCATTAAGTTCTTCTTAAATACAAATTTTAAAGGCTACACATTTTGTTGAACACAAATTTATTTCACCTCTTCTCAACTGCTGGATATTTTCTTTGTTATTAACAGTACTGGGTTGCACATCTTTACTTGAATCTTAATATATACTTCATATTGAATCCTTGAAGCAGGTATTTTTATGATGATTGATTCACTTTCCCCAACTGCTTTAAAAAAATATTACACCAAGTATATTTCTAATAGTTTTATATATCTTAGTATTTTTGTCAATATAACTTCAATTTTTTGATATTTACTTTGATATCCACTCTGATATTAATAACCCTTGCTTTTGTTTACCTCATACATCTTTGCTTGCTTTTACACTGTATCATTTTGTTTCAGATGTGGCTCTAATGATGCATACAACTGTCATTATTATTGATCCAATTGAAATGTCATGCCTTTTTCCAGGATAATTTTTATTATATTAACTGCTGTGGATTTTCTTTTTTCTACTTCTTGGCTATTTCCCATTTTTCTTATCTTTTGCCCAAAGAGGATCTGTGTTTTTTTTTTTTTTTTTTTTGCTTTTATTTCTGCAGTGGCTTATGCTATTTTTCACAGAAATTCAGTTATTATTTCAACTATATAGTCAAAAAAGCTATCCTCATATACTGTTTTGGTCTTGTGGGACCCAATTTAACTAAGAGATAAAAACTGAAAATGGAAGGATAGATTTGCTTATAGATACTCCAAAACCCTTGAAATTGTTGATACAATTATTTACAGTCCCTTACAACCTTTTTTATATTATAATATCATTAATATTATCTTCTTAAAATTCAACAGGAATGAAGATAAACTTCAGCTCAACCCAAGTTAAAGTATATTAAAAGAAAAAAACAGTGTAATAATTAATTTGGCTACTGTACAATGTATACTAATATGAAAAAAGTAAATGTATAAGCTTATTAAAATAGCATTAAATAAGCAACATTAAAGATTGAACAGCAAACATGACATTTAAAAACCCCTCAGTGCTTTGTGACCACCGAGAGGGGTGGGATAGGGAGGGTGGGAGGGAGGGAGACGCAAGAGGGAAGAGATATGGGAACATATGTATATGTATAACTGATTCACTTTGTTGTAAAGGAGAAACTAACACACTATTGTAAAACAGTTATACTCCAATAAAGATGTTAAAAAAATAAATAAATAAATAAAAAATAAAAAAAATAAAAACCCCTCAAAATTAATTTAGTGTGTGCATGACAACATGAAAACTACCAAATGTAGAACAGTGGTAAACTGTGGAGAGGGAGGGAGGAAATGGGATCAGGTAAGATATGCAGGGACTACAAACAAATCTGTAATTTTTTGTTTCTTAAAAAAAAAACTTAAAGCAACAACATACTACTTAATATTATATTTGATAAAGTTGAGTGGTGGTTACATAGTGCTCATTAAATTACTCTCTCATTTGTATATTTATAATATTTCATAATAAAGAAATTCAAAGAAAAAAAATACATGGTTTATCAGAAAGTGTGTTTTAAAAATTTAAAAAGCAGAGGGGCTTCCCTGGCCGTCCAGTTGTTAAAGACTCCAAGCTCCCACTGCAGGGGGCATGGGTTTGATCCCTGGTTGGGGACTAAGATGCCGCATGTGGCAGGGCAAAAAAAAACAGTAAAAAGAATGAGGTGAAGTCAATTAAAAAAAAAAAAAATCTAAGAAGAGACTTCCAGTGCCAGCCAAGGCTGGGTAATCCCACTCCAGCCTAGCTCTCCCACTGATACAGTGGAAACTCTGAACAAACTATAAAAAGCAACTACCTGAGGCTTCTGAAAAGTAAACAACAGTAGGTGGACTGGGATGAGATCAAAGAAGTGACCCATGCAGGCGGTGAGTTTTTAAGGTTTTCCCCTCTTTTATCTCTTCACTTTGATTCAGAGCAGTCCTAGTTGAAGAACTAAAGGAAAGCAAAAACTTGGAGAGAAACCGTGTCTTTTTGGCCAGAAGATCAGGAAAAGGGACCCTGCATGCCTGAGACCATGGGGGGAAAGCTCCAAAATTTTCTTTTTCTCTATTTCTCTCTCACAGCTGCGCTCTGAGGGCAGCACAGCGGCACTGTGGTAAGTACTAAGCAGCTAAAATCCCAAGAGAAACTTCATTTTTCAGGCAAGAGGAACTGGGAAAAGGGGCCCCTGTGGTCTGGAGAGTATGCGGGCATCCCCCTTATCTTTCATCTTTCTTTTTTTCCCTGCCACTTTGCCTCAAAAGCAGCACCTGTTGTGTGGTACGATACGGTAGCAGCAAGGGCCAGGAAAAGGGACTCTGGGAAATGGGTGGGCTATGTCTTAAGAGAAAAGGAATCGCTAGTTCTGGATATGAACCAGCATGTTTATATCCAGAACTAGGGCTGGGGCTCACCTCTGGGCTGGGCATGTGTGGACAGACCCAAAGGAGCATAGCAAAGGCTTTGGAAATCAACTGACCCTGGAACCATGCTCACAGTGAGTGAGTCAGAACCTGCACTCTGAATCTAACCAAGCTAACTGCTTGCTAAAACAAACAAACAAAATCAGCATTCTACAGAGGATTTTGGTATGACCTAGAATCTCACAACACAGTATTCAAAATTCTAGGATACAATACAAAACTACTCAAAACACAAAGAACCAGAAAAATGTAACCAATTTCAAAAGAAAATATAATGAATAGATGCCAATTGTACTGATGACCCAGATGTTAGAATCAGTAAACACATACTTTAAATCAGCTATTATAACTATGTTCCATAAGGTAAACAAAAATACTCTTGAAATAAATGGGAAGATAAACGTTCTCAGCAGAGAAATAGAACATATAAAGTAGACAAAAGGATTAAAAAAAATTAAACAGTTATTCAGGGACCTATGGGACAATATCAACATGCCTAATATTTATGTTACTCCAGAAAGGATAAAGAGATTGGTGTAGAAAAAAATATTTGAAGAAATAATGGCCAAAAACTTTCCAAATTTGGTGAAAGGTATCAATGTACAGATTCAAGAAGATTAGAGAACCCCAAACAGGATAAACTAAAAGAAAACTGTCCAGACACATCATAATCAAACTGCTGAAAAACAAAGATAAAAAAAAAATTCTGGAACGAGCCACAGAAAGACAACTACATCGGCAGACAGAGATTCAAATGACTACAGATTTCTCATCTGAAACCATGAGAGGAGATAGAGGACAACATCTTTAAAGTGTTGAAAAGTCTAAAAAGAAACATGTGCTTAAAATTACGTGATTCTTTCAGAACTTCTCCTAGATTCATTAAAGTCACAAAATAATTTAAATTAGCCTGGAATCTGCCAAGCCATTGTATTTAAAATCTGGAGCGCCACGTACCTGGATCTGGCAGCACCTACACAGTTTGGATGGTTGTCAGGGATAACACCCTTTCCCATGGGGGTGGGCAGAAATGGCAATTTACATTGCTCCACCAATTTCCTGATATTCTCCTCTGCACGGGCATAAGCAGCACCTACAAGAAATTGAAATGTATCGGACAAGTCAGTTAAGCTCCAGACACTGTGACCCTTAAAATAGTTCATGTGAAATTGCTTTCAGAACTTCTCAAACATTCTCCTGCTCAGAGCTAAACTCAAAACAAATTGTGACTATGGTTTTCGTTTGTTTTTTGGCCACGCCGCGCGGCATGTGGGATCTTAGTTCCCCGACCAGGGATCAAACCTGTGGCCCTGCAGTGGAAGCACAAAGTCTTAACCACTGGACCACCAGGGAAGTCCTCTGACTATGGTTTTTATCTTTGGTATTTTAAAATGTTTAAGAAGGCAATAGTTCTAATTCCCCCCCCCCGCCAAGTAATATTATCAATTATTCTGAAAGATGTCTACCACCAAACAAAAGTTGCACTTCACATCTCTTGCTGCTCTTAATTGTCAGTTCTATTCTACTTTCCTATTGGATTACTACTCACAATTCCCTGGACACACATCTACTGGTAGGCACAGGTAGGAAAGGAAGGACCCTGCCCTGACAGGGAAGACCAACCTCACACGTTGCTCCCCATCACCAGCTAACCAGGACTGCACCGTCATCTAGTCTGCGTATGGAAATTCTAACAAGGGGCCTACATTTCTAAAACTCTGCAGATCGCTTCAGAGGCTCTATAATCCTGTGATCACAACAGGACTAAATCGAATGGGTCACATCATTTTTAAAAAAAAATTTATTTATTATTTATTTATTTTTGGCTGCGTTGGGTCTTAGTTGTGGCATGCGGGATCTTCATTGAGGTATGCAGGATCTTTCGTTGTGGTGCGCGGGCTTCTCTCTAGTTGTGGTGTGGGGTTTTCTCTTCTCTAGTTGTGGTGCGCAGGCTCCAGGGCACGTGGGCTCTGTAGTTTGTGGCACGTGGGCTCTAGTTGAGGCGCCTGAGCTCAGTAGTTGTGGTGCGCAGGCTTAGTTGCCCCACGGCATGTGGGATCCTAGTTCCCGACCAGGGATCGAACCTGCGTCCCCTACATTGTAAGGCAGATTCTTTACCACTGGACCACCAGGGAAGTCCCACATCATTTGTTTTTACAGTTGTGTGTCTGCAGAATAACCATATGCTTTATGCCCTCAATGGCACTGAAAACAACTTACTGTTTGAATATAGAAATGATTTCGTTTCTAATGTCATCAAGGCCATTGTTTTAGCTATTTAACTTTATGCTCTTTCTCAGGGTTTGTAGACTATTACTCCATATCCAGAACTTATAATTCTCTACTGAGTCTCAGTAAATAGTAGAGTATGTTCAGATTCAATTTAATGCTCCCCCCTATAAAACTACCTTAGAATCTTCTGTCATCCATGTAGGATGAAAAATAATCCCTTTATTTTAATCCAGAAAGTTTCCTTGTATTCTCCTTCTTGCCTCAATATTTGTCCATTCAGTTCCCTCTTCCTGGACTGGGTGGGTTCTCTGTGTCCACTCAGTGACCGGTCACCCATTTTTTCAAGGGGTGGCTACAGTGTCATCTCTTCTGAACAGTCTTTCCACACCACCTACACAAGAACATTGTTGCTGCTTCCCCTGGGAATCCACCTCAGCTCTCTACACACACCCCACTTATTTGTGACCAGTTCTGTCTACTTATAAGTAGGAACCATTATTTCTCTATATACCCCACAAATGTTTTCTATAATCCCTGCCTTATCAAAAGGACTCATTAAATGGTGGTTAAAGGAAGTACAAAAACTAGCATCCACTGAGCTCTTTCTATTATTTTGTTGTTTAATTGTAACAATACTGTTGAGGTAGCTAATCTCTATTTTACAAGGAGGTAACTGAGACTCAAAGCAGTTTTTGCCAAGGTCACAGAGCTAATATATCACATAGCTATACACAACTCAGCTCTGACTTCAATTTTTTTCTGTTGTCCACCAATTTTTACTAAAACTGTTTTTAGTTTCTATGTCCTTATCTCCTAAGTAGTTGATAAATGACTAGCATGGTCATAGATGATTCATTGCCCCCTTAGGTCTAGAACATACAATGGCTACTATAATAAATTGCTGACATGTGTATAAATTGGTACAATACCTTGGGAGAAAGCAATTGGAAAATATGTTCCAAAGGCCTTAAAATATGAATACATTTTAACTTAGTTAATTTTCTTTCTGCGAATCTATCTTATATCCTAAATATGGAAAAAGCTTTAAGTACAAATGAGTCTGTTGCAGCTATTCTAAACACAAACAAAAACTGGCAAAGATTTAAATATTTGCCAGTAAAGTATTAGTATATACATGAATAGACATTAAAAATTATATTTGGGAAAAAAATTTAAGACCATGAGAAAATGTTATTCTAATGTTAAATGAATTAAGTATAATACAAAACTGTCTAATAGAGTGGCCATTTGACCCAGCAACCCCACTCCTAGGTACATACTGAAGAGAACTGAAAACATACATCCACACAAACATTTGTACATAAATGTTCGTAGCAACATTTTTCACAGTAGTTCAAAAGTGGAAACATCCCAAATGTCCATCAACTATGAATGCTAGAGCATGGACTTGAGGACATGGGGAGGGGGAAGGGTAAGCTGTGATGAAGTGAGAGAGTGGCAGGGACATATATACACTATCAAATGTAAATTAGATAGCTAGTGGGAAGCTGCCGCATAGCACAGGGAGATCACCTCTGTGCTTTGTGACCATGAGAGGGGTGGGATAGGGAGGGTGGGAGGGAGGGGGGCGCAAGAGGGAAGAGATATGGGAACATATGTATATGTATAACTGATTCACTTTGTTGTAAAGGAGAAACTAACACACTATTGTAAAACAGTTATACTCCAATAAAGATGTTAAAAAAAAAACAAAAAACTATGAATGGATTAAATTAAATGTGGTATATCCATACAATGGAATAATAACAATAATAACTATGAATTCTATTTATTCTTATATTATATATAATAAATATATTATCATCATTATTCAGCAATAAAAAGAAATGATGTACTGATACATGCTACAGTGTAGATGAACCCTGAAAACATTACGCTAAATCAAAAAGGTCAGTCACAAAGGACCATACATTATATGATTCTATTTAAAAGAAGTGTCCAAATAGGCAAATCTATAGAGACAGAAAATAGATTCACGGTTGCCTGGGGCAGAGGGCTAAGGAGGTTTGGGGTGACAGCTAAGGGATGTGGGGTTTGGGGGAGGGTAATGACAATATTCTAAAATTGACTGTGGTGATGGATGCACAACTTTGTAAATATACCAAAAGATATTAGATTGTATACTTAAAAAAAACTGTCTATACAGTACGATCACAATGTATAAAATATACATGCAAAAAGGAATACAAAAGTACTACATGTTAAAATGATCTTCTTTGGATGAAGGGATTTCTTCTTTCTAATCTTCTGGATTTTCCAAATTTTTACTAATATTCATGTGTAATCTTCATAATGGAAAAAAACACATTTTATTCATAAGAAATGTAATAGGGACTTCCCTGGTGGCACAGTGGTTAGGAATCCGCCTGCCAATGCAGGGGACACGGGTTCGATCCCTGGTCTGGGAAGATCCCATATGCCAAGGAGCAACTAAGCCCGTGTGCCACAACCACTTAAGCCTGTGTGCCTAGAGCCCACGAACCACAACTACTGAGCCCATGTGCCACAACTACTGAAGCCCATGAGCCTAGAGCCCATGATCTGCGACAAGAGAAGCCACCACAGTGAGAAGCCTGCACACCACAACAAAGAGTAGCCCCACTCGCCACAACTAGAGAAAGCCCCACGTTCAGCAACGAAGACCCAATGCAGCCAAAAATAAATAAACTAAATAAATTTACCAAAAAAAAAGAAATCTAATAGGTGATATTCCAGGCATTGTAGAATAATTCTATGATTTCAAAACTAATAAATAATGCTAAATGAATAAAGAGAATTTTTATTCCAATTTCAAACATTAGAGCCGATGCTAATAAATAATGAAGACAATTTCTAAACAGAATCAGCATTCTTTTGAAAGCCTAGCAAGATTTAGAGTTCCATTCAATGCTACCTTTCCCGATGATAAGAAGGGGCTGTTTGGCATTCCTAATAACAGATGCTGCCATACATACAGCAGAACTTTCTGCCATACTAACAGGAGGTGGCATGCAGCACTCCACGTACCTGGAAATAAAGAGCTCTGTTAATTAGGAGGCCAACTTTTAAACTTTTTTATTGTGAAAATATCAAATACATAAAAAGGTAGAAAAAATAGTATAATAAACTCCATATGCCCATCCTGTAAATTCAACTACTAATATTTTACATTTGCTTCACACATACACACATATACATATACATTTCTTCCTAAACCATTTGACAGCAGATTACCACAGCAAGACTTAAAAATTAAAAGATAAAGACTTTCTCCCATATAACCATAATATCCTTATCATACCTGATAAATTAATATTTATTCCCTAAGATCATCTAACAACCAAAGGAGCAATTCACTGACAGGAAATGAGTTAATGGCTTCACACTGTCGTAGTAGTTGTTGTTGTAGTAATAATAAAAAACATACTAAAAGTTAATATTTCATACCTACTATGTGCCATTTATCCTTATTTAATTTTCAAAATAATGAGATTAGGTGTTACCATTATCTCTGTTTCACTACTGTGAAAAAAAAAAAAACAAACCTCAAAAAGTAGGTAACTTGCCTGGGGTCCCCAGATGGCATGTGGCAAAGACTGGATTGAAATCGGTTGTTCTGTCTCCAAAGTCCATGCTTTTAAGTACCTCACTATATTTCCACTCACTGAGTAAGTCAATATTTTAGTACTACAATATGCATTAGTAAAAGAAATATTAAAACTGTCATAGTTAAGTATTTCTAGACACAGTGTTTTAGTTCATTTATCCTAATTAATAAACATCATACTGTACAAAACTTGGGCATATAATACCAAAAAAAGACATTCAAATCTTTACAAAAATTTTAAAGACAGCTTACAGAGTTAACTTACCTAAGGCACATCTCCCCCCAAACCCCAATAATATTATTTTGATTGTCATGTTCAGGTATTATGAAGAATAGATGTCCTTTCTGTCTGACTCTCCCAAATGGAAACCTCTACTTGGTATCCTGAGTGAAGAGAAATGCCCACTGTCTCTCTGTAGTCATTAGGTCCATGACAGCAGGAATGTGCTAAATGATACTCAGGGTGATGCATTAACCCAAGTACCCAGCCTTACCAGGTGTGACTTAGATACCAGTTTGTTGTACTTATTGTTCACTCAATGTTTATTTATGGAATAAGGGAAGTTGGCAAATCATAGTAACATCTGGTGTTGAAATATTTTTAAATCACAGAGACAGACTAAAATTTTTTATGCTGAGTTCTTACTAGAACTATTTGAAAATTACTATTTTTCAATAGTCACTTCATCTCTTGGTTTATACCATGAAGACTCTAAGTAACCATACTAGATGAGGATTAGTTTTTTATGGTCACTGAAAGAATAATTTCAAATGAGGAGTTTGGGAAGCTCCAAGTATTTGATTTAGTAATTAACCCCCAAAATAATTCCTAAATAATGCCATTTTAATTAAGAGAATTAAGCCCTTTGGCCAGGATTCAGTTTAATTACTAAATCTTCAAAAGTTAAGACAAATTGAAGATTAACTTATAAACTGCTAGGTAAATTCTTTTTAAAAGGTAAGCATTATGGTAACACAATTAAGAAAGAACTCCAGTTAACTATTACTCACCTTATAGAATTCACATTCACCTGGAGGTTCACAAAATCTGCAGGTATGTCAACATAGCAGGCACCTGGACGACCATAAATACTGCTTCTCACTGCCTAAGTTCATTACAAATGGAAGAAAATATTTTAAAAATCTCAATCCTTATTATCACATTCCACTCAAAGATAATTTAAAATTGCAAAATGAACACTATTTTGATTTTTCTCGACATCCTTAGTTGATGCAACATCCTTAGAAGTAACCAATTTTAATTACATTGAAATGCCCTCTATTGATTCTATATATTTTTTTTTTTTTAATTTTTATTTATTTATTTATTTATTTTGTGGTATGCGGGCTTTCCTCTGTTGTGGCCTCTCCCGTTGTGGAGCACAGGCTCCAGACGCGCAGGCTCAGCGGCCATGGCCCACGGGCCCAGCCGCTCCGCGGCATGTGGGATCCTCCCAGACCGGGGCGCGAACCCGGCTCCCCTGCATCGGCAGGCGGACGCGCAACCACTGCGCCACCAGGGAAGCCTGATTCTATATATTTTAAAAGATATTTTTGTTTAAAAGGGGAGAGATAAGAAAAAAATACACACTTAGGGCTTTAAAATTCATTTTCTATTACACTTTAGCCCTAGAAATTATCTACTAGATTCTGCCTGCCAAGTCTTTACTTTATAACATTACTTTCACCTGCTTCCTAATCCTAATGATTTGGCAAAGGTTTCAGAAACTGTGATGTTGTAACATGTATCAAACGGTTTCTATAACACATGGTTTTTGAAACAGCTCAAATGTAACTTCACATATAAAACTAACTTATAATATGCTGTTTAATCAACTAAGAGATGGTCTTATATTAATACTAATATAAGTACTAATTTTCAAAAACAAAGTAAATTTAAGTAATAATACTTAAATAATTTAAGTAATAAGTACTAATTTTCAAAAATTTAAGTAAGTAATTTAAGTAATAATACTTAATAAGTATTATTTTCAAAAATAATCTTGCAAAAGCACAAGAGAAAGGGTACCCAGGGTTTCATTATATCCTTTTTATTTTTCCATAATTTAAAAAAATTTTAAAAACTAAAGTAGAGGGGAAATTTTTTCCAAAATAATTTATTTTATCTGTTTCTTTAATTAAGTTAATGACAGTGAATATTAAAATGTACATAGCTATTTATCAATATCATTGCTAACTGCCTGAATATATTCCAAATTGCTACTCATTCTATGGAGAACAAAAGTAACACAGGTATAAGCAATTGAGAAAAACCAGCTGACTTGGAGAGCTTGTAATTAAATACTGTACCTTTTCAATAATAGAGGGAATAGCTTCTATGCTACTTGGCCGGGCAGAGAACTTGCTATATAATCTACAAGCTTCAACCTATATGTGAAAAGAAAATCACTTAAAATTCAGCTCATGTATCATATTACTCTTCTGAAAGAAGACAAAATGTTAAGCCATTAGTTTCTATTATGTTTAGAGGCAAGATGGAGAAAAATGCATTACCTAGATTGTTTCTTAAAAGTCTATTCAAAGTACAACCAAATCTCTGCCTTGGTGTGATTCAGGAAGAAAATCAAAACAAGAAACAATTTTCATGTTTTAGATTGGCAAAAATAAAAAAGTTAGATAATACCCAGCATCTACCATAATATAGGAAAACAGGCACTCTCATAAACTCTAATGAGAATATAAATAGGAAGGGAAGTTGACAACGTCTCCTAAAAATGTAAGTAAGTATATCCTTGGACCCAGAAATTCTACAGCCAGGAATACACAACTTCATCTATCTCATTACAATAATAATCTATTTTTACATTTCTGCCAGTTTTCCTGTTATATATTTTGTTGTTATGCTGTTTGGCATAAATTCAGTAGTGTTAATTTTTCACTGTTTAACGTACTTTGAAGCATTGTATATTCAATAGAAACTGTTTCTCTTAATACCTTTTGATATAAAATCTACTTAACAGTTGGTAGTCTTAGCCCCACAGGTATGAGTAGGAGTTTTCCTCTCAACTTTTCCTCAAAGTCTGACAGTCCCAAACCATTTTTATTCCTGCATTTTCTTGACTCTGAAGAACTTATTTTCAGAGTTTAAATTTCTGTCAAAAAGGTGTATTTCTTGGAAGACTGCTCCTAAACAGAGCCTAAGCTTTCTTAATAACCACACTGAGAGTTCCTTGTAGTTGAGAAAAATTACCTTTAAAATAGCTCAGGTACTTTTATTTTAATTGTTTATTTTGCAGACAGGAGTTTTAATTTCTTCTCCATAAATCTTAATGGAGTATACTTACGTTACTAAAATGATACAGGGAAGATCTTAGAGTTGGGTACCTGAGGAAACTCCTGGAAGGCACCCATTGTTTCCTGACTTCTTTCAGAGGAACCACCAATCACAATCAAGGGCCTGAAATATTAATTTTTTTAAAAGAGAATTACAAATGAGATCAACATGTAAAGTACTCAGCAAGTACCCAATGAATAATAAACACTCAATGAATGTTAAAAAAGAGAGAAAGAGAGAGAATTACATTTTCCCTTAAAAACTGCCAATTTAGAAAGATTTAGGAAACAACTTGGTGTGAGAGAACACTTCCTCAATTTTGGAAAAATCTGTAATTTGCAGTAAATATTTTTCCTCCATGCCCTTCTCTCCCCTGCCTCTTTTGGATACTGATTCTAAACCTCTGGGTGTGATGATGTAAAATGAATTGCTATGCCCTTCCTATTATTCTTGAAATTAAGAGAAGAAAAATCTTTTGTCACACTTTCCTAAATGAGTCTATTTGGAAATGGCAGAATGAAAAAAATTCCTCAGCAATAAAATTCTTATGCTTTGGGGAGAAAAAATAAAGATACAGCAAAGTTAAAGTTACTCAAAAATTATCAGACACTAAAGCAGATAAGAAAGAGAAAGTGTAGGAAGGACGAAAGAAAAGAAGTCAAACCCTAAAAAGTAGGAAACACATGGCAAGAAAGAAAACAATGTCCTTCCCACAGGAAATTTAAACATTTTATGAATTGATCAAAACATAGCCCCCCGGGCTTCCCTGGTGGCGCAGTGGTTGAGAGTCCGCCTGCTGATGCAGGGGACACGGGTTCGTGCCCCGGTCCGGGAAGATCCCACATGCCGCGGAGCGGCTGGGCCCGTGAGCCATGGCCGCTGAGCCTGCGCGTCCGGAGCCTGTGCTCCGCGACGGGAGAGACCACGGCAGTGAGAGGCCCGCGTACCAAAAAGAAAAAAAAAAAAAAAATAGCCGCCTTTAACATGATCTTATGAGTAAAGAACTAGAGATGGGATTAAGGGCAAGAGCAACTAATCTGCTTATAAAGCCAACTCAATAAATATAAAATTTCAATTATCCTGCTAGTTATGCAAGACAGGTGAAAAATTAAATACATTCTTGCATATTGAGCTGGGATCTTTGATAAAGAGTTCTTCACTTAAAGAGACTTATACACACATTCACACATATATTTATATAGATAGATATGGAATATACACATATTCATTCCAAAATATTAATAGTCTTTTTTTCTAGGTAAAAGAGCTGTTGATTTTTTTCTTATTTTCTTCCTAACTCTCTTAATTTTTCACTAAGTCATTTCCTCAAGCACCTGACCCCTGGTCTTCCCACCACAGATCAGTGGTTGCCCCACTAGGTAAAATCACACGGTTGAGATTTTTAAGAAAATGTTTTAAGTAATTACCAACAGTTCATGTTTGCATTTGCCATACCACCCAAAGCATGGATGAGACCTGGGCCAGAAACAACAAGGCAAACTCCCGGCCTAAAAGCAAAACAGAATTAATTTTATTAAAAGCAGGTCAAATGCAATACTTGATTCATATCACTTTAGGGTGAAATGTCACCTTCTTGGACTTCAAAGGCAGGATATATAGATCTTTACTACAATTGTAAAACAATTATTAGAATATTTTTTTAAATTAGAATAAAAAAGGTTATATCAGTCTTCCTGCAAGAAATAAGGTACCTACCATCCTCACACTGTATTTTACTAACCTCTTTATACTTTGCTCCTATTATATTTGGGCTAAATCAAGTTGACTGCATACAGAAGCGAATTTTTGACTACTGAGTACCTTTCTATATGGAAAAAAAGTGTTTTTAAAAATTTTCTTAACAAATATATAATGTAAATTGGTCTTTGCCAGAAAGTAATTCTGAAATGTAGTGCTCTGTCCCAATTTTTTAAATTGAACTTGAATGCTTTACCCTAGATGACTTTCTAAGCTTAAAGCACTGAAGAAAAAGGTATCTCCTATAATTCAACTTGCCATTTTCAATTCATAAAGTAATTTCTTAAGAACCTCTATTTAAGACAGCCTTTAAATTGGTGCAGCCACTGTGAAAAACAGTATGGAGGTTCCTCAAAAAACTAAAAATAGAACTACCATAAAATCCAGAATTCCACTCTGGGTATTTATCAGAAGAAAACAGGGCTTCCCTGGTGGCGTGGTGGTTGAGAGTCCGCCTGCCGATGCAGGGGATACGGGTTCGTGCCCCGGTCTGGGAGGATCCCACATGCCGCGGAGCGGCTGGGCCCGTGAGCCATGGCCGCTGAGCCTGTGCGTCCGGAGCCTGTGCTCCGCAGCGGGAGAGGCCACAGCAGTGAGAGGCCCGCCTACTGAAAAAAAAAAAAAAAAAAAAAAAAAAAAAGAAGAAAACAAAAACACTAATTCCAAAAGATGTATGTACCCCTATGTTCATGCAGCACTATTTACAATAGCCAAGATATGGAAGCAACCTCAGTGCCCATCCATGGATGAACGGATAGAGAAGATGCGATTGATACATACACACAATGAAATATTACTCAGTCATAAAAAAGAATGAAATCTTGCCATCTGTGTTGACGTGGATGGACTCAGAGGATATTATGCTTAGTGAAATAAGTTAGACAGAGAAAACCAAATACCATGTGATTTCACTTATATGTGGACTCTTAAAAACAAAACAATGAACAGAAAATAGACTCAGAGACAGAGAACAAACTGGTGGTTGCCAGAGGGGAGGTGTGTGGAGGAATGGATAAATAGGTGAAGGGGATTAAGAGGTACAAACTGCCAGCTATAAAATACATAAGTCATTGGGATGAAACGTACAGCATAGGAACACAGTCAATAATATTTTAACAACTTTGTATGGTGATAGATGGGAACTGGTCTTATGGTAGTGACCATTTCATAATGTATAAAAATACTGAATCACTATGCTGTACACCTAAAACTAATATAATACTGTATGTTAATTATAACTCAGTTTAAAAAAAGAAGTTGAGATAAAACATAGACTTGAGTTTACCTGCCTGTCAGATATCCAACTGCAGAGGCAGCATAACAAGCCTACAAAGAAAAACACTGGAACTTAAGCATTTTGGGACTCTTATAGTATTACATCGTATTAAGTAATAAGTATTATTAAGTATTATACATGTATAAAGTATGTCTATAATAATTCACTTTCAAGTAAGAGGGAATTGGAACATTTTTCATTCTAACAAGTAATGTTCTACCTGTAAATTTCAAATAATGGTTTAAGCATCTAATTCTAATTTTTAGTTTTTCACAGAATTTGTCCATATCATCTAGTTTATTCATAATATCATCTTATAATTGCTTAAACGACTGCAGGATCAATAGGAATGTCCTCTTTTTTATTCCTAACATTGATAATTTGTGTTTGTTCTCTTTTATTCTTCATCAGTCTTGCTAGGGATTTACCAAATTTATTAATCTTTTCAAAGAACTGATTTTTGGATTTGTTGATTTTTCTCTATTGTTTCTTTGTTTTCTCTTCCATTGATTTCTGTTTTTAAAAAAAATAAATTTATTTATTTATTTATTTTTGGCTGTGTTGGGTCTTCGTTGCCATGCATGGGCTTTTTCTAGTTGCGGTGAGCGGGGGCTACTCTTCCTTGCGGTGCGTGGGTTTCTCATTGTCGTGGCTTCTCTTGTTGCGGAGCACGGGCTGTAGGCACGCAGGCTTCAGTAGTTGTGGCACATGGGCTCAGTAGCTGTGGCTTGCAGGCTCTAGAGCTCAGGCTCAGTAGTTGTGGCACATGGGCTTACTTGCTCCGCAGCATGTGGGATCTTCCCGGGCCAGGGCTCAAACCCATGTCCCTTGCATTGGCAGGCAGATTCTTAACCATTGTGCCACCAGGGAAGCCCAATTCCTGCTTTTGTACTTATTATTTTACTACTTTCAGTTTGGGTTTACTTTGGTTTTCTTTTTCTAGCTTCTTAATATGTAAGCTTAGAGCATTGATTTTTGATTTTCTTTACTAAGTATAGATTCATTTAAAACTATTTCCTCTAAGAACTGCTTTAGCTGTAGCTTACATGTTTGAGATCTCATCTTCTCATAATCATTCAATTCAAAATGTTTTCCATTTTCCATTGTGATTTCGTCTTCTTCACCCCACTGGTTATTTAGGGTCCATGGTGACATCCCCTTTTTCACCCCTGACACTGGTAATTTGTATATTTTCTCTTTTATTCTTTTTTTTTTTTTTTTTTTTTTTTTTTTTGATGTA
>NC_041214.2:38517781-38524027 GCF_002837175.3 Physeter macrocephalus
TTTTGTGGTATGCGGGCCTCCCTCTGTTGTGGCCTCTCCCGTCGCGGAGCACAGGCTCCGGACGCACAGGCTCAGCGGCCATGGCTCACGGGCCCAGCCGCTCCGCGGCATGTGGGATCCTCCCAGACCGGGGCGCGAACCCGGTTCCCCTGCATCGGCAGGCGGACGCGCAACCACTGCGCCACCAGGGAAGCCCTCTCTTTTATTCTTAATCAGTCTGCCGTGAAGGTTATTGATTTTATTAATCTTTTCAAATATTTACAAAGGATTCAAACGTATTGAATTTCCAAATGTTTGGGGATTTTCTATCTTTCTGTAATTGAATTGCACTTTATTTCCATATGGTCAGGTCACATATACTGTTTGTTTCCAATCCTTGGAGATTTGTTGAAATTTCCTTCATGGCCTTCATATGGTTAGTTTTTATTTTTAAACTGCACTTCAGCTCATTACAGGAAGACAGGGAAGGTGCTAAATTAAATACAAGATAACCTGGAAAAATGCTAAATGCCCTTTAGGAAGAAATGAGGCTGGGTTGGCAAAATGTCCTAACTTCCTTTCTTGTGCTTCCAAATAAGCCTCCGAGAAGGGTGGCAAGGTAATGAGGTGGAATGAGCACTGGACTGGGGCTTAGGACACCTCTGGAGTCCAATCACGGCTTTACCATTTGTGATACCTGTCACCTTGCAGAGCCACCTACTATACAACATGAGACTTGGCCTTCACCCATTCACCTTGCAGGTACTACCGGACCTCCTATCAAGTGCAGGCTCTACCTACGCATTGGGGATACAGATGTGTCAAGAAGAAATAATATCCGTGACCTCCTGAAGCTCAGAGCCTAATAGGGAAGTCAGACCGGACAAATATTACACAGACACATAATAATAGTTAGTTACAGAGTGAAGGTCAGGGGCCAGGATTCAGACCAGGTAAATGTCCCTTCCAATTCTGACACTCTAGACTGGGCAGAGTACAATACTGTGTAGTGTAAGAGCATGGACTCCAGACCCAGAATACCTAGGTTCAAATCCTGTCTCTGCCAATACCAGCTGCCTCCTTGATCAAGTTTCTTAACCCCCTCTGGGTCTCACTTCTCTCATTTGCAACTAGGATTAACAATGGTTCTTGCCTCCTAGGATTGTTGTGATTGATGCGCGTAAAGTATTAGAGGAGAGGTAAGCGGCGACTGTCCGCAGTGAAAATTTGCCATTACTATTACTCATCCCCAATCATGCATTCGGCTCTCCGAGTCCATACTTACCGCCTGCTCGTTTCTCATCCCGATGTATCTGATGCCCAACTCCTGGGCAGCAAGGGCGATTTCGGTCACCGGGATGCCTACGATGCCAAACATGTAATTCACATCCTGGGGGCCAAGAACAGAGGAATGAGGCCGCTAATAGGAAAACCTCCAGCAAAGCTCCCTCCTGCCCTCCCCCGCCGCTTTCCCGTTTCCAAGACAACGTCTCGGCCCCGTCGGCTGCCGTAGGCGCCTTTCAATCAGAAAGGTCCAGCACACCTGTGTTTTCAGGGCCTGGGCGACGACTTTAGCACCAGACACCAGCCTCTCGCGTTCGTCGCTGCGCTCTGCCAAGTTACTTTCCGACATCTTCCACCTGAAGTTCGAGGCCCTCTCGCAGTGGACAGCAGGCTGACGCGGAGTCACCCAGCCAAACCAACCCCGGAGACACCAACTGTGGGGCCGCTTCTCTAAGTGAGGAGGAGGGCGACCCACCGCTTTAAACGGCGGAGAGGAGGAGGCGGGGCTGAAACCAGCCCGCTCGGGGCGAGGTGAGGTGTAAACACACTCTCTCTCCTGCCACAACCGGGCCCTTTTCCCGGGCCCTCCATTCGCGGCCGGCAGAGTGTCAGGAGGAGGCGGGACTAGCTGGAGGCGGAGGCCCGTGCCGAGCAGGTGAGAGGTCGAACCGCGGAGGCCCGTCGCCTTAGTCCACCACCCGGAGCCATTTCGAGACCGCGTAGGGCGGGTGGTGCTTACGCAGAGTCGGGGCGGAAGGGGGCTAGGGGCTTGGGCAGAAGGGGGCGTGGCGCGCGCTCCCGGCCTTGCCCCCGGCCTCGGGGCTCTGGGGGCTGCGCGCTGGTTTCGCAAAGGCTGCTGGGACGCGGGTGGCTGGATGGCGCTGGGTGTGCGGCGAGGTTGTTTTGGGGTTACGTAGTCATTCTTCCGCGTCCCTTAGGTTCGAGGGTTTGACTTACACGCTTTTTGATTTGTACGCTCATATCTTTGTGGCTTTGCAGTCCGTTAATACCCGTCAGTTAAATCCGTAAGCGGATATGTACTCTTTACGCCGTGTCTTAGAGGAGGACACGGAGACTCCCAAGCGAGAGATAAAAGTAACTTACCCAGAGCCATTGGACCAGACCGTGCTTCAGACTAACAATCTTGGGCTCTATTCATTGTTAAGCCCTTTGGCCACAGGAGATAAGAGGAGCCCCTTGAGCCTAGTTACTTTTGACCGTTATTTTCTCTAACCCTTGCCAATAACCCTCCACTCTTGTCTTTACAAAGGCAGGAAATGGGGGGGGGGGGCTTGTGATTCTTAAGAGTCAGTCCCTCACCACAATCAGCTCCTGCAGCTGAGAACCTTTTTTTAAAAAAATAGTTTACTGATTAAAAAAAGAAAATCAGTAGTTGATTTACAAAGTTGTGTTAATTTCTTCTGTACAGCAAAGTGATTCAGTTATACATATATATGCATTCTTTTTCATATTCTTTTCCATTGTGGTTTATCACAGGACGAGAACCTTTTAAAACACATTTTTGAGTGAAAAAATGTCCTTACAATGTGTGATTTATGAAGCTATGGCCTCAGGGTCATTAGACCATCTTCTCAGCAAACAAAATTGCCAATGGTAAGGAAGAGTGGAACTTTAAATTTTTGAGGATTTGGAGTGTTTTAAAGCAAAAAGACCAGTAATATGTGGAAAGTAAAAAAACAAGAGAGAGGAGTGGGTCATGGGTAGTAAAATGAATGAAAAGCATTAGAAGTGAAAGGATTTCTAAAGCCAGTGGGACCTTCCAAAAAGGTTTCCCCTCGAATTTCAAGCCCTAATGCCCACCCTGGCCCGCTTGGATATAGGGACCTAGCCTAAGGTAGTCCATCTAAGAGGGAGATTTCTTTGAAGTCTCAGAGTTCATCTAGAAAATAAATGCAGATCTTGCATTGTATTCCAGAATCTATCCATATTTTAATATAAAAGTGATCTTTTTATTGAGGTAAACATACACTTAAATGTACAGATCTTAAAAGAGTTTTGACAATTGTATATACCTATGTAACCACCACCCAAAATACAAATGACATTTTAAAATATTTACCTGTCAAATAAAATTGACATTCCAGAAAGATGCACAGTGCTCTTTGTGTGGCTTTGAATAGTCCTTGGTACAGTGTCTCCTGTCCCTGTTTGAGAAGCATAGACCCTATACCTCTCTACCATGTGGGATTGTTTATATCGGTACCTGTATGACAGTTTCTATCCCCAAGCATCAGAATCACTTGGAAAGCTTTTTAAACAAACAGTTGCTTGGGCACTACCCCACATCTTCTGAATCAGCATCTTAAGACAAATTAGGCACCTGTATTTTTTTAAAGCTGCTACCTAAATTTGATTTGCAGCCTGACTTGAGAACCACTAGCTCTGTACTCATGCTAGAGGCATGAGTTAATAATTAAATGTGTGATTGCCTGTTCCCAAAAACTGTTGCTTAATTTGGATTTATGGGTTCAAGGCTGGTTTGACATCAGTAGCACAGACCGTGTAGATGGCAGTTAGTTCATGTGGACTTGTGTTCAAAGAAGAACTGTGTTCTTCTGTCCCAAAAGAATCACTGACAGAATCACTCAGTATAAAGTGAGAAAACTAAACTATGAATTGGAACAAATCCCCTGAATTCAGAATAACCAATTGTGCAAAGGGACAAATTCTCAACTGACTGGACTCTGCCCTTTAGCAGAGGGAGTCGGTGAGAGTGTTGAAACTTGCTTCACCTTTGCAGCTTTGAGTTCAGGGCCCAACATTCCATGGTTCACTTGGGTCTGATGATTCAGCAAAAGTGCTGAGAGTCTCACCCCAAGATTTGCAGGCACTTGGAGCAACTGCTTTCAATCCAACAGCAATGACAAGATTCCAGGATTCTTTTGTAACTTACCCAAGGCCTTTTGTGCAGACGTTGTAAGCGTTAACCGCATTCTTTATTACTTTCATTGGTGGTAGGCATGGAATTTTACTTGTTTGGCCTTGTTTGTTTATTCATGGAAAGAGGTCAAAGGAGGAGTAAGTCTAGGTTTTTTTTTAACAGAAAAGGTTAAAGTAATGATTACATGCTCTCCAAAGAGCATACTGGTTACACTATTTGTGGGCTCTGGACCTGAGATTATGAGGGAGATATTTGGTGGCTTTCTTACATCTGGGTGAAGAGAACATCCAGGCAACCAGGTCATTTCCTTAGAGTTGCAAAATAATACCTGGAGAAAATATACTTGCTAAAGATTTAAAACAGGCAGCTTCTACAGTAACTTCTTAGGCCCCAGAATTATGTTTTAATTTCAGTAAACTAACTGCTATGAGGACATAAGTGATTTATGTCAAATGTCTTAGAAATCATAACAGTATTTCTCCATGTGCAAGTACTCCACACTCGGAGGTGGCCTGTGGCCTAGGGGTTGGTCTACCATCACGTATGAAACATGGTATCAGTTTTTAAATGTTTTCTGTTTTCATTTGTTTCTTCTGTTTTGCCATCAGCTTTCATTACAGACCCTTCCTTTAGCTTTTTTTTTTTTTACAAATAAATCTATTTATTTATTTATTGGCTGTGTTGGGTCTCTGTTGCTGCGTGCGAGCTTTCTCTAGTTATGTCAAGCAGGGGCTACTTTTCATTGCGGTGCGTGGGCTTCTCATTGCGGTGGCTTCTCTTGTTGCGGAGCATGGGCTCTAGGCACACAGGCTTCAGTAGTTGTGGTACGCGGGCTCAGTAGTTGTGGCTCGTGGGCTCTAGAGCACAGGCTCAGTAGTTGTGGTCCACGGACTTAGTTGCTCCATGGCATGTGGGATCTTCCCGGACCAGGGCTTGAACCCATGTCCCCTGCATTGGCAGGTGGATTCTTAACCACTGCACCACCAGGAAGTCCTGACATTTTTAAAATATATTTTTAATATATTTATATATACTTAAAGATGTCATTTATGAACTCTTTCAGACACATGAATAAGAACAGAGATAATACACACTCATGTGTCCAGCACTAGCTTAAGAAACACTTGACAAATAGAACGAAACCCCTATGTTTCCTTCCCCCATCACATCTCCTGCCCTGTGCCATAGAGGTAACCACTATCTTGAATTCGGTGTTTATAATTCCCACCTGTGCATTCTTTAGGTGATTGGCATTTAGGTTGTTTTAAGCTTTTTAGTGTTATAAACAGTTTTCTTTGAATACTCTTGTATGTCTCCTTGTGCACTTGTGTGAGTTTTTATGTATATGTATCTAGCAGTGTTATCAGAGGGTAGGTTCTTGTCTCATAGCAGAAGGAATTCAGAGATGAGACAGGGAGAGGTCAAGAAAGCAAAGTGAGGATTTATTTAAGAGAAAGTATGCTCTCAAGGGGAGAGCAGGCAGTCTCAGGTGAGTAGCTGCGCTGAGTTTCTTCAGCAAGCTGGTTTGTGGGGCATAGAAGTGAAGGGGTGGAATATTCACTGGGGAGGGAAGGGGTGGGTTCATATTCCCTGATTTTCCTCCCAGCTCCACTTTCCCGAGAGGAGGAGGGATTTCTGACCTTATTTAGCCTGGATCAGAAGTGTCATGACATTGGTGCATGATGGGAACTTCTTATCTGCAAGGCTAATTTTATTGTAATGAGGGCATAGTGAGTGAAAGGTTACTTTTAGACACTGGAGATTCCCACCTTTTCCCACCTTTTTTTGTCTCCAGGACACTTATCACCCCCCAAATGTGTGGTTTCCTGTCAGTCTGGAGGTTCCTGCTTTTCTTTGTCTGCCCAAGGACCTCCATTATTTACAAGATGTGTGGTTTCCTGCCATTTGGCCCCTGCTCCTTTTTCTGTGCTCGTGTCTAGCTAACTGCCTGCTTTAACAGGGTGGGTCATCATCAATTTTACTAGATATTACCAAATTGGTCTCAAAAGTTATTGTACCGGGCTTCCCTGGTGGCGCAGTGGTTGAGAGTCCGCCTGCCGATGCAAGGGACACGGGTTCGT
>NC_041214.2:38524145-38541089 GCF_002837175.3 Physeter macrocephalus
CATGCCGCTGAGCGGCTGGGCCCGTGAGCCATGGCCGCTGAGCCTGCGCGTCCGGAGCCTGTGCTCCGCAATGGGAGAGGCCACAGCAGTGAGGCCCGCGTACCGCTAAAAAAAAAAAAAAAAAAAAGTTATTGTACCAATTTATACCCCTAACTTCTGTATATAAGAACTCCCCTTTCTCTGCACCCTCAATTGTGGAATTTAAAATTTTTTGCCAATTTGATGGTTGTGAAATGGATTTTCATTTCCATTTCCCTGACTACTAATGAAGATACCTAGGTATAGATTATATAGTTATATATTTGGATTTACCATTGGGATTTCTTCTGTGAATTACCTGTTTATATCTTTTGTCCTTTATTGGATTGTTTATCTTTTTCTTATTTATCTGTACATGTTCTTTATATATTCTGGATACTTATTCTTCATCTTTTAACTTTGTTTATAGTTACTTTTGAGGTACAAAATTTTGTGTTTTTTCAGTGTGTGGTCACAGCTGACAATTTTGTTTTTCGGCTGTGGCGCACGGCTTGTGGGATCTTAGTTCCCCAACCAGGAATTGAACCCGTGTCCCCTGCAGTGGAAGTGTGGAGTCCTAACCACTGGACCACCAGGGAATTCCCACAACTGACAATTCTTTTCCTTTATTTTATACTCTTTGTATCTTGCTTGAAAAAACTTTCCCTAAACTGAGGTTATGTGGAGTTTTTTTTCTATATTTTCATTAAAAAGTTTAGTTTTTTAATATTTAAGCCTCTTGGTCTACCTGAGATGAGAAGTAGCAATCCAGGGTTTTTTTCCATATTATATATATATCAATTAGCTTTTGACGTGTAATTAACCACTCTAAAACTCAGTGACCTGAAACAACCACCATTGATTTAATTTATAATCCTGTGAGGCTGGGCTCAGCTGGGCTTCTTCATGTGTCTGTGGTCAGTTGCTAGTCAGCTAGGTCACTCTGCCACTGGAGGTTGACCCCCGGTCCCCAGCGGTGGCAGGCTTATCCCCACTGTGCCATATATCTTTCATCATTCAGCAGGCTTCCCTGGGCTTCTTTTATTGGCAGCAGGTTGCAAAAGGGGACAAATCCCATGGCAGAAGCCTTTATGTGCCCATGTTTGCTAACATCACATTAGCCAAAGTAAGTTATAGGTAGAGCTCAGTCTCTGAGTGGGATGGCATTAATGTTACATGATAAAGGAAAATGAACACACAGAGAGGAGTAATTGCTAGCCATTTTTGTAGTCAATTTACTAAACCACCTGTTGTCCAAGCACCTTTGATGGTATAGTTCATTCTTATCCCAGTGATCCATGTTATCTATCAAGTTGCCATATATGTGTGGTCTGTCTCTAGACTCTCTGTTCTTTTCCTATCCCAACACCAGTCCTACACTATCTTAATTTCTATATTTTTAAAATAAGTCTTTATTTTAGGACAAGTGCTTCCACTTTGTTCTTTTGAAACCATCTTATCTATTGTAATTAGTTTCCTATCACTGCTGTAACAAATTACCACAAAATTAATGGCTTAAAACAACATAAATTTATTATTTTAACAGTTCTGTAGTTCAGAAATCTGAAATGGGGTTCACTGGGATAACAGCAAGGTGTTGGCAGGAGCACATTCCTTTCTGGAGGCTCTAGGAGAGAATCCATGCCTTTCTCCTTCCAGCTTCTAGAGGCCTCTCAAGTTCTTGGCTCCATCTTCAAAGTGAGCAGTATCAAGCCAAGTCCTCCTCATGCTGCCATCCCTTCTTCTGCCTACCTCTTTCACTCCTAAGGATACTGATGATTACATTGTTTACCTGGAAAATGCAGGATAATCTCCCTATCTCAGAGTCAGCTTATTAGCAACCTTAATTCCCCTTTGCCATGTAATCTAACATACTCACAGATTCTGGGGATTAGGATGTGAACATCTTTGCGGGGCCATTATTCTGCCTCTAGGTTTATTCTTAGCCTTTTTCTCTTTCGTACATATTATAGAATCAGTTTATCGAATTCCATGAAATACTCATTGGAATTACATTGTTCATAAATTAATTTTGATAGAACAGTATCTTTATATTGAGTCTATCTTGCCATGAGCATTATATATCTCTCCATTTATTTTATTCTTCCTTAATCTTTTAATTAAAATCTTTGCTTATGTTTATTTCTAAGTATCTTACTGTTTAGTTATTTGCATTTTCTAGTTTTGGGGGGCCAATGTATTAGAATGCAATTAATATTCTTATGCTGGTCTTAAATTTAACTACTGTATTTTCTTATTAATTATAATTTGCTTATAAATGCTCTTGGGCTTCTTTGTAGATAATCATATCATTAATGAAAGTTTTGTTTCTTCTTTTCCTATTCTTATATCTTTTATACTTCTTTTTCTTTTTTAACATTCCTAAATTTATTTTATTTTTATTTTTTAAAGGTTATACTCCATTTATAGTTATTATAAAATATTGGCTATATTCCCTATGTTGTACAATATATCCTTGTAGCTTACTTTATACATAATAGTTTGCACCTCTTAATGCCCCTTCCCTCTTCCCTCTCCCCACTTGTTCATAAATTAATTTTGATAGAACAGTATCTTTATATTGAGTCTATCTTGCCATGAGCATTATATATCTCTCCATTTATTTTATTCTTCCTTAATCTTTTAATTAAAATCTTTGCTTATGTTTATTGAGTCTATCTTGCCATGAGCATTATATATCTCTCCATTTATTTTATTCTTCCTTAATCTTTTAATTAAAATCTTATGTTTATTCCATTTATTTTATTCTTCCTTAATCTTTTAATTAAAATCTTTGCTTATGTTTATTTCTAAGTATCTTACTGTTTAGTTATTTGCATTTTCTAGTTTTGGGGGGCCAATGTATTAGAATGCAATTAATATTCTTATGCTGGTCTTAAATTTAACTACTGTATTTTCTTATTAATTATAATTTGCTTATAAATGCTCTTGGGCTTCTTTGTAGATAATCATATCATTAATGAAAGTTTTGTTTCTTCTTTTCCTATTCTTATATCTTTTATACTTCTTTTTCTTTTTTAACATTCCTAAATTTATTTTATTTTTATTTTTTAAAGGTTATACTCCATTTATAGTTATTATAAAATATTGGCTATATTCCCTATGTTGTACAATATATCCTTGTAGCTTACTTTATACATAATAGTTTGCACCTCTTAATGCCCCTTCCCTCTTCCCTCTCCCCACTGGTAACCACTAGTTTGTCTTCTACATCTCTGAGTTTTACTTCTTTTTTGTTATATTCATTAGTTTGTTGTATTTTTTAGATTCCACATATAAGTTATGTCACACAGTATTTGTCTTTCTCTGACTTATTTCATTTGACTTAATACTCTCCAAGTCCATCCATGTTGTTGCAAATGGCAAAACTGCATTCTTTTATATGGCTGAGTAGTATTCCATTGTGTGTGTGTATGTATGTGTGTATATATATATACACACACACACCACAGCTTCTCTATCTGTTCATCTGTTGGACACTTAGGTTACTTCCATATCTTAGCAACTGTAAATAGTGCTGCTGTGAACACTGGGGTGCTTGTATCTTTTTGAAATTAGTGTTTTTGGTTTTTTTAGATATATACCCAGGAGTGGAATTGCTGGGTCATATGGTCGTTTTATTTTTATTTTTTTGAGGAACCTCCCTACTGTTTTCCACAGTAGCTATACCAATTAACATTCCCACCAACAGTGTGCAAGGATTCCTTTTCTCCACATCCTCACCACATTTGTTATTTGTGTTCTTTTTGATGATAGCCATTCTGACAGGTGTAAAGTGATATTTTATTGTGGTTTTGATTTGCATTTTCCTGATGATTAGTGATGTTGAACATCTTTTCATGTGCCTGTTGGCCATCTGCATTTCTTCTTTGGATATACTTCTTTTTCTTATCTTATTGCACTGGCTAAGACCTCCTATACAATATAGATAAGAAGCGCTGATAAGTCACATTTTAATTTCCTTTAATTTATTAATGTGGTGAATTAAGTTGATATACACTTTCTCATATTAAATGGTCCATCATTCTTGTGATAAACCCAACTTGGTCATGATGATTTTCTTAGACATTGCTTAGTTAGTTTGCTATTATTTTTATTTAGGCTTTCTGCATTTGTGTTTTTAAGAGTGAGAGTCAACCATTATTTTCCTTTCTTAAACTATCCTTATCTAGCTTGGGTTTCAAGGTTATACTGTCTTAAAAAATTTTTCAGGGCTTCCCTGGTGGCGCGGTGGTTGCGCGTCCGCCTGCCGGTGTAGGGGAGCCGGGTTCGCGCCCCGGTCCGGGAGGATCCCACATGCCGCGGAGCGTCTGGGCCCGTGAGCCATGGCCGCTGAGCCTGCGCGTCCGGAGCCTGTGCTCCGCAACGGGAGAGGCCACAGCAGAGGAAGGCCCGCATACCGAAAAAAAAAAAAAAAAATTTTTCAGAATAGTTTGTATAAAATATGTATGTATAAATATATTTGTATAAGAAAGATATGGTATGTATCTTTCCCTTGAATGTTTGGGAGAATTCCACTGAAAAATATACCAGTGTTGGTGCCTTTAGAGAGTCTTTGATAATATAATTTTTCTTTTTTTTTTTTTAAATTTTTATTTTTTTTGATGTGGACCATTTTTTTAAGTCTTTATTGAGTTTGTTACAATAGTGCTTCTGATTTGGTTTTTTGGCCCCAAGGCATGTGGGAGCTTAGCTCCCCAACCAGGGATCGAACCTGCACCCCCTGCATTGGAAAGCAAAGTCCTAACCACTGGACCACCAGGGAAATCCTGATAATTTAATTTTTCTTGGGTAGTTGGTCAGCTTCATTTTTCTATCTTTTTTGGATGTAGTTCTGGTAAGTTTTATTTTCCTAGAAAATTGTGCATTTCATCCACATATCCCTTTAACATATATTTGTTCTAGGGCATCCAATAATCAGTTCTAAAATTTTTATTGTAATCACAGTTATGTTCCCTTTTAATTTTTTCATGTTCATGTGTGTACTTGTTTACTTTTCTCCTTGATCAGTCTTGATGGAGTCTTGTTTATTTCATTAGTCTTTTCAAAGAATCATTTTGTACCCAAGGCTTCTTGGCAAAATGGCCACTTCCAGAGCTGAGCCAGGAAATGTACACAATAAGGTTGGGACATCTTTTAATGTTAGATTACAAAAAAGGTATCAGAAACTATTAGGGTAATGTAGGATGAGTTTCAATAATGATAATAATTGCAATGGAAAGAAATCCATGAAATATATTTAAATCCATGAGTTCATAATATTTTTTAAAAATTGGTCACCTTCAGAAAATAATAGAGATACCAGTTTCTTATCTTGAAAACTGATTTTAAAAAGAAGGGGAGGGACTTCCCTGGTGGCACAGTGGTTGGGAATCCACCTGCAATGCAGGGGACACGGGTTTGAACCCTGGTCCGGCAAGATCCCACATGCCATGGAGCAACTAAGCCCATGTGCCACAACTACTGAGCCTGCGCTCTAAAACCTGGGGGCCTCAACTACTGAGCCCACGTGCCACAACTACTGAAGCCCACACGCCTAAAGCCCGTGATCCGCAACAAGAGAAGCCGCCGCAATGAGAAGCCCGTATAGCCAGGACATGGAAGTAACCTAAAAATCCATCAACAGAGAAATGGATAAAGAAGATGTAGTACATATATACAATGGAATATTACTCAGCCATAAAAAAGAACAAAATAGTGCTATTTGCAGCCACATGGATGGACCTAGAGATTGTCATACTGAGTGAAGTAAGTCAGATTCAGAAAGACAAATATCATATGATATTACTTATATGTGGAATCTAAAAAAAGGGTACAGATGAACTTATTTACAAAACAGAAGTAGAGTCACAGATGTAGAAAACAAACGTATGGTTACCAGGGAATAAGGGGGCAGGGATGAATTAGGAGATTGGGATTGAAATATACACACTACTATATATAAAATAGATAACTAATAAGAACCTACTGTATAGCACAGGTAACTCCACTCAATACTCTGTGATGTCCTATATGGGAACAGAATCTAAAAAAAGAGTGGATATATGTGTATGTATAACTGATTCACTTTGCTGTATACCTGAAACTAATACAACATTGTAAATCAACTATACTCCAATAAAAATTTTTTTAAATTAAAAAAAAAAAGAATGGGAGAGAGAATCTAGCATTTATCCTGCCTTTCCTGTATGAACTGTACCATTAGATAACCAAATAGTAGATAAAATAAAATACCTCTTTTTAAAAAGTATTCCAATTAATGAATAAAAATGAAATGATAGAATTAGAATACCAACACTTTGCAATCCCCAACAAATAGAAAATAGTATTAAGGGTTAATGTTTTGTGCTAAGATCATAAAAAGAAAGTCAGACATAAGCCTCATGTTGAAAGAACATACTACCACCCATAGTCTTCCTAAAGGGATGGAACCTGAGTCCAGTACAATCTCTGGATTCAGCTGTCGATTTGCAAGAAGTACCAAGGAAAGGGGAAAAGTTTGAATCTTACCATGCATGTGCAAGCAAAATGCATTCTGTTGGAAAATCTACAGGTCAAATGACCAGGCTTCTTCAACAGGCTGATTTTAAGGAAATAAAAGGAATGGAAAAGGAACCTATAGATTCAAAGAGACTTAAAGGATATATCAATTTTTTTTAATTGGGAAGACTAAACTATACTGCCTAAGGATATACATTAGGTGATAAAGCTTTATTTATTTTTTAAAGGAAGTGATAACTATAAAAATCAGGGTAATGGTTACTTGGCCAATTATGGGTAGAATTGCCAGATTAGAAAAACAAAATGACCAAAACAGGACACCCAGGACTCTCAGCTAAATTTGAATTTCAGGTAAATAATGAATAATTTTTCAGTGTATGTTTCAACATCCAAACTCAAACTTAACTGTGCCTCCTATATTTTATCTGGCAAAATCTTGATTTTATTCAAGATGGTAATGCAGTTTACTCCCCACCCTTCCTTATAGCTCGTAGTGGTCATGAGTTCCCTTGTTGGCCAGAGCAATTTTTTTTTTTTTTTTTTTTTTTTTTTTTGGCCATGCTGCGTGGCTTGCAGGATCTTATTTTCCTGACCAGGGATGGAACCTGGGCCATGGCAGTGAAAGTGCCGAATCCTTACCACTGGACTGCCAGGGAATTCCCTGGCCAGAGCAATTTAAATGAAGTCAGTGGGCAGGGCTATGGGGAAAGCTGATTGAACCGGCAGATACCCTCCTACTCTTCCACGCAGCATGGCATTGGACTTGTAGCAGTCTTCTTGTGACCACGAGGTGACCCTGAAGATGGTAGCTGCTGCATGGTGAGGACAGAGAGGCACAGAGAGGAAGATCCGGGATTCTAGATAACATCGTGGAACTTTGTTATATTTTGTTTCCAGAATTTCTTCACTTCATTAGAAAAACTTCTCTTCTTTTACTATGTTCTGGTACACTGAGTAGCATTGGGATTATCTGCTCCTTTGTAACTAGGAAGAATTCCTCTGGAAACTGTCTGGGCCTGCTTTGAGGGTGGAGGATGGGAAGGGAATAGTTGTATGATAACTTTGTTATTTCTTCTGTGATTGTTGGCTTGATTCAGTTTTCTCTTTTAACTGGAGTAAGTTTTGATAAAATACATTTTCCTAGGAAATTATCCATTTTATCTAAATTTTCAAGTTTATCAGTATATAATTGAATGAGGAGCTTGTTTCTTATTCTTTTAATTTCTCCTTCATTTGTAGATATTTCCTCTTTATTGTTGCCCATTTTGTATATGTTCTTTTTTTTTCCCTTAATTAGGTTAGATGATGATTTATCTATATGTTTGGGTTTTTTCCAAAGAACAACTTCTTGGACTTATTAGTTCTATCATTTTCTGTTTGCTAATTTATTAATTTCCACTTTTGTTTCCTTTCTTCTACTTTCCTGCACACTGCACTATTTCCCCCATTCCCACCCACATTTTTTTGTTTTATCATTTCTGTGTTGTTAGAGTCGAAAACATTTGTATTGTGTTCTATAAGCATATTCTTCATATTTATTTTATATTTAAGGATCAGTGTCAGTTCATTCGCCATATTTTATTTTTTTTATTTTTTAATTTTTAAAATTTTTGGCTGAGTTGGGTTTTGATTGCTGCACACGGGCTTTCTCTAGTTGCGGCAAGCGAGGGCTGCTCTTCATTGTGGTGCACGGGCTTCTCATTGTGGTGGCTTCTCTTGTTGCAGAGCACGGGCTCTAGGAGCGTGGGCTTCAGTAGTTGCAGCACGCAGGTTCAGTAGTTGTGGCACATGGGCCCTAGAGCGTGTGGGCTTCAGTAGTTGCAGTGCATGGGCTCAGTAGTTGCAGCGCATGGGCCCTAGGGTGCACGGGATTCAGTAGTTGTGGCACGTGGGCTCAGTAATTGTGGTTCACAAGCTCCAGAGTGCAGACTCAGTAGTCGTGGCACACGGGCTCAGTTGCTCTGCAGCACATGGGATCTTCCTGGACCAGGGATCGAACCCATGTCCCTTGCATCAGCAGGTGGATTCTTATCTACTGTGCCACCAGGGAAGTCCCACACCATATTTTTTAAATTACCTCTTGGTTGGCAGTTTATCCTATATGAATGTTTTCAAGAAAGACTGATGGGACTTCCCTGGTGGCGCAGTGGTTAAGCATCCTCCTACCAGCGCAGGGGACATAGGTTCGATCCCTGGTCTGGGAAGATCCCATGTGCTGTGGAGCAACTAAGCCTGTGCGCCACAACTACTGAAGCCCGCGCACCCTAGAGTCCGAGCTCTGCAACAAGAGAAGCCGCCGCAATGAGAAGCCCGTGCACCACAATGAAGAGTAGACCCCGCTCGCCGCAACTAGAGAAAGCCTGTGCGCAGCAATGAACACCCAACGCAGCCAAAGAAAAGAAAGACTGATAAAAATAACATTCCCTGAGTTGTCAAACCTATTATCTCTTATTTTTATACTTCAAACAGAGTTTGGCATAGAATAAAATTCCTGGTTCATATTTTCTTTTTCAAAAGGACTCTATGTAGGCTTTTACTAGCATTGATGTTATTGTGGTGAAGTCTGAAGATAGCCTGATTTTTTGCCCTTATAAATGCCCTTGATTTTTTTATTTGGCTTCCGAAGTGATTCTTATTTAACTTTGAAGGTCAGGAATTTTACTAGGCTATGTACTGGTATTGACATTTTGTCCCTTTTTTTCCTGAGTTTGGTGTGTCCTTTCAATGTATAAATTCAAATCTGCTTTTCTTTATGGAAAGTTTTCTTCAATTACATCTTTAAATAATTTTCCTCTTCCATTATGTATTATCTATTATTTGTAACAAATTACCACACATTTAGTAGCTTAAAATATGACACATTTATTATCTCACAGTTTCAGTGGCCAAGGAGTCTGAGCATGGCTTAACTGCCTCCTCTGCTCAGGACCTCACAAGACTACAGTGAAGGTGTCAGCTGGGTTCACAGTTTCATCAGAGGCTGAGTCCTCTTCCAAGCTCAACTGGTTTTTGGAAGAATAATTTCCTTGCAACTGTAGAACTCCTGGTAGCTTTATTCTTCAAGGACAGCAGGAGAGAAAGTGTCTGACCTCAGGGAAGACTCCAGTTCCTCTTTTAAAGTCTTTCACCTGATTAGGTCAGGCCCACTCAGGATAATCTTTTAAATAACTCAGAATTAACCGATTTGGGATTTTAATTACATATGTGAAACCTGTTCACCTTTGTCATATTCTGTTGGCTGGAAGCAAAGCATAGTTTCTACCTGCACTCAAGGGAAGGGTATCACCTTAGGGTGTGTCCACCACACATTATTTCCCTTTTCTTTTGTGGATTTCCCAATTACGTATATGTTGGATCTCATTCACCAGCCCTCCCTCTCTATCATTTTCTCTAGACTCCTTTGCAATTCTGTGTTTCCATTTGTGTTGCTCACTTTCTCATTCCTGACCTCTTCGTCACTTATGTTATTTACAGCATCGTCTGATTCTTTTGTGCTGTTTCCATACTTGCTTTAATTTCTTTTTTTAAAATTTAAGTTCATATTTTAAATTGAGGCATAAATTAGTTTCAGGTGTACAACATAAGGATTTGATATTTGTGTACATTACTAAATGATCACCACAGTAATTCTAGTCAACATTGTCACCATACATAATTACAAATACTTTTTTATGGTGAGAACTTTTAAGATCTACTCTCTTAGCACCTTTCAGATATGCCGTACTGTATTATTAGGTGTAGTCACCATGCTGTACATTACACCCCATGACTTACTTATGTTATAACTGGAAGTATGCCTTAATTTCTTTGATGGCTTTATTTTTTTTTTTTCTGCTTCTGTCTTGAGCTCTCCCAGATAACATTTCATTTCCCCCACTCCCTGTTCTCCTTCCCCCACCTCCTCTCTCCTCCCCTTTCCCTCCCTTCTTTCTCTTCCTTTTTAAAATGGTTTTGTGCTTGGTCTTTTTTGTGGTTTTGTTTTATAAACCAATTGTTTGGGGTTTTTTCATTCATGGCAGAATGTTTGGTCACAGTTTTTATGTGCTTTGTGGCAATTTTCTGGAGAGTAACCTTAGTTTGCTTTTCATGAAGTATCTTTTTAAAATTAAATTTAATTAATTAATTAATTTTGGCTGTGCCACATGGCTTGTGGGATCCTAGTTCCTCAACCAGGGATTGAACCTGGGCCCTCAGCAGTGAAAGCACAGAGTCCTAACCACTGGACCACCAGGGAATTCCCTTTTGTAGTATCTTTTACCTGATCTTGCACTTTTTTTTACTTATTCATTTTTGAGTGAGAGTTTTTCCTGGACTGTTTATTTGCAGGAGATTTATGTGGGAGGTGAACAAGGCCATTCTGAGTTGATAGTTATTTACCTTCAGCACTTTGAAGATCATATTTTTAGCTCCATGGTTACTCTTGAAAAGTCTGCTGTTCTTCAAATCACCATGACTTTGAAAATAATCTCTTATCCCTCTGGTTGCTTCTAAGAGTTTTTTTTTTTTTTTAATATTTGGTGTTCTGAAGTTACTTTATGATATGAATAGGTATAGGGTTCTTTCTGGTTATCCTGAATCTGTGGATTCTGTATTTCATTGATGTGGAAAATTATTCCTTCAAATATATGTCATTTCCTTTATTTCCTCCTTCTGAAATTCCATTTAGAAATATGATGCAACATCATCCATATCTTCCATGTCTTTTATCCTCTTTTTTCATTTCTGTCATCTCTCTGGTACATTCTTAGCAAAAATTTCTTCAGCTCTAAATCCCATGTCACAGAATCTCTCCATCTGGTTTTATTTGACAGTATTTTATTGTTTTATCTGTCTTAGATTCCACTGGAAACTTCTTGAATCATCTCAAATGTACTCATTTGATAATCTGTGCTAGATACTGTCATCTGAAGTTGTTGGGGGTCTGATTTGCTGTGTTCTTTTGACTCTCTTCCATTATAGTTTCTTTTGCATGATAGTTTGCTTCCTTGCCTGTTCAGTAATTTTGGATTGTGAGCTCGTGATTACGTGAAGATGAGCTCCTTTAGAGAGGATGTGGATTAGCTTTGCTAAGCACCTGAGGACCATTTTGTGTTCATTTCTTAGCTTGAGGGTTACCTGGGTCATGTACGTCTGTGAATTTGAATCTGAAACCCACATAAGGAAACCTTTGTTATAACTTCTCAGGGGATACTTTTTCCCCCCATCAAAACCCAAGATGAGGGCTTCCCTGGTGGCGTAGTGGTTGCGCGTCCGCCTGCCGATGCAGGGGAACTGGGTTCGCGCCCTGGTCTGGGAGGATCCCCCATGCCGCGGAGCGGCTGGGCCCGTGAGCCATGGCCGCTGAGCCTGCGCGTCCGGAGCCTGTGCTCCGCAACGGGAGAGGCCACAACAGAGGGAGGCCCGCATACCAAAAAAAAAACAACAAAACCCAAGATGAGAGGTACCAGTTTCTATGTCAGATAGTTACTTTTGCTGGCAGGCAGGTGTTTATATGTTTGTCTGACATATCATTATTGTTTTATTGCACTGGGTATTGCATTATTATTTGGATAATATCATTATTGCCCAAAGTTTGTAGTTTACATTAGGATTCACTTAGTGTTATATATACATTTTGTGGGGTTTGACAAATGTATAATGAAATGTATCCCCCACTATAGTATCATACAGAATGGCTTCACTGCCCTAAAAATCCTCTATGCTCCACCTGTTTAGCCCTCCCTTCTGAACTTTTTACTGTCTCCACAGTTTTACCTTTTCCAGAATGTTATATAGTTGAAGTCACACATATATACCCTTTTCAGATTGGCTTCTTTCACTTAGTAAAATGCATCTAAGTTTCCTCCATGTCTTTTCATGGCTTAATAGCTCCCTTATTCTTACTGCTGAACAATATTCCATTGTTTGGATGGACCACAGTTTATCCATTTACTTACTCTCAGTTGCTTCCAAGTATTGGCACTTATGAGTAAAGTGGCTATAAACACTTATGTGCAGGTTTTTGCATGGACATCAGTTTTCAACTCATTTGGGGAAATACAGGCATATGGCTGCTGGATCACATGGTAAGAGAACTGTATGTTTAGGTTTTAAGGAACTACCAGTTTTTTTTCCAAAGTGGCTGTACCTTTGTATTCCCACCAGCAGTGAATGAGAGTTCATGTTGCTCCATATCCTTGCCAGCATTTGGTGTTGTCAGGGTTCTCAATTCTCAGTTTTGGCCATTTATTAGGTGTTTAGTGGTATCTATCATTGTTTTAACTTGCAGTTCCTTAATGATACATGATGTGAAGCATCTTTTCATATGCTTATTTGTCATCTATATATGTTCTTTGGTGAGGTGATTGTTCAGATCTTTTGCCTATTTTAAATTGATTTGTTTGTTTTCTTATTGTTGAATTTAAGAGATCTTTTTATATTTTGGGTAACCATCTTTTATCTTTTGCAGATATTTTCTCCTAGTCTATGGCTTGTCTTATTCTCTTGACATTGTCTTACACAGAGCAGAAGTTGTTGTTGTTTTTTTTGTTTTGTTTTGTTTTTAATTTGAGGTATAGTTGATTTACAATGTTGTGTTAATTTCTGGTATACAGCAAAGTGATTCAGTTACACATATGTATACATTCTTTTTCAATATGGTTTATTACAGGATATTGAGTATAGTTTCCTATGCTATACAGAAGAACCTTGTTGTTTATCTATTTTATATAGTTTGTATCTGCTAATCCCAAACTCCTAATTTATCCCTCCCCTTCCCCCTTTTCCCTTTTGTATTCATAAGTTTGTTTTCTATGTCTGAGTCTGTTTCATAAATAAGTTCATTTGTGTCATATTTTAGATTCCACATACAAGCGATGTCATATACTATTTGTCTTTCTCTGTCTGACTTACTTAGTATCATAATCTCTAGGTCCATCCATGTTGCTGCAAATGACATAATTTCATTCTTTTTTATGGCTGAGTAGTATTCCATTGTGTGTGTGTGTGTGTGTGTGTGTGTGTGTGTGTGTGTATAGATATGTATATGTATGTATGTATGTATATATATGACATCTTCTTTATCCATTCATCTGTTGATGGACATTTAGGTTGCTTCCATGTTTTGGCTGTTGTAAAAAGTGCTGCTATGAACATAGGAGTGCATGTATCTTTTTGAATTAGAGTTTTCTTTGGATCTATACCCAAGAATGGGATTGCTGGATCATATGGCAACTCTGTTTTTAGCTTTTGGTGGAATCTCCATACTGTTGTCCATAGTGACTGCACCCATTTACATTCCCACCCACAGTGTAGGAGGGTTCCCTTTTCTCCACACCCTCTCCAGCATTTATTTTTAGACTTTTTAATGATGGGCATTCTGACCAGTGTGAGGTGATACCTCACTGTAGTTTTGATTTGCATTTCTCTAATAATTAGCAATGTTGAGCATCTTTTCATGTGCCTATTGGCCATCTATATGTCTTCTTTGGAGAAATGTCTATTTAGATCTTCTGCCCATTTTTTGATTGAGTTATTTGGGTTTTTTTGTTATTGAGTTGTATGAGCTGTTTGTATATTTTGGAAATTCAGCCCTTGTCAGTCGCATCATTTGCAAATACTTTCTCCCAGTCCATAGGTTGTCTTTTCATTTTGTTTATGGTTTCCTTTGCTGTGCAAAAGCTTATGAGTTTGATTAGGTCCCGTTTATTTTTGCTTTTATTTCTATTGCCTTGGGAGACTGACCTAAGAAAACATTGGTATGATTCACATCAGAGAATGTTTTGCCTATGTTCTCTTCTAGGAGTTTTGTGGTGTCATGTCTTACATTTAAGTCTTAAACAATTTTGAGTTTATTTTTGTGTATGGTGTGAGGGTATGTTGTGACTTCATTGATTTACATGCGGCTGTCCAGCTTTCTTAACACCACTTGTTGAAGAGACTGACTTTTCTCCATTGTAAATTCTTGCCTCCTTTATCGAAGATTAATTGACCATACGTGTGAAACTGCACACCTCAGATTGGGACTCGAACCCACCCAAAACCCAGATTGGGACTTGAACCCACTCTCTTTTAATTGCGATCACACACCTGGTCCCAGGACTTAAGCTCAGGTTCTTTATGTCTCATCGCAGAAAGAATTCAGTGAGAGACTTTCAGTGAAAGTGGGAGAGGTCACCCCTTCCCATATACCTTGCCCCTATATACCTCTTCATCTGGCTTTTTTAAAAAAATCTGTATCTTTTATCATGTTTTTATAATTAACTGTTAATGTAAATAAATGTTTCTGAGTTCTGTGAGTTGCTCGTTTATTTTTGTGTATGGTGTGAGGGTATGTTGTGACTTCATTGATTTACATGCGGCTGTCCAGCTTTCTTAACACCACTTGTTGAAGAGACTGACTTTTCTCCATTGTAAATTCTTGCCTCCTTTATCGAAGATTAATTGACCATACGTGTGAAACTGCACACCTCAGATTGGGACTCGAACCCAGCCAAAACCCAGATTGGGACTTGAACCCACTCTCTTTTAATTGCGATCACACACCTGGTCCCAGGACTTAAGCTCAGGTTCTTTATGTCTCATCGCAGAAAGAATTCAGTGAGAGACTTGCAGTGAAAGTGATAGGTAAGAAATGGATTTATTTAGAGAGATACACATTCCATAGACAGAATACAGTCCATCTCAAAAGGCGAGAATGGCCCTGGGAGAAACACACTACACAAAGTGTGGGCTATCTCAGAAGGCAAGAGGCCCCGAAATATGGGTGGTTAGTTTTTATGGGATGGGTAATTTCATAGGCTAGCAAGTGGAAGGATTACTCCAACTATTTTGGAGAAGGAGTGGGGATTTCCAGGAATTGAGCCACTGCCCACTTTTTGACCTTATATGATTAACCTTGGAACTGTCATGGCACTGGTTGGTGTGTCATTTAGCTTATGCTAATGTATACAATGAACATATAATTAGGCTCAAGGTCCCCTGGAAGTGGAATCTTCCTCCATCTTGGACCTAGTTGGTTCTAACAGGTTTATTTTTTATCCAATAGCTATGTCATTCTTTTACAGGTTGTACCCTGCCTCCTTCCCTCCTGTTGCAGGTGTGTGAGTTTATTTCTGGGCACAGGGCAGAAGCTTTTGATTTTAATGAAGTCCAGCTTGTCAGTTATTTCTTTCATGGATCAGGACTTTGGTGTTGTTTCTAAGAAGTCATCACCATACTCAGGGTTATCTAGGTTCTCTCCCATGTTATCTTCTAGGAGTTTTGTAGTTTTACACTTTACATTTAGGTCTGTGATCCATTTTGAGTTAATTTTTGTGAAGGGTGTATGTGATGAAATTTATAATAACAAATATATGTTTAGTATTCATCCCCATTTCTATCACAGAGCTCCTAAAACCCTTGGAATTTCCAAAGTGATAAGGACAATATGTGTCTTTTGATATTCATAACAAGCCCCTTTCAACCATACCTGAGTTTATGTTAATGCGTTAACGTTTGGAAAGCCCCTAAGTATGGGGTCTGATTGCCAGGGTAATCAACCATGTGATTGAAGGGTTGTAATTTAGCCCCTGACCTCCTGGGAGAGGGGAGGGGATGGAGTTTGGGTTCAGTCACCAATGGCCAGTGATTTAATCAAGCATACGCAAAAAGATGGGGTTCAGAGAGCTTCTGGGTTGGTGAACATTTGGAGATACAGGGAGAGGTCACCCCTTCCCATATACCTTGCCCCTATATACCTCTTCATCTGGCTTTTAAAAAATCTGTATCTTTTATCATGTTTTTATAATTAACTGTTAATGTAAATAAATGTTTCTGAGTTCTGTGAGTTGCTCTAGCAAATTACCAAACAGGAGGAGAGGGTTGTGGGAATCTCTAATTTATAACTAGTCAGTCAGAAGCACAGATAACCTGGATTTGCAATTATCATCTAAAGTGGGGAAGGAGTGAGCCCTTAGGCTGTGGGATCTGACACTACCTTTAAGTAGATAGTGTCAGAACTGAGTTAATTGTTTGGTGGTGTTGGACAAAACACATAGGGGGTAAGATCTCTGTCTAGACTGATTTTCTTGCATGTAATGTCTACTTGTTCCAGCACTATTTGTTGAAAAGACTGTCTTTGCTTCGGGGTATTGCCTTTGCTCCTGTCAGAGATCAGTTGACTGTATTTATGTAGATCTGTTTCTGTGCTCTCTATTTTATTTTTTTATTGATGTATTTGTTTATTCTTTTGCCAGTACCACACTGACTTGATTACTGTAGTTTTATAGTAAGTCCTGAAGTTGGACAGTGTCAGTTCTCAGACTTTGTTCTTCTCCTTCAATAGTGTATTGGCTATTCTGGGTCTTTTGCTTCTCCATATAAACTTTCTTTTTTTTTTTTTTTTTTTTGGCGGTACGCGGGCCTCTCACTGTCGTGGCCTCTCCC
>NC_041214.2:38541099-38544425 GCF_002837175.3 Physeter macrocephalus
GGGATCTTCCCGGACCGGGGCACGAACCCATGTCCCCTGCATCGGCAGGCGGACTCTCAACCACTGCGCCGCCAGGGAAGCCCTCGCCATATAAACTTTTGAATCAGTTTATCGATAGCCACAAGATAACTTGCTGGGAATTTTTTGGGATTGTATTCAATCTGTAGATCAAGTAGGGAAGAACTGACGTCTTGACGATATTGATTCTTCCTCGCCATGAACATGGAATATCTCTCCATTAATTTAATCCTTTCATTTCATTCATCAGAATTTGGTGGTTTCTCTTATAGATCTCTTACGTATTTCATTAGATTTATACCCAAGTATTTCATTTTGGGGGTGCTAATGTAAATGGTATTGTGTTTTTCATTTCAAATTCCACTTGTTAATTGCTGGTATATAGGAAAGCAATCGACTTTTTTTTTATATTTATTTTATTTTTGGCTGCATTGGGTCTTAGTTGCGGCATGTGGGATCTTTCATTGCGGTTCATGGGCTTCTCTCTAGTTGTGGCACATGGGCTCCAGAGCACATGGGCTCTGTAGTTGTGGTGCACGGGCTCCAGAGCACATGGGTTCTGTAGTTGCAGCACGTGGGCTCACTAGTTGTGGCGTGTGGACTCAGTAGTTGCGGCGTGTGGGCTTAGTTGCCCCATGGCATGTGGGATCCCAGTTCCCCGACCAGGGATCGAACCCACATCCCCTGCATTGGATCCCTGCATCCTCTTAACCACTGGACCACCAGGGAAGTCCCTAGGAAAGCAATAGACTTTTGTATATTAACATTTTATCCTGCAACCTTGCTATAATCACTTATTAGCTCCAGGAGGGTTTATTTTTTTCAGTTCTTTCAGATTTTCTATGTAGATAATCATGTCATCAGCAGAGAAAGACAGGTTTATATCTTCTTTCTCAATCTGTATGTCTTTTATTTCCTTTAATTGTCTTATTGCATTAGCTAGAACTTCTAGTACAATGTTGAAAAAGAATGGCAAGAGGGAGCATCCTTGTTTTATACCTGATCTTAGTAGGAAAACTTAGTTTTTCTCACCATTAAGTATGATGCTAACTGTAAGTTTTTTGGTAGATGCTCTTGATCATGTTGAGGAAGGTCCCCCCTCTGCTCCTAATTTACTGAGAGTTTTTATCATGAAGGGTTTTGGATTTTATCAAATGCTTTTCCTTTTTTTTTAAATTTAATTTAATATATTTATTTTTTATACAGCAGGTTCTTATTAGTTATCTATTTTATACATATTAGTGTATTCAAATGCTTTTTCTGCATCCCATTTTTCTTTTTTAGTCCATTGTTGTGATGGATTACATGAACTGATTTTCAAATGTTGAATCAGCCTAGCATGCCTGGAATAAATCTCATTTGGTCATGGCATATAATCCTTTTTATAAATTATTGGATTGGATTTGCTAATATTTTGTTGAGGATTTCTGGAGTTTTATTTTCTTGTAATGTCTTTGTCTGGTTTTTGCATTAGGGTAATGCCAGCCTCATAGAATGGGTTTGGAAGTACGGTTGATCCTTGAACAACACGGGTTTAAACTGCATGAGTCCACTTATACGTGGATTTTTTTTTTTCAGTAAATACTACAGTACCACACAATCTGCAGTTGGTTGAATCCACAGATGTGGAACCTTGTGTACTGAGGGCCGACTCTGGGACTGGAGCATCCGTGGATTTAGTATCTGCAGCAGATCCTGGAACCATGGATACCAAGGGATGACTGTATGCTCTCTGATTCTGTCTTCTGGAAGAGATTGTGAAGAATTAGTATAATTTCTTCCTTAAGTGTTTGGTAGAATTTACCAGTGAAGCTATCTGGGCCTGTTTTACATGTTTTGGAAGGCCTGCTGTTGGACAGGGCTGGGTCCCAGAGTGGCTGGCTGTGTGACCCTGGGGGATTCAGGGCTGGTGCCCATCTGCTGGTGGGCAGCTAAGCCCCCAGCACTAATAGGCTAGAGGGAGGACTCTGGAATGGTGCTTGCTAGCACTAGTGTCCTCCTGGTAGAACAGGTACCTCAAAATGGCTGCCACCAGTATCTATGTGCCCTGGGGGACCCCATTTGCCTCTTGCCTCTCTAGGACTCTCTAAGATCAGCAAGTGGGTCTGACCCAGGGTCCTTTCAAATTACTGCCTCTGCCCTGGGTCTAGGAGCCTGTGAGATTTTGCTTGTGTCCTTTAAGAGTAGAGTCTGTGTTTCCTTCAGTCCTCTGGCTCTCTGCTATGCAATCCCCACTGACTTTCAAAGCCAGACTTTCTGTGGACTCATCTTCCCTGCGCAGGACCCCTGGGCTGGAGCCCAGTGTAGGACTCAGACCCTTCACTCCTTGGGGAGAACCTCCACAATTGTAATTACCCTCCAGTTTGTGGGTGTTGACTAAACTGCATCTTTGCCCCTCCTACCAGTCTCCTGTGGCTCCTTCTTTATATCTTTAGTTGTAGAAAATCTTTTCTGCTAGCCTTCAGGTTGTTCTCATATAGCTGTTTTGTAAATAGGTGTAATTTTGGTGTACCCAAAATGGGAGGAGGTGAGCTCAGAGCCTTCCTACTCTACCATCTTGGTCACACCAAAGCTTAGATTATTGATCTTAGATCTCTTTTCTTTTCTAATATATGTATTCAATACTGTTCAAAATACCCCTCTCTACACTCCTATCGCTGCATCTCACAAGTTTTCATAAGTTGTATTTTCACTTAGTTCAAAATATTTTACAATTTCTCTTGAGATTTCCTCTTTGACCCATGTGTTATCATAGAAGCAAGTTGTTTAATCTCCAAGTATTTGAGGATTTCCCAGTTATCGTTCTGTTATTGATTTCTAGTTTAATTCCATTGCAGTTTGAATGCAGACATTGCATGGTTTCTGTTCTTTAGAATTTGTTAAGGTATGTTTTATGGCCCATAATGTTTTCTGTCTTGATGAATACAGGATATTTCATGCAAGCTTGAGAAGAATGTGTATTCTGGTGTTATTGGATGAAGTAGTCTATAATTATATCCAATTAATTGGTGGTACTATTTTTTTTGAATTTTTGAAATTTATTTAATTTATTTTTTTATATAGCAGGTTCTTATTAGTTATCCATTTTATACATATTAGTGTATACATGTCAATCCCAATCTCCCAATGCATCACACCACAACCACTCCCCTGCCACTTTCCCCCCTTGGTGTCCATACGTTTGTTCTCTACATCTGTGTGTCTATTTCTGCCTTGCAAACCGGTTCATCTGTACCATTTTTCTAGGTTCCACATATATGCGTTAATATACGATATTTGTTTTTCTCTTTCTGACTTACTTCATTCTG
>NC_041214.2:38546383-38546874 GCF_002837175.3 Physeter macrocephalus
ATCGGTACCATTTTTCTAGGTTCCACATATATGCGTTAATATACGATATTTGTTTTTCTCTTTCTGACTTACTTCATTCTGTATGACAGTCTCTAAATCCATCCATGTCTCTACAAATGACTCAATTTCATTCCTTTTTGTGGCTGAGTAATATTCTATTGTGTATATGGCTTTTCATGTGCTTCTTGGCCATCTGTATGTCTTCTTTGGAGAAATGTCTATTTAGGTCTTCTGCCCATTTTTGGATTAGGTTGTTTGTTTTTATAAAAATTGAGCTGCACGAGCTGTTTATATATTTTGGAGCTTAATCCTTTGTCCACTGATTCATTTGCATATATTTTCTCCCACTCTGAGGGTTATCTTTTCGTCTTGTTTGCAGTTTCCTTTGCCTTGCAAAAGCTTTTAAGTTTCATCAGGTTCCATTTAATTTTGTTTTTATTTCCATTACTCTAGGAGGTGGATCAAAAAAGATCTTGCTGTGATTTATGTCA
>NC_041214.2:38546977-38550778 GCF_002837175.3 Physeter macrocephalus
ATAGATTGCTTTGGGTAGTATAGTCATTTTCACAGTATTGATTCTTCCAATCCAAGAACATGGTATATCTCTCCATCTGTTCCAGTTATCTTTGATTTCTTTCATCAGTGTCTTATAATTTTCTGAGTGCAGGTCTTTTACCTTCTTAGGTAGATTTATTCCTAGGTATTTTGTTCTTTTTGTTGCGATGATGAATGGAATTGTTTCCTTAATTTCTCTTTCTGATCTTCCATTGTTAGTGTGTAGGAATGCAAGAGATTTCTGTGCATTAATTTTGTATCCTGCTAGCCCACCTTCCGAGCAATCAGCGTCCCGCCCTCATCATCTGCCTGTGCCTCAGTAACATCTAACTGAGAATTCCTGGCTTCATAGCAGTTGTCACACACCTGCATGGGCACAGGGCCCCAGCCCCTTTCCGGCACTGGCTGGGTCATGGTTGAACAGCTGTCACAGAAGCCCTCCACCCAGGCCCATCAGTGATGCTTGGTGTCATTATCTTTAAAGGATGTAGCACACTTGTTGCAGCTCAGGATCTGGGAGTTGGGTCTCCAGTAGGCAGGGGCGGTCTGGTCTGTCAGCCAGGACGTCGCAGCCTTGGTGGGCCCAAGGCTAAGCTCAGACACCAACTGAGCCATGAAGTTCATCCCATCCAAGAGGCGCTGGGCAGCATTGTTGTTGTCCTTCAGAAATCCATCAGTTCCAGGCCACACATGCACAATCTCTGTCCGCACCACTGTATCCACAGGATATTGGTTCCCAAACCAGTACTGCCGGCTACGAGAGGCCACGCCGCAATTGGGACATTCGATTACGTACCCAGACCAGGCATATCTTGCGAGACCCATCCAGGGGGAGTCGGTTGAAGCAGCCATCTTGGGCACGATGCTGACTTCATTGCCTCTCTCGTAGCAGGCCTTGCAGGTAAAAACCCAGTTGTCATACTGGTGAGAGTATCTGCAGCGGCTGTTGGCTTCATGAGGTACTCCTTCTTTCCCGTGATTCATGCTGTTCTTACATCCAGCCCCACAGCTGAGGCACAGGATGGAGCAGGTGAAGTACTCACCTGGAAAAAGGGAGCTGTGTGCCATCTCGTCATTGGGGATCTCACCGCTGAAGCGGTCGCTGAGGGCCTTCAGAGCTTTGAAGATGATCCCTGGGTGCCGGGGAGAACAGGTGGTGTTATTCTCTAGTTGTTGCTCCAAAGCACGCCGAAGACCTGAAAAGTCTGTGGGAGGATTGTATGTCCTCGTTCCCTTGTAATGAATAGAACTGAAGGCTTCAGGGAAGCGGCCCAACTTCCGGAACCAGTCCTGGATGAGCTTCTCGGGCACCTCGGAGGTGTGATCAGAGCCTAGCAGCTGAGTGTGCACAGTCTCGTGGAAAATGATAACAGCAGGGCCCAGGGTGGACAGGGAGACATCCAGGCCACAGCGGGCAGTGGTAGCGTTGAGCTCCTTGGTGAAGTGCTTCAGATAAGCTTCTGAGGCGTCCCCAAGGAACTTGAAGAGGTCATTGTGCAGTCGGTCTGCATGAGTTCAATAGATGACAAGGTCTGAGATGGCCAGGACCTTAAGCAGCAGCCATGTTCTTTGGCTTAGATTCACTGTAGCCCCCAAGAGCCCTTCTGTGTCTATCACTGCTACTTTGTGGACTGGATCATATACTGCCCACATTCCCACAGTGCAGGACTCCTGGGCAGCGGAGGCTTTGAAGACTTCCAGGCCACAAAAGAAAGTGTGGTTGAGGGTATGAGACTTCTCATCCCCAGTATTCCCAAAAATGGAAACCACTTTCAGATGCTGATAGGGTTTGCAGTCCAATTTCCTAATAAAGTCCTCTTCATTCGTTACCTGAATTTCTTCATTCTCATCTACTAGGAGGAAACTCACAACCTTCTCAGTCATCTTCTTCCTCTCGGTGTCCTCATCCATCCCTTCTTCCTCCAGCAACTCCTGGACCTTAGCCACATGGTACACAGTAACAGGGTGCCTCCTTTTGTTACCCCCAGAATGAGTCCTCTTCTGGCATTCCAGGCACAAGTTGATTTTACAGGTCTGGCACCTCACGTCTGCCCTCTGCTTCATACCTGGAGAATGCCCACTGGGGCCCTTGCAGGGGTCATAGTAAGGGACGTGGCCAGCTTTGAGTCTGATCCGCTTATGGTTTCTCAGGCGCTCCTGCCGCTGGAGCTCCTCCTCGCAGCGGAGACACTGCAGGCTGCAGCACTCGTCACACTCGAAGACGGCTTCGTCAGTCCCGCTGCAGGTGTAACTCTCCTGGCACAACAGCCCAGGGTTCAGGCCCTTCTCTGCTGGGGAAGTCTGCGCATTCATGCTCAGACCGGGAAGGAAAGCATCTACCATGTAACGGTACCTGGGCTTTCCCCAGAAGTGAAGACAAAGGCGTTGAGTCCGAAGACTGAGCACAGCCTCCACGGGGTTCTGAACACCCTTAAAAAAATGTTTTTAAGAAAACATTCGATGTCCTATTAGAATTCTTCACACATTTACAAACGTTCAGATGTTTCATTTTCTGCTGCCAAGACTCCTCAATCAGCAGCAATGTTGACTTGGCTTGATAGTTTCATCCTCCATAAAAAGCAGGCAAATATGTGGTTAAAATTAACTTGAGAGGGTCTTTTATGGCTATCTGAGAGAGATCTGATGGGTTCACTGAGGTGGGCGCATGCATGGGGCCTCAAACACAAGGTTTTGCTAATGAAAGAGAGTGGTCAGGAACTTTTCAATATTATCCAGCTTAAGTCAGTATTTCAGAGGATACCTCGACGCCTCTCTCCAGCCGGGGATTCCTCACCCTTCATTCTTTCCGGACAACACTACCACAACCCGAGGGGCAGGAGCAACGTCTGAGAACAAAGAAGGGCCCCCAAAATCCCCCCCACGCTGGCAGAGGCCAGAGCCGAATCCACTGTTTATACCACCCCCACCCCTGCCGCCCCCGCCCCCCACTTCCTTCCGGTGGCAGAGAGAGCTCCAGGGCTATCACTTGTCTGGCGCAGGGCCATGCCCTTCCCTCGCCGACCGCAGTGTCCCGGGAACCCCACCAAGAAGCAGCTCTGCTGTGACGAGGCAGCGTCGGGGGACCCCGAGGCGCCGGTGGAGGTGTGGGCTGTTCCTCAGGGCACCAGTGGATCCATCCTCATCTCCATCTCCAGCCCCCTCCTCCTTCACTGCCTCCTGGGCTTCCTCCTCTCCTGTTGTCAGTTAGGATCAGCTGATGCGAGTGAACTTCTCCCTGCTCCCAATTTGTTAATATGGTGTATCACATTGATTGATTTGTGTATATTGATACACAATATAAATATTTTGCATCCCTGGGATAAATCCCACTTGATTATGGTGTATGATCCTTTTAATGTGTTGTTGGATTTTGTTTGCTAGTATTTTGTTGAGGATTTTTGCATCTATATTCATCAGTGATATTGGCCTGTAAATTTCTTTTTTTGTAGTATCGTTGTCTGGTTTTGGTGTCAGGGTGATGGTGGCCTCATAAAATGAGTTTGGGAGTGTTCCTTCTTCTGCAATTTTTTGGAAGAGTTTGAGAAGGATGGGTGTTAGCTCTTCTCTAAATGTTTGGTAGAATTCACCTGTGAAGCCATCTGGTCCTGGGCTTTTGTTGGAAGATTTTTAATCACAGTTTCAATTTCATCACTTGTGATTTGTCTGTTCATATTTTCTGTTTCTTCCTGGTTCAGTCTTGGAAGGTTATACCTTTCTAAGACTTTGTCCATTTCTTCCAGGTTGTCCATTTTACTGGCATACAGTTGCTTGTAGTAGTCTC
>NC_041214.2:38551328-38552122 GCF_002837175.3 Physeter macrocephalus
CCTCTTTGATTTCTTCAGTGATCTCTTGGTTATTTAGTAACGTATTATTTAACCTCCATGTGTTTGTGTTTTTTAGGTTTTTTTTTCCCTATAATTGATTTCTAATCTCATAGCGTTGTGGTCAGAAAAGATGCTTGATATGATTTCAATTTTCTTTTTTTTTTAACATCTTTATTGGAGTATAATTGCTTTACAATGGTGTGTTAGTTTCTGCTTTACAACAAAGTGGATCAGTTATACATATACATATGTTCCCATATCTCTTCCCTCTTGCATCTCCCTCCCTCCCACCCTCCGATTTTCTTTAATTCACTGAGGCTTAATTTGTGGCCCAAGATGTGATCTATCCTGGAGAATGTTCCATGCACACTTGAGAAGAAAGTGTAATCTTCTGGTTTTGGATGGAATGTCCTATAAATACCAATTAAATCTATCTGGTATATTGTGTCTTTTAAAGCTTGTGTTTCCTTATTAATTTTCTGTTTGGATAATCTGTCCACTGGTGTAAGTGAGGTGTTAACATGTCCCCCACTATTATTGTGTTACTGTCGATTTCCTCTTTTATAGCTGTTAGCAGTTGCCTTAGATATTGAGGTGCTCCTATGTTGGGTGCATATATATTTATAATTGTTATATCTTCTTCTTGGATTGATCCCTTGATCATTATGTAGTGTCCTTCCTTGTCTCTTTATTTAACATTCTTTATTTTATTTTATTTTTTTTATTTATTTATTTTTTTTTTTTTGTGGTATGCGGTCCTCCCTCTGTTGTGGCCGCTCCCGTTGCGGAGCACA
>NC_041214.2:38552231-38565493 GCF_002837175.3 Physeter macrocephalus
CTGTAAAGCTTTTGATTTCTCCATCGAATCTGAATGAGATCCTTGCCAGGTAGAGTAATCTTGGTTGTAGGTTCTTCCCTTTCATCACTTTAAGTATATCATGCCACTCCCTTCTGGCTTGTAGAGTTTCTGCTGAGAAATCAGCTGTTAACCTTATGGGAGTTCCCTTGTATGTTATTTGTTGTTTTTCCCTTGCTGCTTTCAATAATTTTTCTTTGTCTTAATTTTTGTCAATTTGATTACTGTGTGTCTCGGCGTGTTTCTCCTTGGGTTTATCCTGCCTGAGACTCTCTGTACTTCCTGGATTTGGGTGGCTATTTCCTTTCCCATGTTAGGGAATTTTTTGACTATAATCTCTTCAAATATTTTTGGGTCCTTTCTCTCTCTCTTCGCCTTCTAGGACCCCTATAATGCGAATGTTGTTGCATTTAATGTTGTCCCAGAGGTCTGTTAGGCTGTCTTCATTTCTTTTCAATCTTTTTTCTTTATTCTGTTCCATGGCAGTGAATTCCACCATTGTGTCTTCCAGGTCACTTATCCGTTCTTCTGCCTCAGTTATTCTGCTATTGATTCATTTAGTTGTTTTTCTGGGGTTTTATCTTTTTCCTTCATCTGGTACTTAGCCCTCTGCCTTTTCACCTTGTCTATCTTTTTATGAATGTGGTTTTAGTTGAGCTCAGTAAAACTTTAATCCGCTTGTCTGCTGATGGGTGGGGCTGGGTTCCCTCCCTGTTGGTTGTTTGGCCTGAGGCGACCCAACACTGAAGCGTACCTGGCTCTTTGGTGGGGCTAATGGTGGACTCCAGGAGGGCTCACACCAAGGAGTACTTCCCAGAACTTCTGCCGCCAGTGTTCTTGTCCTCACTGTGAGCCACAGGCACCCCCCACCTCTGCAGGAGACCCTCCAACACTAGCAGGTAGGTCTGGTTCAGTCTCCTGTGGGGTCACTGCTCCTTCCCCTGGGTCCCAATGCGCACACTACTTTGTGTGTGTCCTGCAAGGGTGGAGTCTCTGTTTCCCCGAGTCCTGTTGAAGTCCTGCAATCAAATCCCACTAGCCTTCAAAGTCTGATTCTCTAGGAATTCCTCCTCCCATTTCCAGACCCCCAGGTTGGGAAGCCTGACGTGGGGCTCAGAACCTTCACTCCAGTGGGTGGACTTCTGTGGTATAATTGTTCTCCAGTTTGCGAGTCACCCACCCTGCGGTTATGGGATTTGATTTTATTGTGATTGCACCCCTCCTACCATCTTACTGTGGCTTCTCCTTTGTCTTTGGATGTGGGGTATCTTTTTTGGTGAGTTCCAGTGTTTTCCTGTCAATGATTGTTCAGCAGTTAGTTGTGATTCCGGTGCTCTCGCAAGAGGGAGTGAGCGCACATCCTTCTACTCCGCCATCTTGAACCAATCTTCACTATTTTTTTAAAATGGTAACTTTATTATATATATATATATATATTCTTAATTATTTTATTTATTTTTGGCTGCATTGGGTCTTCATTGCTGCGCGCGGGCTTTCTCTAGTTGCGGCAAGCGGGGGGCTGCTCTTCATTGCGGTGTGTGGGCTTCTCATTGCGGTGGCTTCTCTTGTTGTGGATCACAGGCTCTAGGTATATGGGCTTCCATAGTTGTGGCACACAGGGTCAGTAGTTACGGCTCATGGGCTGTAGAGCGCAGGCTCAGTAGTTGTGGCACACAGGCTTAGTTGCTCCGTGGCATGTGAGATCTTCCCAGACCAGGGCTCAAGCCCATGTCCCCTCCATTGGCAGGTGGACTCTTAACCACTGCACCACCAGGGAAGTCCAAATCATAGTTATTTTTAATTGCTGGTCTGATCATTCCAACATGTCTGCCACATCTGACTCTGGTTCTGTTGCTTGATGTGTCTCTTCAAATTGTTTTTTTTGTTTTTTGCCTTCTATTATGCCTAGTAATTCTTTTTTGAAAGCTGGATATGAGACATGAGGTACTGGGTAGAAGAACTGTAATAAATAGGCATTTAGTAGTGCTGGCCAGGTGTGGAAAGTGAGAAGTGCTCTTTTGTCCTGTGGTCTGTCTTTTAGTGAACTTGACAAGTTCATGCTGCCCAGTCTAGCCCACCTCTCTGGTGGGACAGGATGGCTAGAGGGGGCTGGAGTTGGGTGTCTCCCTCCCCCCTAGGTCGTTTAGGTTCTATAAAACCCCAATAGGTTCGCTGTGCTAAAACAGTTTCTTTTGAGGGCAGGCCTCCTGAGGAACAGTGCACTCTGGCTGCTTTTCCGTTCTCTTTAGCCGCAGAGATTTTCTCCAGCTGTACTGCGAGGACCGGGTACAGCTCCTAGAGGAAGAACTCAGAACTGTGGGCACACCCTGCCAAAGCCAGGCTCCCCTGGAGTTCTTCACTCTTGGACCTGTCCACACTGAACCTCCAGCAACTGGTCAGTTACAGTTTAGCTTTTCCTGTGCTGGTACTGGCTGGACTGAGGCTGCTGCTCACAGGTTTCTACTCAGCTAGGTTGTGATTTTTTGTATTCACCTGTCTGTCTCTCTAAATTTTGGAGGCAGCAGTTTGCCCTGTGATCTCAGTTCTCAGATGTATCTAAGAAGAGCTGTTGGTTTTCAGTTTGTTCACATTTTTACTTGTTAACATAGAACGGCAGACTGGAAACCAGAAGTCTCAACTGTTTTTTTTTTTTCCTTATGTTTTTCATTTAGTAGAAAAACAGTGTGACGTTAAGAAAACATTTTAAATCTCCATAAGATGCCCTGTCATGTTTTCAGTTATTCGCATTCTTTTCCAGTCTTTGTTCACATGCATGCATGTTTTACTTAGCTATTACCACTGTAAACAGAGAAAAGTTTTCACTATGTTTGTTGAGCATAGCTATCTTTAAAATTTTTGCTTAATATTCCACCTGGTTTGTATATATTTTCATAGCGTTCTTCATATTGTATGTTAGATATTGTTTGCTTCCAGCTTTCATCTATTGGGACTTATTCTTCAATTTTAGCTAGCATCCACTTATTAAACACTAAGTGCTTTACATCAGGTATTTTCATTTCCAGCTTGTAGATGAAGAAGTTGAAGCTTCGTTGTGTTAAATAACTTATCCAAACTTATATAATGAGTAAGTATCAGAGCCAGGATTACTTTTTTTTGTTTTTTGGGCTGCTCCACGCAGCATGAGAAATCTTACTTCCCCAACCAGGGATCAAACCCGTGCCCCCTGCGGTGGAAGTGTGGAGTCCTAACCACTGCACCACCAGGGAATTCCCAGATCCAGGATTTCAAATCAGACATTTTAAAACTCAAAAGCCCATATTCTTTATTTCCATAGTATGCTGTCATTTCAACTGACTTTTTTCTTATTTAAATGACTTCCTAAGATAAAGTTCCAGAAGAATACTGTTTGTGATTTATAATATGAATTATTAAACTTTTTTCCCCAATAAGAAAGTACTATTATTATCACTTTACTAGTTTATTTTTTCCAAATTTAATATTTTAAAATAGTACAAGTTAATGTTTATTTTGTATATAAGTTCAAAGTTTTTCAGTGTTTGTTTATGATTTGTTGTCTTCTTTAAATCTCTTCTTGTTTATTGCCTATTTATAAGTGTTGTCTTGATGTTTATATTTTGCATGTAAATTTTAATTTATCAATCTGTTTCTTCTATTATTTTAACTGCTTCAAATTTTAGAAAGTTGTTTCATCAAACCTCTGATAGCCAATTATAATTTATTCTAGTTTTCCTAACATTCAACATTTAACTCCTGATTTTGAGTTTGTTTTTGTATATGGTGTAAGGTGTTTAAACTTATTTCCAAATTGTTGTTCAGTCATCCCAATATCACTTATTCAATCAAACTTTTCCTCTTGTTGTTCTGAGTGTGGTGGCATACAGAGAATTACCAGTAAGGCACACAAATAATTACCAGTCTGTCCAAAGCAGAAGAAAACAAAAATGCTCAGTGCCTCTACGAAGAGAGGAGAAAGCAGAGATACTGACCATTTCTCTGCCATTTACCATGCCCTGCATGGAGTCAGCCACGTTTGTGAGTAGGGCTAAGGTCACTCTCATTCTTGATCATGTGCTGCCCTCTAACTGCACTGTGGGTCACCTACAGCTTGCCACCATGCTTGTGTTGAGAGCATCCTCCACAGGTACTCAGAGGAACAGCATCTGGACCCATTTGCCTGCTTTTTGCTGTTTGCCTCTTGGTGAGCTTGACTGTGCCTCTCCCCAGTAGATACTTCCTGGACCCTCCATAGGAGAAGGTGGCCTTTGGCATGTTTTCTCTAGTGCTGTGTTTTACCTTAGATTTTTTTGTTGTTTCTTTTACTCTTCCTACTATCATTCATTCTCAGTGTTTCCAGACTATCCTATTAGGGATTGTTCTTTTGACTTGGGGACCATGGTTTCCTGCCTCTAATACCCATTCCATTGTCCTCCACGGTCTGCATGCAGGGCGTCCTCACCATCTTGCTGGTCCTGTGATCTGAGTGTTTCAGTCCCAAGCACTGGCAGACAAGAGCACAGGGGTGATGGGACGTGGTGTCGTGATGTTTGGCCCACCATGCCCTTAGAGATGTTGTATCCACCATACATTTAATTCACAAAGAACCTTTGCATTGCCCCCACTTCTGAGCACATCTTCCCTGAAAAATTTGACCTGTGGTTCTAGGGCATCATATTTTCCATGCGCTGGTTGTGTTTCCAGTCTTCAGGTCCTCATTCCCGAGAAGGTGCTTCTTCTGATGACTCTAATTGAAGGTAGTCCAACAAAGAAATGGGGGAGAAATTTCCCAAGGGCTTTGAAAGACAGTTCTTTGCTGACACCCATGGAGTCTTATTTCAGAGACCCTGTGATAGTTCTAGAGGACTGAGACGAGCAGGGCAGCTACCAATGCTCCCACCGTTCTTCTCTCCTAAGACTGACGGACGCTGAGGAAGCCCTCTCTGAGTGCTTTCCTAGCTCCCTTGGCCAAGGTCTACGAACCACAGTTTAAGACTTACCTCCTCAGCAATTCATTTTTGGCTCCCAAAGATTTCAGATAAGCTTTTGAGGAGAAATCTGATACACTTTTGCAGAATATAATTGGAAGATTTTTCAGATTACCTATTTACCTATAAATGTATAATTATATTTATAAATAATTTTGTTAAAATTTTTAAATTAAAATTTATTTACATTTATAAATATACATTATTTACTTATTCATTTAATTCCTACATATTTCTTTATTCATCTTATGTAATTACCGAGTGGAATATCTATCTCTTACCCCTGTTCTAGTCTTTTAAAATCAGGAACCTTATTTAAACAAATGAAAACCAGTAACAACCTGGTTCAACAGTGATGTTCCTGTCAAGGCAAAGACAAGCACTGAATCCTTTAACCGACCTGGACCAGATTGTTTTGGGGACGTTTTTCCCCCCAGTTTGAGTATTTAAATACTTTGCTGGTCACTTCCACTAATGTGGTGGGAACACTTTGAAATCCGCCCACATTCTCTCAGCCCTTTTGTTGGAGAAGCACCTGGGAAATAAAGGTGATGGTTCTGACTCATGTCTGTCTTTGACGTGAGGGGAAGATAGTGTCAGAATGTACCTGCCTTTACACTCCAGCCCAGTGGCTCTGCAGGTGACCCCAGGCCAGGCGTATCAGCACCACCATCACCTGGGAACTCATTAGAAAATGCATATTCTAGGGCCCTACCCCAGGTCTGCTGAGTGAAAACTTCTGGGCATGGGGTCCACGGAACTGCATGTTCAAGCCCTTCAGGTGCCTCAGCGTCAGCGTCCCCATTTGAGAACCCCTGCTCTGGTCTGACCACCCAGTCTCTCCCTTGTGAGGGTACTTTGAATTTCTGTTGAATTCTGCTACAGCTGCAATGAAGACACCACAGTGGTCTTTGAAGGTCTGACTGATAAATTATCCCCGTCTTGAACATGTACTGGGAGGGTTGGGCCAGGAGACAGGAAGAGTTGCTTTCCATTCTGTTCTCACCACTAACTAGTCCTGGAGGATTCCCTCTTCACGAAAATGGAATTTTACCATCTGCTTTCATTGCTTTATGTGACAGGAAGATAAAATCAAGCAGTGGATGTTAAAGTGGTTTGAAAACATTAACATGTAACATAAAATGCAACGTGGCAGCCATATAAAAATTTGTCCCTTTGGATCCTTTACCTCAACTAGATTTCCCTGTGAAGAGTGCTGTCCATCTATGGATGGGCTGCATTGCTTTGCACACCCACTCACATCTATGGGGTGCACTGCCGTAAGAAATCACAGCAAATTTAGAACCTGTGAATATAGAAGATGAAATAGGTCCTAGGAACATGGCAAATAAAAAAATAGCTTTCATGAGACCCAAATCTTGGAAAATCAAATGTTGTCTAGTTTTTTCACTGTAAAAGAGTTAGGTGGGGAAAAAAGAGATAGATGAAGTGTTAGGAATGGAAAGGAGGAAAAAAACATCCATTTACTTCTTAAGAATGACCCACTCTTGCAGCACTTCAGCGCAGATCCCCACGTGGGTAAGTGGTACTCCGTTGGCCCACAGGGTGGCAGTAGCGGACCTGGAGGGGGCTCTTCTTTGGAGCAGAGTCTCGTGGGTGCTCTTTTCTGTCTGCACAACAAAGTGAAGAAAAGAGACTTCTTCCATTAAACACCTGTGCATTTCAGGGGGAAGTTTTGTCTTAAATTATGAAGGTAATTTCCCATTTGAGGAAAAGAAAGGTGACATATTTAGGTTCAAGTGTCACGACTGCTCATTCGGTGTTCTAAGAGAAATTACTCCCGTCACCAGAAAGGGGCCCCAGTCCAAGGCCTGGTCCACGGTTACACTTTTGTATGTCACTCGCTTTTTGGAGATAACAGCTGGAATGTTTTTAAAAGAGAAATGACAATTTACCAGTTCAGCCAGGAGTTCCTGATAATTTACTCACTGTTCCATGTAAGTTCAGCCTTGAACCTCAGCATCGCCCTCCGTTGCCACCTGACACACACCCCCTGAGGCATCAGAGTCTTGGTGGTGGATGGTTTGCACGAAGCTGTTCAAGCTACAACACTGTGGGGCTTTACATTGTTCCAGGGCCGGTCATGGACCAGGTCACTAAGCGCAGAGGCAGAGAACAAGAGGCTTTCTGGGAAATAAAGGTCTCTTTGGGGTTTCTTTAAATTCAGATTATGTAAATTAGATGGAGATGGGCATTTCTCCTGCTTATGTAAAAGGATTTAGATAAGGAAATCACAAAACTCATGAGAATGGGTTTAGAACTATTTGGAACTTAACAGTATTTTTCATGGCCTCCTGTCAGATACACAGTATAGAAACATATACTGTGCTCACTCCTAATGACTTAGCTGGTCCCTCAGCTTTGTTCTACAGGATATGACATTTCCTCTGCCAACTTCCCAATCATGGGGCTGTCATTCTCCTTCACAAGTAAAGAGTGACAAGATCTTTTATTAAAATGATCAGTATGTCTATATATAAAGTTTTAAGTGTATATACCTGCCTCTGAAATTATCCTATTAAGAATGCCTTCATAATAATCCTTTCATTTTATTGCAAAAGACACTATTGTAATAGCATGGCTAGGAAGGAACCACAGCTAATTTTCAAGGTGACTCATTTAGCAAGATGGAAAACAAAAGTTCCTTGTGTGTAAAAATAGCTAGTGATTGACATGTTACCAAATTTCCACAAAATAGATTTCCATGTAATTTAAGACTTTGATTTCTTTTCCTCATAGATCATAAGAACCCTCCCGACCAGGATTAGTGTCAGGGGAACATGTTTCCTTACGAACTGAGAAGCAGAGGCTTCTGTAGGGCGGTGAGAAGATCAGGATGCTTTTGCATGAAGATGTCACTCCAGCAGTGCTGTCCCCACCCCAGCAATGATTTCCTGGCTCGGCTCTCACTCTGCAGGCAGCCGGGAGTCACTGGGAGATTCTGAGAGGAGCGTCTTGATTGACCCAGGCTTTAACGGGATCCCCATGGAGATGAGTCATTTTCTGCCACCTTCCGTGGTCCCTGGTCCCAGCCCACCGCTCTCCTGGCTGTTTCTTGAACCACCCCCCGAAAGCTCCCACTCGGGCCTTTAAAGCGAGCAGCCCGCTGCCTGGAACCCTCTTCCCCCGGCACCCACGGGCCTCCTCTCGCACCTTCTTCGGACGCCTGCTTCTCCTGGAGCCCGTCCTGGTCTAAAACCTACCCCCACCCACGCCAGGCCCTCCCTGCCCCCTCCCCGTCTTTATGGCTCCTTCGTACTTATTGCCAAATGACACGTTAGGTGCAGTCAGTTGGCAATGACAATGCGGTTAACGTCCCAATAAACCCATCGTTAGTTGAAAATATAGGTCAAAAATGCATGTGATACACGCGGCCTCCCGGACATCCCAGCTCAGCCCCGCCTACCTCACACGTGCTCAGAACACTCGCATTAGCCTGCAGGTGGGCAGAACCCTCTAACGCAAGGCCTAGTTTATAATAAAGGGTTGACTCTTTCATGGAGTTTATGGAATACTGCCCAGAAGGGGAAAAACAGAATGGAGTGCGGGTCCGGATGGTTGTCAGTGTATCGGTTGCTTACCCCCGTGACTGGGGGCTGCAGCTGCCCTGCCCAGGATCAGAGAGAGGGTCATACTGCACGCCGGTCCCCCAGGGAACGGTCCACCTTTGAAGCGTGGTTTCTACTGAACGCATATGGCTTTCGCACCATCGTAAAGTCGAACCGTCATGAGTTGGGGAACGATCTGTGTTGATTGTGGCAGTTTCCGCATACATGGGGAGGGTCCACTCGGAAGGGCTAGGCGCCTTCACCGCTGGGTCCGCGACGCCTGCACCTCCGTCTGGCACAGGCGGGTATCACGTGGATGTTGAAGTGAGCGCCCTCCCGGTCCTGCCGTCTCCCGCCCCCGCCTCAGTGGAGCTCAGGAAGCAGGATGTGGGAGCACACTGTCACCTCAGTGGTGCCTTCACGCTGGGCCCTTCCTGGAGTTTAGACTCCGGTCAAATGCCTACGATGGAAGGAGGTTCGTAGCTAGCTTTTCAGACTGAGCACACATCTCCAGCCACCATTGTTTATGGTCCGGGCCCTGCCCTGCTCTGCAGGTGGATCCGTTGCTGGATCGCCAAGAACCTCGTGACTCCCAGGGAGACCCCGGCCCCTCAGCCACTCGCTGAGCGCCGTCCTGAGCCAGCACCGGGCCACCTGCGCCCTTGCATCCTGTCGCCTGCCAGCAACCCCTGCTGCCATCCAGGCCTTTCAAAGCCCCTGCCACATAGAGAGGGAAAACCAGAACACCACTTTTCAGCAAGGGTGCACTCTGGTGCCTATTTTTATTTTAATGACTCATTCTCTCCCACCTCATTAGGCTTGCTTCTTTCAAGGGGGAATACCTGGCTGAATCTGCATAGCCCCTTATTATTGACCTACCTCTGTTCACACAGAAATGATTGCCACTCATGGCTCTTCTACCAGGCTCTTTTTGTAAATAATCTAAATTTATTTTCTCCAAGTAGAAAGAAAGGGGATATCTTGCTGGCTCCGCAATTTCCTTGTTTTGCTGGACTGCAAGGCCCTGAGATTTTATTTATTTATTTATTTATTTATGGCTGCATTGGGTCTTCATTGCTGCGCGTGGGCTTCAGTAGTTGTGGCACGCGGGCTCAGTAGCTGTGGCGCACGGGCTTAGGTGCTCCGCGGCATGTGGGATCTTCCCGGACCAGGGCTCGAACCCGTGTCCCCTGCATTGGCAGATGGATTCTTAACCACCGCGCCACCAGGGAAGCCCAGTCCCTGAGATTTAAACGAATGTTCTCTGTCCCCGCATCAGTGGCATGCAGCTCTTAGCTGAGGAAGGAGGAGCCCGCGAACGCCACTCTCAGCTCCAGGACCTCCTGACCTGCCCCCACCGGGTCCTGGTTCATATGCTCCCCCCACCACCCGGCCTTGTTTTCCCCCCTCTTAGTGAGGCCATGGCCTTATACTTTAGAAATACTGTGAATTTGACTTTGAAGATGAAAGTTTTCCCCTCAAACCACTCCCCATTATCATCATTCTGAAACCAGAGCTGGAATGGGAAACCGATTTTGAGATTTTAAAAATTATTTCTTGCTGGGACCTAGAGACTGTCATACAGACTGAAGGAAGTCAGAAAGAGAGAAACAAATACCGTATATTAACGCATATATGTGGAACCTAGAAAAATGGTACAGATGAACCGGTTTGCAGGGCAGACATAGAGACACAGACGTAGAGAACAAACGTATGGACACCAAGGGGGGAAAGCGGGGCTGGGGGAATGAACTGGGAGATTGGGATTGACATATATACACTAATATGTATAAAATAGATACCTAATAAGAACCTGCTGTATAAAAAATAATAATAAAATAAAATTCAAAAAAAATTATTCCTTGCTTGTCTTCAGAGGCAAAATTCAGATAAGAGAGCTTATCAGTTATACTTCCGTTTCTACTCAAAAGCTCATGGCCGCTCACTCAAAGGCCTCTTGTTCTGATCTTCCAGCACTGCTTACAGTGCCCCAGAGTGACGGCAGCACACCCCGGGGCCTGGCATTTGGATGGAACATTTCTTCCCTGAGGAAAGAAGTGACAGTTTGAGACGGGGCGGGGTTGGGATGGAGAGCGCTGCTCACCCTGAGAGGTACCTGAGTTTGCGGGGATTCTGCCTGAGCACCCCGAGTCCGTGGTCTGCTGCCGAAAATAATTATGGTTGCTTTTGTTTCTGGAACTTGGAGAGAAAAAGAAATCTGTGGCAGCCCGGAGGGTCTGGTTTTGAAATGCACACATGGGGGTTCTGAGTCAGACTTAGGCAGGGTGGCGTTTTGTCTTTAAAGAGCAGCAATGTGGTTCCCCGATTTGTCTCTGTTGTCTTGACATTTAGTTGGATTTCTGGGCAATTGGTCGGCCCGGGCACATCTCCACGGAGCACGGGGCCTGGCCTTGGCACTGCCTGGCAAGTCTGTGTGCTTGGGGAGGGACTGTGGCTGCGAGGCCAAGCCGATTTTCAAGGCAGAACTGTGTGTAAAAACACCCAGTGACACATAACTTTTAGAAATTAAAATGCCTATTCTTGGGAAAAAAAGGCACTCAGAAGTGTCATTGTAAGTTTACTTCTAATCTCTTAGGGTAGGAGCTACAAAGCTGAGTTTACTTTCTAGAAAATTCTAGATTATTTTCTAGAAAGTTGCATTTTATTACTGCAAAAGGATTTAATTTCCAAATGAGTATGCTTTTTTTGAGCAGGAGTTTTGGAGGCCCAGAGACAGAGGTTGAGAAGGTGATGGTGTGCAATGGCAATTCTCAAGTTCAAGGAGGGGGAAAAAGTCATGCTTTGATGGGGAGACTTCTTTTTGACTGTCCATAAACTGGCATTTAAGTAGAAGTCAGCAGTTTCTCTGCACCAAGTTAAAGAATGTGGTGCTGCGTAAAGGGAGGCTTATGCTTTATATTCATTACTAACCAAAGAAAGGCAGGGAGAATTGTGATCCATCAGGTTTTTATGGCTAAGATAGCCGAGCTGTATTATTAGGATCACGACAGTCACAGCTGGTGTAGGTGGCTGACCTGGAGTATGTGTGTGTGTATTGAGGGCAGGCGGTGGGGTGTGGAGTATGTCACAGAATTATCTAAAATAATTAGAATAGTTATTATTGCCTAAATCTGAAGTGTGCAACTAGAAGAGTCCTGCTGGGGAAGCAAATCTCATGGCAAACATTGGGTCTGTTGTGGAAATGTTCTAAAACCAGACTGTTAACACAGTGAGCCATTTTGAACGTAACTCGCTACGTGTTTGGAGAGAAACACATACCCTCTTATTAGGAACCTGAAACAAACTCTTTGAGCTGTAGCATCACAGCCGGTGAGTCTGATTGCCGGGATTAACAAATCACAGCTGCGCAAGTCCCAATCTCGGCAGGATTCTGGATTCAGCTGTTTTCTCCTTGCCCCATTACGTTCTAGATTGATGGTCTGCATTATGTCTGGAGCCAGCCGTCAGCTCACTCTTTTCCTCTACGGCTGTTGCGTGGCTGCCCTGGGGGTCCAGGCCGAGGAGCACTGCCCGGCTGAGCGTCACCAGGCTGCCCAGTACGTGGCTGCCGTGTACGAGCACCGGTCCATCCTGAGCCCGAACCCGCTGGCCCTCACCAGCCGCAAGCAGGCCTTGGAGCTCATGAACCAGAACCTCGACATCTATGAACAGCAAGTGACGATCGCGGCCCAAAAGGCAAGAAGTGCTCCTGGGTCAGCTTGTTCGCAGAGCAGGGCAGATTTAGCCCTTGGTGTTGCGTTCTCTCTGGGAAATCAGCCCGGCCAGTAAAGATGAGCTGAATGAGTCAGTTGGCTGGAGTCCCGCTACTGAGAGGGTGGTCTGCAGCATCAGCAGACCCTCCAAGGTTGGGAGGAGTGCAGAATTTGGGGCCCGCCCTAGACTTGCTGAGTCAGAATGTACATTTTAGCGAGATTCCCCAGGTGATGCTTCCCCTCCAGCCTGGGAAGCCCAGGGCCAGGCACGTGGCGGTGCCAGAAGAATCGCTCGGTTGCCTGTAAACAAACGTGTGTGCCCGGCTCCCAGGCCTGCAGAGTCAGCTGGGGAGTGCCCGGGATTTTTTAAGCTTCCCCGGTGGCTTCAGATGTGCAGAGACATCTGAAAGCCAGCAGGCACGACGGCCTCTCATGCTCTCGGAGGCTTTCAAGGGTAACTAAAGTAGTAAGCGGCCCCAGAGCTGTGTTTGCTGCCTCCCGATGACGTGGGGCTCTTTTCTGGCCCCCGCGCCAGACCCCGAAGCCTGAGAGCTCAGTCCAGACAGAACCCAGCCCAGCGGACAAAGGACGCCGGTGCCGCCTTTGTGAAGGCTTCCTGCGCGGCCCCTTTTCCGCTCCTGCCGGGAAGGGTGGGGCAGACGGGGGGGGGGAGGGGTGCGGGTGTGGGAGCCAGAAGTCTCTGTAGGAAAATGGCCTGCTGGCAGGGCAGTCTGGCCTTGAGGCCTGGCGGGGGCGGGGGACCTGCCCGGCTGCTTGAGGAAGCCCCGCTCCGCCCTGCCCGGACAGCAGGCGGGCTCCCTGTGAGCAGAACGGCCCGCGTCTGTGAGTTAAGCGGGCAGACCTGTGGTGCCTGCAGGTCCTGCCCAAACAAACCCCGTCTCTACCTTTTTTTTTTTTTTTTTCCCGGTACGCGGGCCCCTCACTGCTGTGGCCTCTCCCGTTGCGGAGCACAGGCTCCGGACGCGCAGGCTCATTGG
>NC_041214.2:38565692-38590835 GCF_002837175.3 Physeter macrocephalus
TTTTTTTGCGGTACGCGGGCCTCTCACTGCTGTGGCCTCTCCCGTTGCGGAGCACAGGCTCCGGACGCGCAGGCTCAGCGGCCATGGCTCACGGGCCCAGCCGCTCCGCGGCATGTGGGATCCTCCCGGACCGGGGCACGAACCCGTGTCCCCTGCATCGGCAGGCGGACTCTCAACCACTGCGCCACCAGGGAAGCCCATCGCTACCTTTTAAAATGTGGCCTGTAGTACCTATATATGTAACACACAGATGTTGGAAGGGCACTTAAAGGCCCGGTCCAGTTGTTCTGATGGGTGACGCTGCTCTTTTTTTCCCAGCCCGACGTCCAACTTCCCCTGGACGCCTCCAGTGGCCCAGGACTCACTGTCCACGTGAGGACATTGGGAACTTCTGGAAAGGGCTTCCTGTCCATGAGCAACAATCAGCCTCCCTGTAACTGCCACCCATCGTCCTGTCCTCCTAGCCAAACAGAACAGACTGAATCCCATCCCACACATGCCATCTTTCCCAGATCTGAGGACGGCCCCAGCATCTCTCCCAGGCTGTCTCTCTCCAGTCCCATCCACAGTTCCCTGAGGGATGCGGTTCCAGCCCTGTCCCCCAAGACTTTCCGGGTTATGTCCGTGCCCTGAGCTGCACGCGGTTATGTCGAGGGCAGGGTGGAGGAAACCTGCCACCGTTCTCATTCTAGGTGTTGTCCTCAGAAGGAAAGCTTTTGGCAGCCACACCTTGCTGTGGGTTCATCAGACGCTTGCTGTCAGCCAAAGCTCCGGAGCCCTTTTCACACAGACACACATGCTGCCACGGCTGTCCTGTACTTGTAAGGTTAATTTATTTAACCCGAGAGCAAAGCCTCACATTTATGCCATTAAATTTCATCCTGGTGGGCTATTTGGGGATATTTACTGACAGACATCCTGCATATCAGTTACCTTCACGTCATTCACACTTCGGGCACATACCTCATTTGTGTCTGCACTGAAGCCGGTGTAAAAACATCCCAGCCCGTGCCTGCAGGCCTCCTCCTGACACGGGTCCGTTCTCTGCACGGAGGTGTTGGCTTGCAGGCAGCTGAAATGTCACCCGCTTCTTCTCCACCCTGTCCACAAGACCATGCTAAGACACGGCAGATGCCTTACTGCAACCCAGAGACTGTGACTGCAGTTTTCCCCTGCATTTTAATCACCTGCCCCCAAATGAAGCATATGTTTTTCTTGAACCCATTCTGCCAGCAGGCATCATTCCTTCTCTGTTTGTGGTCCAGGAGCAGGTACAAAGCTGTTGATCCAGTCATTTTTAGGGCTTACAGATATCTCGGCTCCCCTTCGTGGTTATATGTGTTAAAGTAACCTCTAACACAGGTTGATGCCGTGCATGTGTCAAAGTTTTATATCAAACTTGCTATAAGGGCAGAGGTTCCTGCAGGCCAATTAAATGAGTTCTCACTTGAGTTCTGTCATTTACAGGGAAGAAAAGGAGTTGCGCTTAAAGATATTAGGCTGGGTGGTCAGCTGGGTTGGCACCTGGAATTCCCCAGGAGTTCTTGAGCTCACTGGTCTGTCAGAAAATTGCTCAAAAGCCCTTTATCAGGAATGCAAATTCCTTCCTAGAATGGATGGGTAATCACATCAGACCCAAAGTTCTGTCCCGGCTCAAGTCTGAGTCCTCATTCGGGGCAGATGTATATTCAGGAAATGCAATTTAATTTGAATATTAATCTAATATGTATCCACAACTGTTAATGTCCATAGGAAACCATTCAGTGCTTTCAAAGTTGTGTTTTTAATAAAGGAAAACATGTCCAAGTATAATTTTCAAAAAGTTAGAAACATGACTCTTACACATAGAGAAGAATGGACATGTGTCAAAGCTCTTATTTAACTCATTAATTAACTCAGGAACCAGTAAAATGGTAAAACTGGTTCAAAAGATAACTTGAGGAGCAGATGTTGAAATGAATGATTCATTTCATTGTTGAAATGAATCTGCTAATAGATACAAAAAGGGCTAATGTCCTACAGGGCAATAAAACTGTCATGTTTAGGGTGATCTTTTATTAAATAGCAAAGTTAAACAGTGATACATTCACTAGATGAATAATCCTCGAGTGTGCTTGTCAGTACCCTGGTATATTGTAGAAAGATATACGTATACAAAGAATGTATACATAAATTCTTCGTCTTGCTTTATTTCCAAGTTTGTGATAATTTTTCTTTCTAATTTGCAATAAGATGACCAGCCTCGTATTCTGCTGGAGGGAGTGTACATTGCTGTAAGCTTTCTGGAAAGCTACTTGGCAACGGATATTAAGAATTTAAAATTTTTCAAGCTACTTGGCAATGTATATTAAGAATTTAAAATTTTTAATACACTTGACTCAGTATTTCACTTATAAGGCTTTATTCTAAAGAAATAATCAGAGCTCCAATCAAAGATTTGTGTACAACGCTCATTCAGGAAGTGTTTTGAGCACGCTGTACGCAGATGGTCACCACAGTTTTTTTATTACAAAAAGTTGGGAACAATTCAAATGCCCAATAACAGAGGATAAACTGTGGTGTCCTCTTAAATATAATCCAGCATATAATACAAGTGATATTTCTGAAGGTATCTTTGTAGTCTTGATGCTCTGTAGTGAGAGAGTCAAGATGGAAAACCGTGTGTTTATTATTGTCTCAATTATACATGCACACACCTATACAGAGAGGGGGAAAAAATGAAAATAGGCAAGATGTTAACAATAAGTATCTTCATGATACAGGATTATGAATTCTTCCTTTATGTTGTGTTTTCCAAATTTTCTACACTTAAACTTTTGAAAAATTTTTTTTTTTTTTTTTTTTTCGGTACGCGGGCCTCTCACTGCTGTGGCCTCTCCCGTTGCAGAGCACAGGCTCCGGACGCGCAGGCTCAGCGGCCATGGCTCACGGGCCCAGCCGCTCCGCGGCATGTGGGATCTTCCCGGACCCGGGCACGAACCCGTGTCCCCTGCATCGGCAGGCGGACTCTCAACCAGTGCGCCACCAGGGAAGCCCTGAAAATTTTTTTATAACCAGGAAAAAAATTATAAGGAGTTTGCAGTGCATTCCAGAAATAGTGACTCCAATTGCCTGTTATTTTAGATTATTCATGCCTGCTCTACCATCCTCCTCCACCTTCACTGTGGGGTGATGTTGCTCCAGGCTTAACACTTTCAGCCAAGGAAGTGGAGAGCGGCAGCCGAAGGGGCCCGGGCGCTTGGAGCTGAGGGCTGCCCTGTTTGTTTGGGTTTCCTCAGGTAGCTGCCACTGTCACAGGGAGCCTCGGGCTGTCACAGGCAAGGACCCCCAGGGTCTCCAGGTGTGGGAGAAGGCCTGTAGGGCGGTCAGGGCTCTGATGGGAGTCTCCTATCTCCCAGTGGGAGAAATGCAAGTTAGAGCAAGTCCTGGTTCCTATGCTGAAATCAATGCAATTGACTTTCACCCACCAGCCCACTGGGGCCCATTAGAATCACGTGGAGACCTGTTGCCGGGACCCCACCCACAGTTGATTGAAGCAGACTTTTTAGGGATGGGCCCAAGCATCACCGCTACATCACCGCTAAACAAAGATTGTGTTTTCAGAAGTCCCCTGTCTGATTTAGAAGCACAATGAAGGTTGAAAACCACCCACTGGACTAGCGATAGCACATCTGCTGAGCCTGATACTCGGGCCTGTTATAGTCGCCGCTCCATCTCCCATGGCACCGCCACCAACTCCAAACCCCTCCAAACTCCTGCTCCCTTCAGCCAGACTCACTTGTAACCTTCTTCCCTGACCAGCCCTCGGTACGGTGCTGGTCCCTAGAAGACTTTGTCTTTCTTCCCTCAGAGTTAGGCCAAGTGAGACGGCTCCACCAAGGCTCAGATCCCTGCCGAGTCCAGCTACCATGTCTGGACCTCTGTGGTTCCTGGTTCAGAGCAGCTGCAGGACGGCTGTCAGAGGAATGAAGGGGTGCTTCCCATTATCTGTTAACGGACTATTCTCTGATGTTTTGACTTGCAGGGTGTACAGATTATAGTGTTTCCAGAAGATGGCATCCATGGATTCAACTTTACAAGAACATCCATTTACCCATTTTTGGACTTCATGCCTTCTCCCCACTTGGTCAGGTGGAACCCATGCCTGGAGCCCCACAGATTCCATGACACGGAAGTATGTAAGGGGACCAGCCTTCTTCCTCAGGAGGTGGGAGGCTCACGGAGATGAACCAAGCCAGGGGCCAAGAGCCAGGACATGTTGAATGAGACTGACAGGAGCCCTTAGGGGCCTGAGAACCAAACCCGAGCTCCGTGTGCCACAGTCATTCACTTAAAGAATGTCTGCTATTATGAGGCATTTACTCATCTGTGGATCGTTCTATTTGTTAATCACACAAGAAATGCATGAATATATGCTTCTACAACAAATCAAAGTTAAAAAAATGAAAGCCCACCTTCACCACACCCCATCCCTCATCCACCTCCCTTTCTAGACAAACTGCCATCAGTGCATCCACCTATATTCTTTTCTATGCATCTCATAGATACTGACATCTTTATTTTTTTAATTTTATTATTTTTACCGAAGTACAGTTGATATACAATGTTGTGTTAATTTCTGCTGTACAGCAAAGTGATTCAGTTATACTTACATATATTCACTATTTTTTAATATTCTTTTCCATTATGGTTTATCACAGGATATTGAATATGGTTCCCTGTGCTATACAGTAGGACCTTGTTTATCTATTTTATATATAGTAGTTGGCATCTGCTAATCCCAAACTCCCAATTCATCCCTCCCCAGCCCCCCTTGGCAACCAGAAGTCTGTTCTTTATATCTGTGAGTCTCTTTCTGTTTCATAGGTAACTTCATTTGTGTATATTTTAGATTCCACATATAAATGATATCAAAGGTATTTGTCTTTCTCTTTCTGACTTAACGTCACTTAGTATGATAATCTCTAAGTCCATCTATGTTGCTGCAAATGGCATTATTGCATTCTTTTTATGGTTAAGTAGTATTCCATTGTGTGTATGTATATATGTATATGTGTATATATCTATACACACATACCACATTTTCTTTATCCATTCATCTGTTGATGAACATTTAGATTGTTTCCATGTCTTGGCTACTGTGAATAGTCTGCTGTGAACACAGGGATGCAGGTTTCTTTTTGAATTATAGTTTTGTCTGGGTATATTCCCAGGAATGGGGTTGCTAGATCATGTGGTAGTTCTGTTTTTAGTTTTTTGAGGAACCTCCACACTGTTTTCCACAGTGGCTGCACTAATTTACATTCCCACTAACAGTGTAAGAGGGTTCCTTTTCCTCCACACTCTCTCCCGCATTTGTTATTTGTAGACGTTTTAATGATGGCCATTCTGACCGGTGTGAGGTGCTACCTCATTGTAGTCTTGATTTGCATTTCTCTAATAACTAGCAGTGTTGAGCATCTTTTGATGTGCCTGTTGGCCATCTGTATGTCTTCTTTGGAGAAATGTCTGTTTAGGTCTTCTGCCCATTTTTTGACTGGGTTGTTTTTTTGTTGTTGAGTTGTGTGAGCTGTTTGTATATGTTGGAAATTGAGCCCTTGTCAGTCGCATCATTTGCAAATATTTTATCCTCGTCTGTGGGTTGTCTTCTCGTTTTGTTTATGGTTTCCTTTGCTGTAGAAAAGCTTATAAAGTTTGAATAGGTCCCATTTGTTTATTTTTGCTTTTATTTCTGTTGCCTTGGGAGATTGACCTAAGAAAACAGTGGTACAATTTCTATCAGAGAATGTTTTGCCTATGTTCTCTTTCAGGAGTTTTATGGTGTCATGTCTTATATTTAAGTCTTTAAGCCATTTTGAGTTTATTTTTGTGTATGGTGTGAGGATGTGTTCTAACTTCATTGATTTACATGTGGCTGTCCAGCTTTCCTAACACCACTCACTGAAGAGACTGTCTTTTCTCCATTGTATATTCTTGCCTCCTTTGTTGAAGATTAACTCACTGTAGATGTGTGAGTTTATTGCTGGGCTCTCTGTTCTGTCCCATTGATCCATATGTTTGTTTTTGTGCCAAGACCACACTGTTTTGATTACTGTGGCTTTGTAGTATTGTCTGAAGTCTGGGAGTGCTATGCCTCCAGCTTTGTTCTTTTTCCTCAGGATTGCTTTGGCAATTCTGGGTCTTTTATGGTTCTATATAAATTTTAGGATTATTTGTTCTAGTTCTGTGAAAAAATGTCATGGGTAATTTGATAGGAATTGCATTAAATCTGTAGACTGCTTTGGGTGGTATGGCCATTTTAACAATATTAATTCTTCCAATCCAAGAGCATGGGATATCTTTCCATTTCTTTATTTTTTTAAATTATTTTTAAAAATTAATTTATTTATTTTTGGCTGTGTTTGGTCTTCGTTGCCGCACGTGGGCTTTCTCTAGTTGTGGCGAGCAGGGGCTACTCTTCGTTGTGGTGCGCGGGCTTCTCATTGTAGTGGCTTCTCTTGTTGCAGAGCAAGGGCTCTAGGTGCGCAGGCTTCAGTAGTTGCAGCTCACGGGCTCAGTAGTTGTGGCTTGCAGGCTTAGTTACTCTGCAGTGTGTGGGATCTTCCCGGACCAGGGCTCGAACCTGTGTCCCCTGCATTGGCAGGCGGATTCTTAACCACTGCGCCACCTGGGAAGTCCCTCCATTTCTTTAAATCATCTTCAATTTCCTTTATTAATGTTTTATAGTTCTCAGCATATAAGTCTTTCATCTCCTTGGTCAGGTTTATTCCTAAGTTGTTTTTTTTTTTTTTTTTGATGCACTTTTAAAAGGGATTGTTTTTTTACATTCCCTTTCTGATAATTTATTTTTAGTGTACAGAAATGCAGCTGATTTCTGTATGTTAATCTTGTATCCTGCTACCTGGCTGAATTCATTTATCAGTTCTAGTCGTTTTTGTGTGGAGTCTTTAGTGTTACTATAGACTATATATATATAGTATCATGTCATCTGCACATAATGATAGTTTTACCTCTTACCTTCCAATTTGGATACCTTTTATTTCTTTTTCCTTGCTTGTTCCAGATTTTAGCAGGAAGGCTTTCAGCTTTTCACCTTTGAGTATTATATTGGCTGTGGGTTTGTCATAAAAAGCTTTTATTATGTTGAGATATGTTCCCTCTATACCCACTTTGGTGAGAGTTTTTTTCATGAATGGATGTTGAGTTTTATCAAATGCTTTTTCTGCCTCTATTGAGATGATCATGTGTTTTTTGTTTTTTGTTGATGTGATGTATCACATTAATTTGCTTATATTGAACCATCCTTGTGACCCTGGGATGAAGCCAACTTGGTTGTGGTGCATGATCTTTTTTTTGTGTTGTTGGATTCAGTTTGCTAATATTTTGCTGAGAATTTTTACATCTATATTCCTCAAAGATAATGGCCTGTAATTTTCTTACTTGGTAGTGGCTTCATCTGGTTTTGGTATCAGGGTGATGGTGGCTTCATAGAATGTCTTTGTGAGTGGCCCCTCCTCTTCAATCTTTTGGAAGAGTTTGAGAAGGATCAGTATAAGTTATTTTTCGTATGTTTGGCAGAATTCCCCAGTGAAGCCATCTGGTCCTGGACTTTTGTTTGTAGGAAGTTTTCTTTCCTTTTTTTTTTTATTACAGATTCTATTTCACTTGTAGTGATCAGTCTGTTCAAATTATCTATTTCTTCTTGATTCAGTTTTGGTGGGCTGTATGATTCTAGAAACTTGTCCATTTCTTCTAAGTTGTCCAATTTTTTGGCGTATAATTGTTCATAGTATTTTCTTATGGTTTTCTGTATTTCAGCAGTATTGGTTGTTATTTCTCCTTTTTCATTTTGTATTTTGTTTATTTGGGTCCCCTCTCTTTTCTTCTTGGTGAGCCTGAGCAGAGGTTTGTTGATTTTGTTTACCCTTTCAAAGAACCAGCTCTTGGTTTTATTGATATTTTTCTATTGTTTTTTAATCTCCATTTTATTCATTTCCTCTCTGATCTTTATTATTTCCTTCCTTCTGCTGACTTTAGGTTTTGTTTGCCCTTCTTTTTCTAATTCTCTTAGGTGGTAGGTTAGGTTGTTTGTTTGAGATTTTTCTTGTTTTTTGAGGAAGGCCTGTATCACTATGAACTTCCCTCTAAGAACTGCTTTTGCTGCATCCCATAGATTTTGTACGGTTGTGTTTTCATTGTCATTAGCCTCAAGGTATTTTTTAATTTCTTCTTTGATTTCATTGTTGACCCATTGGTTTTTTAGTAGCATGTTGTTTATCTGGTTTTGGTATCAGGGTGATGGTGGCTTCATAGAATGTCTTTGTGAGTGGCCCCTCCTCTTCAATCTTTTGGAAGAGTTTGAGAAGGATCAGTATAAGTTATTTTTCGTATGTTTGGCAGAATTCCCCAGTGAAGCCATCTGGTCCTGGACTTTTGTTTGTAGGAAGTTTTCTTTCCTTTTTTTTTTTATTACAGATTCTATTTCACTTGTAGTGATCAGTCTGTTCAAATTATCTATTTCTTCTTGATTCAGTTTTGGTGGGCTGTATGATTCTAGAAACTTGTCCATTTCTTCTAAGTTGTCCAATTTTTTGGCGTATAATTGTTCATAGTATTTTCTTATGGTTTTCTGTATTTCAGCAGTATTGGTTGTTATTTCTCCTTTTTCATTTTGTATTTTGTTTATTTGGGTCCCCTCTCTTTTCTTCTTGGTGAGCCTGAGCAGAGGTTTGTTGATTTGGTTTACCCTTTCAAAGAACCAGCTCTTGGTTTTATTGATATTTTTCTATTGTTTTTTAATCTCCATTTTATTCATTTCCTCTCTGATCTTTATTATTTCCTTCCTTCTGCTGACTTTAGGTTTTGTTTGCCCTTCTTTTTCTAATTCTCTTAGGTGGTAGGTTAGGTTGTTTGTTTGAGATTTTTCTTGTTTTTTGAGGAAGGCCTGTATCACTATGAACTTCCCTCTAAGAACTGCTTTTGCTGCATCCCATAGATTTTGTACGGTTGTGTTTTCATTGTCATTAGCCTCAAGGTATTTTTTAATTTCTTCTTTGATTTCATTGTTGACCCATTGGTTTTTTAGTAGCATGTTGTTTAGTCTTCATGTAATTGTTTTTTTCTCATTTCTTTTTCTGTGGTTGATTTATAGCTTCATGCCATTGTGGTCAGAAAAGATGCTTGAAATAATTTCTATCCTCTTAAATTTGTTGAGGCTTATTTTGTGCCCTAGTATGTGGTCAATCCTAGAGAGTGTTCCATGTGCACTTGAAAAGAATGCATTTTTTAAAATTTAATGTCCTGAAGATATCAATTAAGTCCAACTGTTTGATTGTATCATTTAGGGTCTCTGTTGCCATATTGATTTTCTGTCTAGAAGATCTGTCCATCGATGTGAGTGGGGTGTTAAAGTCTCCTATTATTGTGCTCCTGTCAGTTTCTCCCTTTATGTCTGTATTTGTTTTATGTATTTGGTTGCTCCTGTATTGGGTGCATATATGTTGATGAGTGTAATATCTCCTTCTTGTATTGATCCTTTTGTCATTATATAGAGTCCTTCTTTATCTTTCTTTATGGCCCTTGTTTTAAAATCTGTTTTGTCTGATATGAGTATTGTGACCCTTGTTTTCCTGTCATTTCTGTCTGCATGAAATATTTTTCCACCCCCTCACTTTCAATCTATGTGTGTCCTTTGCCCTAAAGTGAGTCTCTTGTAAGCAGCATATTGTAGGCTCTTGTTTTTTAACCCAATCTTCCACTCTGTGACTTTTGATTGGAGCATTTAGTCCACTGACATTTAAGGTAATTATTGATAGATATGTATTTATTGTCACTTTAGAACTTGTTTTCTACTTGATTTTTTAATTTCTTCTTTGTTCCTTTTTCTTTTTCCTTTTGCGGTTTGATGAATTTTCTTTTGTATTATGCTTATGTTCTCTTCTTTTTGGTTTTTGTGAATATATTGTATGTTTTTGATTTGTGGTTACCCTGTATTTCAAGCACATTAACCCCTTCCTATATCTAATTGCTTTAGACTGGTAGTCATATAGACTGAAACACGTTCTAGAAAGATAATCTACGTTTTCATACTCTCCTCTTTCACATTTTATGATTTTAATTATTTTATGATTTTACACCTTCATATTCATCTGTTTGCTGTTCATTGTGGTTATCACTGCTTTCACAGAATTTTTTTTTTTAATCTGTATACTGGCTTATTTAAGTGATTTATTTTCCAATTTTGATTTTCCTCTTTCCTATAGATTCCTTCTTCTTTTCTATTTAGAGAAGACCTTTCAATATTTCCCTTAGGATAGGTTTACTACTGCTCTATTCTTTTAGCTTTTGCTTGTCTGGCAAAGTCTTTCTCTCTCCTTCTATCCTAAATGATAATCTTGCTAGGTAGAGTATCCTAGGTTGCAGCTTAGGATAGAGTATCCTAGGTTGCAGTTTGCCACTCCCTTCTGGACTGCAGCTTTTCTGTAGAGAAATCAGCTGGTAGCCTTATGGGGGTTCCCTTGTAATTAACTCTGTTTTTCTCTTGCTGCTTTTAGAATCCTCTATCTTTAACTTTTGCCATTTTAATTATAGTATGTCTTGGTGTAGGTCTGTTTTGGTTCACCTTCTTTCTTTAGGTTTGGGCAGTTTTTAGCCGTAATTTCTTCAAATACATTTTCGATCTCCTTTTCTCTTTCTTTTCCTCTGGAATCCCTATTATGTGTAGATTGGCCTGTTTTACATTATCCCATAGGTCTTTTATATTGCTTTCATTTTTTTTTTATTTGGCTTTCTGTCTGCTGTTCTGATTGGGTGATTTCCATTATTCTACCTTCTGGATCATTTATTTGTTCTTCTGCCTTATTCAATCTGCTGTTCATTGCCTTTAGCTCAGCTTTTGTCTGGGCAAATGAGTTTTCTAATTTTTCTTAGCTCCTCTTTATACTTTCTAGTTCCTTTTTACAGTAATCTGCATTTCTATCAATAGTCCTTCTTAATTCCTTTAGTATTTTCATTATCTCCTTTTTGAACTTGGTGTCTGTTAAAGAGATCTGTTTCATTGTTTGTTCTTTCAGGGGAATTCTCTTGATCTTTTAATTGGGAGTGGCTCCTCTGCTTCTTTATTTTATTTATATTTCTCTTACTCTGTGAGTTTGGGAGAAACAATTCTCTACTGTGGTCCTGGAAGGCTATTTTTATGTGGGAGTGTCCCTGTGTAGCTGTGGGGGTTTAATATTTTTTGGTATGAGGGCTGTTTTCACTATGAATGCCTGCAACCTCTTTCCTCAGTGTGTGCTGGCCATTATGCCCTTGATAGGAGGTGTGGTGGTGTTGTGGTGACCAGAGCCTGCACTGGGTATTGAGCAGGGTTTGCTCCCTAGTTGTTGGAGTAGAAGGCCCTAGGATCCATTTCTGAGCTGGGGTACGAAGTAGGCAGGATTGGAGTGTTCCCACTGGGATAGGACCCAGTGAATATTCCTCTGCCAGAGCTGTTCACCCGTGAGGGTGCTCTGTGGTGTCACCTGTTGTGTGCTTACAAAGTACACTGTTGTTGGCACTGCCTTTAGCCCCATCTCAACCTGGGGAATGCTGGCAGTCAGCCCTGATGGCCCTCAGGCATTGTTTTCACAAGGCTACCAGTGAAAATCCATTGAAGTCAGGTACCAAGACTGCAGTAGTCACACACCTGGACCTGCTGTGGGAGCTATGGAAGGAGCCCAGACCCTGGCCCAGCCTCTATGTACATGCACCCACAAAGCCCACCTAAGGCCAGTCCTGTCCCAGCCACGGGAGCACCCATTGTCCGCTTGGGTGTCCCTCAGGTGCTGAGTTTACAAAGCAGGCCCCAGTAGGGTAAATCTGCACAGCCACAGGGAGAGGGCTCAGATTTCAGTCCCGCCTCTGCATGTGGGCAACCCACTAGTGCGCTCCCAGAGCTCGTAGAGGAGCGCATGGAGAAAGAGGCTGCTGTGGTGGGCCCCACCCCTCGCTTTGCCGACATGCATGCTGACAATGGGGTTTCAGTGGCGGTGCACACCTGCCATGAGCATGCTGAAAGTGAGGCTACTATGGCAGACTCGCCCCTCCCTTCCGTGCTCCTTAACAAAGGCTCTTCGCTTCTATGGAGGGCCCGGGCTTCCTCCATGTATACCGCTGGTTGCAGCCCGTACCACACTCCAGCCCCTTCAGGCTGTCTCTGCAGCCAACCGCAGTGCTCTCCCCAGGTCTGTCCTCTGAAGCCCGAGTTTCAGCACCCAGCCCCAGAACGTACCAGTGGATACGCGTCTCAGGCTGAGGATCGCAGGGCAGTGGCCTGGCTGATCCTCCTCTCCAGTGAAGGGGCTTCCCAGAGTGTGGGAACCTTTTCTCTTTCACAGCTACCTCCCAGGGGCACAAGTCCTGTCCCAATTCCCTTTTTTTCTTTCGCTCTACCCAGTTGTGTGGAGATCCTTCTTGCGATTTTGGGTGTTGGAGATATTCTACCAGGGTTCAGTAGGTATTTTGTGAGAATTGTTCCAGATGTAGCTGTATTTTTGATGTATTTGTGGGAGGAGGTAAGCTCCATGTCCTTTTGCTCCACCATATTGATTGGAGCCCCCCCAAGGTAAGCACTTTTAAAAATTATTTTTTAAAGAGCACCAAGTTTTCCCTTTAAAAGATTTTGATTGCACTTTGCATCCCCAGTAATAGTGCATGAGTGCCTGTTTGCTCATCCTTTGGTCAATGCAAGATAGAATAGTCTTTTTAATTTTTGCCAATCTTATAGAGGTGAAAAATGATACCTCATTATCATTTTAATTTGTATCTCCTTACTGCTAATGAGACTGAGCATCTTGTCAATGTTGGCCATTTGTACTTGTTCATCTATGAACCACCTGTTCATATCCTTGCACGCTTTCAGTAGTGGTTACTTTTTTCTTATTGATTTATGATAGCTATTTATATATTATTGATACAATACAGGTACTATTTTAAAATTGTAAGAAAAAGGCAGGGTTTAAAAATTTCCTTTATTTACACTTTTTTTTTTCCCCTCTAGGTCCTCCAGCGTCTGAGTTGTATGGCTGTCAAGGGAGAGATGTTCCTGGTGGCCAATCTTGGGACAAAGCAGCCTTGTCATAGCAGTGACCCAGGGTGCCCAAATGATGGCAGATACCAGTATAACACGAACGTGGTGTTCAGCAGTAACGGAACCCTGGTTGACAGCTACCGCAAACAAAACCTCTACTTTGAAGCAGCGTTCAATACCCCCCCGGAAGTGGATCACATCACCTTTGATACCCCCTTTGCTGGCAAGTTTGGCATGTTCACTTGCTTTGACATATTGTTCTTACACCCTGCTGTCAGGCTCCTCAGAGACTCGGAGGTGAAGCATGTCGTGTATCCGACCGCCTGGATGAACCAGCTCCCACTCTTGGCAGCCATTCAGATTCAGAGAGGTTTCGCCATCGCCTTTGGCGTCAACTTTCTGGCTGCGAACATCCACCATCCATCTCTGGGGATGACAGGAAGTGGCATACACACCCCTCTGAAGTCCTTTTGGCACCATGACATGGAAAGCCCTGAAGGTCACCTTATAATTGCCCAGGTAGCCAAAAATCCACAGGGTCTCATTGGTACAGGGAATACCACAGGGAAAATGGACCCATCCCATAGTAAGTTTTTAAAAATCTTGGCAGGGGATCTATACTCTGAGAAGGATGCTCAGGACGTCCACTGTGATGGAGCCCCCAAATGGAACACAAATGCCCCTCCCACGTTTAACTCTGAGATGATGTATGACAATTTCACCCTGGTTCCCGTGTGGGGCAAGGAAGGCTACCTCCGAGTCTGCGCAAATAGCCTTTGCTGTCATTTGCTTTACCAGAGGCCCACTCTGTCCAAGGAGCTGTATGCCCTGGGGGTCTTTGACGGCCTTCACACTGTGCACGGCACTTACTACGTTCAAGTCTGTGCCCTGGTCAAGTGTGGCGGTCTTGGCTTTGAAACCTGTGGGCAGGAGGTCACAGAGGCTGCGGGGATATTTGAGTTTCACCTGTGGGGGAACTTCAGTACCTCCTATATCTTTCCAATGCTTCTGACCTCAGGGATGACCCTGGAAACCCCTGACCAGCTGGGCTGGGAGAACGATCACTATTTCCTGAGGAAGAGTGGACTGTCCTCTGGCCTGGTGACGGCAGCTCTCTACGGGCGGTTGTATGAGAAGGACTAGGGGGTGTGGGGTGGGCTCCCCCTGCACTGGCACAGGCCAAAGCTCACAGCACCGGGACCACTTCTTCGCCCCAGAGCCCATCCTGGGAGCCATGGGAAGAGGTAGGGAGACAGATTTCGCCAGTGTCTTTTCCTCTTAAGTGCAAATTCGTGAGACATTTTCTGGTATTTCTATTTTTCAAGCCACGTCTTCCTCCAGCAGATCTTCCATTACACAATTGTTTTAAGAGCGCAAACAAAAATAAATGTCAGTTTATATTTTACATGTCCACAAAACAGCAGGTTTTGTGTGTGTTCTTGCTGTTGATCAAGGGACACCCAGGATATACAGGTATTTCAGAAGCCTCAAACATTTTCTAGGGTAAGAAACAAACTCTCAAAGCAAAAGCCGTATTAGAAATGGCTGCCATGGGGACTTTTCCATTCTGGTTGGCCAGAATTCATCTCCCCGGACTGATCGTGCCAGAGCCGCCAGCAGCATCAGCAATGTGGATCCTGAGGCAGCTTTTAAAAATAGAAGGGAAGCTTTTCTCACATCTGCCTTTCTGTCAGTGATCGGAATGTGTCAGGCAGGACTCAGAATAACTGGAAAGAAAGAGTGCAGTGCCCCGGAGAGAGAGGCTGGAAAAAAGTGCTGAAGAGAGGGCAGCGATGGGAACAGATGAGTCATAGGGTTCTTGTGCACAGCGTGTCTCATCCAGGGATTCCAGACACCTTAATAAATCACACTAGCTCTGGGCAAGAGCCTTCCGGCTGCCCAACTGTGCAGGGTGGAACAATGCTGGGAATTCATTCCCAGTCCGCTGGCAGGGCCTTCTCTTTGCAGACGGGCTGCAGGAACGGTGGGGGGTTTGGCCCGCTTAGTCTTTATTCAGTCACTCAACAGGTGTCTTTGGAAAGCCCACCAGGGACAGAGCGAAGACCTCCCAAAATATGAACTGCACGTGCAAAATCATATTCAGTGTGTGAAGACATTCTTTAGGCCGCTGGTCTGTATTATTTGTATCCAACATTTCAAAGTCACTTTGACTCTATGCCTAGTAACTGTTTCAGATCATTTTTAAGGTGGAAAATCTGTAGCTTTTAAAGAAAATGGATAGTTAGCTTTCTGTGATTTGCCTCTTCAATGTATGGCTATTTCGTTTCATCTCCTTTATAAATTAGGTTTTTAAAAACAGTATGTGCATATAGCTATACATAATTACATGAAGTAAAAAATGAAATTCTTTCCCCATTCCCCCCACAGTGTGGCTTTCCAGACCCCTTCCTGGCTTTCAGGCGGGATAATAAAGAGCATAGATCCTAGGGTCAGACTGACCAGCTTCACTTTCTTGGCCTCCCTGTTTACTCTTCACTATGTAGACCTCGACTATTTGTTTGAACCTTGCTGTGCCCTAGTTTTCTCATTTGTGGGATGTGTATTGAATCATCCACGTGGGAAAGAAGCAAAGACCCGCTGACTCACTGCCCGCTTGCAAAGGCCTAGAATGAGTCAAGCCGGCCTTCAGGGAATTTGCAGGAACAGCTCAGGATTCCTGAGGAAACCCAGGAGGTCCCCCCAGAACGGGACGGGGACCTCTCCCACAAGATGCTGGCGCAGACCTGGGAGGGGCGAGCTGGGGGGGCACACGGCTCCGGATGTGGCCGCCCCTGCTCCAGGGAAACAGAAATCATCTCAGAAATGCATATTGTTGCTTCCTGCCAAGATGATTCAAATCATCCGGAGAGAGACAGAGGCCAGGCCTAAATACAGACTTGGTGGAGCTACTTCACCCAGCAAACATTTTTTTTTTTTTTTTGCGGTACGCAGGCCTCTCACTGCTGTGGCCTCTCACGTTGCGGAGCACAGGCTCCGGACGCGCAGCCTCAGCGGCCATGGCTCACGGGCCCAGCCGCTCCGCGGCATGTGGGATCTTCCCGGACCGGGGCACGAACCCGTGTCCCCTGCATCGGCAGGCGGACTCCCAACCACTGCGCCACCAGGGAAGCCCAGCAAACATTTTTGAAGCACCTGCTGGATGCACATTTTGCTCTCCTGAGCAGAGTACTGAGAACTTTCCCTGAGTTACTATCTACTGACAGTTTAGAACTAACTAACTGCTCATGAAGTAGAAGTGAGGGGGACAAGAAATTATGATTTTTATGATAAAAAGGAGTTGCCAGATGGCAGAACAAAGTGGAGGGTAGGGGGGAAATAAGCAAAGTAAATCATTTTCAGGAAAAAAAAGCACGTATGACTCACGGTTGTGATACGCTTCTGTCAGCTGTGATCCTGAAACTCAGGAAGCAGATAGATGGCTATCTTGACCATAACACAGGGGCAGACACCCAGTGTATTTTTGGTGGAATGAGGCCTGGGGGAAGCGGCTGTCCATGTGGTTTCTCATGGGGGTGCAGCTGTGCCTCTCTGTGGTCTTCCACGCAGAGGGAGTGAGAGACAAAGATGGGCTTAAAAAGTCCTGTTCTAAGAGAAGGTAAAGCCACGGCCTGCTGGCAGCCTGTCCGCCCCAGTGCCCACCATGGCCTCTCGAGAGGAGGGCCTGCCCACAGCCCTGCTGAGGGAAACCCACCTGGGCCAGTGCTGACCCACAGGCGGCCGGCTCAGTGCCCTCACCCCCAAAAGAAACCCTGTACCCACGAGCAGTCATGTCCATTCTCCCTCCCCCCATCCCATGGCAACGACTAATACACTTTCTATCTCTACGGATTTGCCCATTCTGAACATTTTATATAAATGGAATCATACAATATGTGGCCTTTCGTTCCTGCCTTCTTCCACTTAGTGTAATGTTTTCAAGGTTTATCCTTGTGTAGTATGTATAAGTTCTCCCTTCTTATGGTTGAATAGTATTTCATTGTATAGATATACCACATTTGTTTATCCATTAAGTTAGTGGACATTGCGTTGTTTCCACTTTTTGGCTATTAGGAATAATGCTGCCATGAATATTCGTGTACAATTTTATATGTGAATATGTTTTTCAACTCCTTGGGTATATATCTAGGAGTGTAATTGCTGGGTCATACCAGTCAATGTTTAATTATTTGAGGAACTGTCAGACTGTTTTCCAAAGGGGCTGCATCATTTTGCATCCCTATTAGCAATGTATAAGAATTCAAATTTCTCCACATCCTTGCTAATGCTTGTTATTGTCTGTTTGTTAAAATCACAGCCATCTCAGTGGTTGTGGTTTCTCATCGTGGTTGTGATTTCATTGCCCTAGTTGCTAATAACGCTGAACATCTTTCCAAGTGCTTATTGGCCACCGATATATCTTCTTTGAAGAAATTATTAAAATCTTACGCCCATTTAAAAAATTGGATTGTCTTTTTATTATTTAGTTGTAAGAGTTCTTTGTCTATTTTGGATATTAGACCGTTATCAGGTAAGTGATCTGCAAATATTTTCTCCATTTGTTGGTTGTCTTTTCATTTTTTGATACCGTTTTTTGGTACACAAAAGTTTTTAATTTTGTGATGAAAATTTTAAGATGAAGTCAAATTTATCTTTTTTCTTTGGTTGCTTGTGCTTTAGGTGTCATACCTAATTAAAGGTCATAGGCTTACAGCTATGTTTTCCTCTAAGAGTTTTATTGTTTGAGCTCTTACGCTTAGATCTACGATCCACTGAAGTTAATTTGTCTATGTGTTGTGGTGAGATAAGGGTGCAAATTCATTCTTTTGCAAGTGAGCATCTAGCTGTCCCAGTGCCATTTGTTGAAAGACATTATTCTTTCCCCATTGTATTGTCTTAGTGCCCTTACTGAAATCTATTGACCATAAATATACAGGTTTATTTCTAGACTCAATTCTATTCCATTGATCTGTATGTCTGTCCTAAAGCAAGTACCACACTTGTCCTTGTGACAGTAGCATTGTAGTAAGTTTTTAAATTGGGAAGTGTTGAGTCCTCTTTGTTCTTTATCAAAATTGTTTTGGCTATTTTGGGTCCTTTGCAGTTCCATATGAACTTTTTAGGGTCACCTGGTCAATTTCTGTCAAAAAAAAAAATCAGTGGAATTTTGATAGGTATTGTATTAAATCTGGAGATTAATTTGGGGAATGCCATTTTAATAATATTAAATCTTCCAGTTCATGAACACAGGATTTCTTCCCATTTATTTAGTTTTGTCATTTTTAGTGTACAAATTTTTATACTCCTTTTATTTTTATTCCCAAGTATTTTTTGGATGCTATTATAAATGGAATTGTTTTCTTAATTTCATTTTTGGATTGTTAATTGCAAGTGTATAAAAATAGAGTTGGTTTTTTATCTTGATCTTGTGTCTGGCAAACTTGCTGAACTTATCAGCACTAATAATGTACTGGTAGAGTTTTTAGGATTTTCTATATACCAGATCATGTCATCTACAAATAGATTAACTTCTTCTTTTTATATGAATTCCTTTTTTTTCCCCCTTCCTAATTGTTCTGGCTAGAACCTCTAGTACAGGGTTGAGTAGATGTGGTGAGAGTGGACATCCTTGCCTCATTTCTGATCTTAGGGGAAAAGCTTTCAGTCGTTCATCATTAAGTATGATGTTAGCTGTGGGCTTTTCATAGGTGAAGAAGTTTCCTTCTACTCCTAGTGGTGTTTAGTGTTTTTATCATGAAAGGGTTTCAAATTCTTTTTCTCCATTAATAGTGATAATCAAGTGTTTACCCCCTTTATTATACAGTGTATTACACTGACTTATTTTTATATGTTGAAAATATCTTGCATTCCTGGGATAAATCCCACTTGGTCATAGTATATAATACTTTTTAAGCATTGATAGATTTGGGTTGATAGTATTTTTTTGATGACTTTTGCATCTGTATTCATAAGGGATATTCATGGTGTATAAGACTTTCTAGATGGTGATAGATTTGGTTCAATATTATTTTGTTGATAATTTTTGCATCTACATTCATAAAGGATATTGGGTCTGTAGTGTTCTTTTCTTGAGATGCCTTTGTCTGGTTTTGGTATGAGGTTAATACTTCACAGAGCGAGTTGGGAAGTGTTTCCCCCCTCTTCAGTTTTTTAAGAGTTTGTGAAAGACTGGTATTAATTCTTCAAATGTTTTGTAGAATCCACCAGTGAAGTCACCTGGTCCTGAGCTTTTCTTTCTGGGGAGTTTTTTTTTTTATTACAAATTCAATGTCTTTACGTGTTATAGGCCTACTCATATTTTCTATTTCTTCTTGAAACAGTTTTGATAGTTTATCTCTCTAGGAATTTGTTCACTTCATCTGGGTTAGCAGATCTGGTGGTATGTAATTATTCATAGTACTCTAATAAATTTTTTATTTCTGTGAGGTTAGTAGAATTTCCCCCTCTTCATTCCTGATTTTCAGTCGTCTTCTTTTCTTGGTCATTCTAGCTACAAGTTTGTCAACTTTGTTGATTTTTGTAAAGGAACTTTGTTTTGTTTATTTTTCTCTATATTTTTTTTGAATCCCTACTTCATTTATTTATTCTCTAATTTCTATTGTTTTCTTCTGCCTGCTTTGGATTTTAGTCTGCACTTTTGTCTAGTTTCTTAAACTGGAAGATTATAGACTTGAGACCTTTCTTTTTACTGTGTTTACAGCTTAATTTCCTTCTAAGCACTGCTTTCACTGCAGTGAAATGGAATGTTATATTTTTGCTTTCATTAATCTCAAAATATTTTCTCATTTATTTAGTAGTACAGCCCTTACAGCTCTCTTTTGGATGCTGTTGCCATGGTATTTCTCTTCATCCTCTGACTTTCAACTTATTTGTGTCTTTGAATCTAAAGCACATGTTTTATAGACAGTATATAATTGGATGTTTTATATTCATTCTGTTACTCTCTGCCTTATAATTAGAGTTTAATCTATTTACATTCAATGTATTACCGATAATGTAGATTTTACACCTGCCATTTTGTGATTTGTTTTTTATCTGTTCTTTTTTGTTTCTGTAGGCCTCCATCACTGCCTTCTTTTGTGTTAGATATTTTCTAGTGTACCATTTTAATTCTCTTGTCATTTCTTTTATAATTTATAGTTATCTTCTTAGTGTTTGTCCTGGGTATTCCAACTAACATGTTAACTTATAACAATTTAGTTCATATTAATAAAGCTAAATTTCAATACAGATACAGCTTGAAGATACTGCAGGTTCAGTTCCAGACCACTGCAATAAAGCAAATATCACAAAGTGAGTTACACAAATTTTTTTTGGCTTCCCAGTGAATATAAAAGTTATGTTTACAATATACGGTAGTCTACTAGGTGTGCAATAGCATTATCTCTAAAAAACTGTACATGCCCTAATTAAAAAACACTTTATTGCTGAAAAATGCTAACCATCATCTGAGCTTTCAGTGAGTTGTAATCTTTTTGTTGGTGGAGGGTCTCGCCTCAGTGTTGATGGCTGCTGACTGATCAGGGTGGTGGTGCTGAAGGCCGGGGTGACTGGCAGTTTCTTAAAATAAGACAACAATGCAGTCTGCCCATCAATTGACTCTTCATTCATGAATGATTTCTCTGTAGCATGCAGTGCTGTTTGATAGCATTTTACCCACAGTAGACCTTTCAAAATTGGAGTCAATCATCTCAAAGCCTGCCATTGCTTTATCAATTAAGTTTATGTAATATTCTAAACCTTTGTCATTTCAACTGTCTTCACAGCATGTTCACCAGTAGATTCCATCTCAAGAACCCACTTTCTTTGTTCATCCATAAGCAGCAACTCATCTGTTAAACTTTTATCATGAGATTGTAGCAATTCACATCTTCAGGCTCCACGTCTAATTCTAGTTCTCTTGCTGTTTCCACCACATCTGCAGTTGTTTCCTCTGCCCTCACAGTCATCCATGACAGTTGGAATCAACTTCTTCCAAACTCCTGTTTATGTTGATATTTTGACCTCTTCCCATGAATCATTGAATGTTTGTCATGGCATCTAGAATGGTGAATCCTTTCCAGAAGGTTTTCAGTTGACTTTGCCCAGATCCATCAGAGGGATCACTCTCTATGGCAGCCTTAGGAAATGTATTTCTTTCTTAAATAATAAGGCTTGAAAGTCAAAATTACTCCTTCATCCATAGGCTGCAGAATGGATGTTGTGTTGGCAAGTATGGAAACAACATGCATCTCATTGTGCATCTCCCTCAGAGCTCTTGGGTGACCAGGTGCATTCTCAATGAGTAGTCATCTTGAAAGGAATCTTATTTTCTGAGCAACAGGTCTCAGTAGTGGGCTTAAAATATTCAGTAAGCCATGTTATCAACAGATGTGCTGTCATCCAGGTTTTGTTGTTATGGAGGACAGGCAGAGTAGATAGCATAATTCTTAAGGGTCCCAGGATTTTCAGAATCTGAGTATTGGCTTCAATGTTAGCTGCATTGTTAACTGCAATGTTAGCCCCTAACAACAGAGTCAGCCTGTCCTTTGAAGCTTTGAAGCCAGGCATTGACTTCTCCTCTCTAGCTATGAAAGTCCTAGATGGCATCTTCTTCCCACAGAAGGCAGTCCATGTACATTGAAAATTTGTTTAGTGTTGCCACCTTCATTAATGATCTTAGCTGGATCTTCTGGATAACTTGCTGTAGCTTCTACATCAGCACTCACTGCTTCACCTTGCACTCTGATGTCACAGAGATGGCTTCTTGCCTTAAACCTCATGAACCAAACTCTGCTAAGCTTCACACTTTTCTTCTGCAGTTTCCTTACCTTTCTCAGCCTTCATAGAATTGAAGAGAGTTAAGGTCTTGCTCTGGATTAGGCTTTGGTTTAAGGGAATGTGGTGGCTGGTTTGATCTTCTATCCAGACTACTAAAACTTTCTCCATATCAGCAATAAGGCTGTTTTGCTTTCTTATCATTCATGTGTTCCTTGGAGTAGCACTTTAAATTTCCTTCATGAACTTTTCCTTTGCATTCATTCACAATGTGGCTAACTCTTTGGTGCACTGGGCCTAGCTGTTGGCCTATCTGGGCTTTTGACATGCTTTCCTCACTAAGCTTAACCATTTCTAGCTTTTGATTTAAAGTGAGAGACGTGAGACTCTTCACTTAAAGTACTTAGAGGCCATTATAGGGTTATTAATAGGCCTAATTTCAATATTGTTGTGTCTCAGGGAAGAGGGAGGTCTGAGGAGAGGGAGAGAGATGAGGAAATAAATGGCTGTTTGGTGGAGCAGTCTAAACACACATTTACTAAATTTGCCATCTTATATGGGTGTGGTTCGTGACACCCCCAAATAATCACAATAGGAACATCACAGATCACGGATCACACATCACCGTAACAAATATAATAAGAATAAAATTCCAAATATTGCAACAATTACCAAAACGTAACAGATATGAAGTGAGCATACGTTGCTGGAAAAGTTCAGCGTTGCCACAAACCTTTAATTTGTAAAAAATGCATTATCTGTCAAGTGCAATAAAGTGAAGCCCAATAAAACAAGGTATGCCTGTACTATACAAAACCTTTTTCTACAGGAGTTAGCTCCATTTCCCCTGTTCCTTTGTGTTGTTATTGTCACAAATTACATTTTCATACATTGTGTGCCCATCAACACAGATTTATAATTATAGCTTTATGTAGTTGACTTTTAAATCAGATAAGAGAAATAAAGATTTACAAAAAATAGATTTGTACTGTCTTTAAATTTACTTTGCTGTTATATTTACTGTTGCTCTTTATTTCTGTTTTTGTTTAATAACAAACAGGTAATAATAAATAGAATATCTTAATTTGTCCATCATGGATATAGAGTTCTTGACTGACTGTATTTTTCTTTCAGCGCCTTGAGTGCCATGCCCCTGCCTTCTGACTCCCTTGACTCTGATGAGAAACCAGCTGTTACTCTTATTAGTAAGATTTCTTTTACATGATGAATTGCTTCTCTCTTTCTGCTTTCAAGAGTCTTGTTTTGTCTTTTGATAGTTTGATTATAATGTGTGTAGGCTGGATCTCTTTGAGTTTATATTCTATGTGGAGTTCTTTGAGCTTTTTGAGTTTGTAGATTAACGTTTCTGAAATTAAGTTTTCAGCCATTATTTCTTCAAATATTCTTTCTGCCTCCTTTTCTTTCTCTTCTCCTTCTGGGACTTCCCTTGTGTGTACGTTGCTATGTTTATTGGGATCTCACAGGTCTCTGAGGCTACGATCACTTTTCATTTTTCCCCCTGTTCCTCAGGACTAGGAACTGACCTATCTTCAAGCTCACTGATTCTTCTGCCTACTCAAATCTAACACTGAGGCCCTCTATTCCAGTTACAATAATTTCCAAATACAGAATTTCCATTTGCTTTTAAAAATATTATCTCTATATATTTATCGATATTCTCTATTTGGTGAAGCATTTTATGGTTGGTTTGTTGTTTTTTTTTTTTGCCTTACGCGGGCCTCTCACTGTTGTGGCCTCTCCCGTTGCGGAGCACAGGCTCCGTGGCTATGGCTCACGGGCCTAGCCGCTCCGTGGCATGTGGGATCTTCCCGGACCGGGGCATAAACCTGCGTCCCCTGCATTGGCAGGCGGACTCTCAACCACTGCGCCACCAGGGAAGACCCCTGGTGAAGCATTTAAAAAAAAAAAACTTTCTCTTAATTCTTTAGACATGGTTTCTGTTAGCCCCTTGAACATGTTTAAAATAAATGATTTATGGGCTTCCCTGGTGGTGCAGTGGTTAACAATCTGCCTGCCAATGCAGGGGACATGGGTTTGATCCCTGGTCCGGGAAGATCCCACATGCTGTGGAGCAACTAGGCCTGTGCGCCACAACTACTGAGCCTGCGCTCTAGAGCCCGTGAGCCACAACTACTGAGCCCGTGTGCCACAACTACTGACGCCTGCACGCCTATAGCCCGTGCTCCGCAACAAGAGAAGCCACCGCAATGAGAAGCCCTCGCACCACAACAAAGAGTAGCCCCTGCTCACCACAACTAGAGAAAGCTCGCACGCAGCAACAAAGACCCAATGCGGCCAAAAATAAAGTGAATAAAATAAATTTAATACATTTTAAAAAATAAAATAAATGATTTACATTCTTTGTGTAGTAAACCCAATGTCTCAGCTTCTTCAAGGATAGATTCTATTGTTTTTCCTGTGTATGGGCCATACATTGTTTCTCTGCATATCTCAATCTTTTGTTGAAAACTGGACTTTTAAAATAATATAACATGGCAATTCTGGAAATCAGATTCATCTCCCTCCTCAGGGTTTGTTGTTATTGCTGCTTGTTATAGTGGTTCAGTGACTTTTCTGAACATGTTCTGTAAAGTCTGTATCTTTTGCCATGTGTGGCCAATGAAGTCTCTACTCATTTAGCTTAGCTGTCAGCTAACGATTGGACAGAGATTTCCTTAAACATCTGGGACCAAAAGAATTCCCTGGTCTTTGCCAAGGGACTGTGTACGTAAGGGCACATCTTTATTTTTTTTTAATTAAAAAAATTTTTTTTTTTTTTGCGGTTCTCAACCACTGCGCCACCAGGGAAGCCCAGGGCACATCTTTAGAACACAGCCTGGCAGTTGAAAATTGGCTTTCACTTCCTGTTTGTGCAGAGCCTCAAAATTAGGCACAGGCAAGAATTTCGGGTAGCCTCAGGTCTTCCACAAGCATGCACACAACTCCACGTATGTGTGGCATTCTAGAATTCCTAGAACCATGTCTTATGGATATCTATTCCCCTAGCTTTTCCTTTTAAGCTTTTTGGTTGTCTGTTGCTTGCCTCAGCTCTTATCCACCTCCTAAGGCAACTGCAACATTAAAACTCTTGCCAGGTGCTGGGAAAACTGGAGAGCTACATGTAAAAGAATGGAATTAGAACATTCTCTAACACCATACACAAAAATAAACTCAAAATGGATTAAAGGGCTTCCCTGGTGGCGCAGTGGTTGAGAGTCCGCCTGCCGATGCAGGGGACATGGGTTCGTGCCCCGGTCCGGGAAGATCCCACATGCCGCGGA
>NC_041214.2:38590845-38602868 GCF_002837175.3 Physeter macrocephalus
ATCACAGCAATATCTTTTTGGATCCGTCACCTAGAATAATGGAAATAAAAACAAAAATAGACAAATGGGACCTAAATAAACTTAAAAAAGCTTTTGCACAGCAAAGGAAACCATAAACAAAATGAAAAGACAATCTATGGACTGGGAGAAAATAAAACTTAAAAAAGCTTTTGCACAGCAAAGGAAACCATAAACAAAATGAAAAGACAATCTCTGGACTGGGAGAAAATATTTGCGAACAATGTGACCAACAAGGGATTAATCTCCAAAATATACAAACAGCTCATATAGCTCAATATCAAAAAAATAACCCAATCAAAAAATGCGCAGATCTAAACAGACATTTCTCTAAGGAGGACATACAGATGGCCAACAGGCACATGAAAAGATATTCAACATCACTAATTATTAGAGAAATGCAAATCAAAACTCACACAGAGTGGCCATCATTAAAAAGTCTACAAACAATAAATGCTGGAGAGGGTGTGGAGGAAAAGGAACCCTCCTGCAGTGTTGGTGGGAATGTAAATTGGTGCAGCCACTATGGAGAACAGTATGGAGGTTCCTTAAAAAACTAAAAACAGAGCTACCACATGATCCTGCAATCCCACTCCTGGGTATATATCCGTAGAAAACCATAATTTGAAAAGATACATACACCCCAATGTTCATAGCAGCACTATTCACAATAGCCAAGACATGGAAGCAATGTAAATATCAATCAACAGATGAATGAATAAAGAAGATATGGTGTACACACACACACACACACACACACACACACACACACACACACACACACACAATGGAATATTACTCAGCCATAAAAAGGAATGAAATAATGCTATTTGCAGCAATGGATGGACCTAGAGATTATCACAGTAAGTGAAGTAAGCCAGACAGAGAAAGACAAATATCATGATATCGTTTATATGTGGAATCTAAAATATAACACAAATGAACTTATCTACAAAACAGAAATAGACCCACAGACACAGAAAACAAACTTATGGTTACCAAAGGGGAAAGGGGAGGGGAAGGATAAATTAGGAGTTTGGGATTAACATATGTGCACTACTATATATAAAATAGATAACCAACGAGGACCTACTATATAGCACAGGGAACTATACTCAGTATTTTGTAATAACTTATAAGGGAAAAGAATCTGATATATATATATATATATATATATATATAAAACTGATCGCCTTCCCGTATACCTGAAACTAACATGACATTGTAAATCAACTACATTTCAATAAAAAAAAAAAAAAACAACCCAAAACTCTTTCCTGTAATTGTTTTCAACAAATACCTCTCCAGGGAGAATAACTTTCACACTGGGTCAACTTTGAGTTAGCTCAACTACAGACAGTGTGTTAAGTGGGATTTTCCAGGGAACCATCAGACAGGCAAAATAATGACAATTCTTGGGAATGAGGCTTTGAAAGAGCTCTAGTCTTGTTTTGCTTCTTTTGGTGGCTGCTTGTCTGCACCAGGAATGTGGGCTTAGTTGTTACGGCTCCTGCAGAGCTGGAATGAGGAATGCAACTTGAGCGAATGGAAATGCCACAAAGGTCAATGATCTTATCAAGACTCAGTGGTCCTTGCTCTGCCATTTTCACTGACATCACTTGGAAAAAGCTTTTGGACCATTTGCAATGTCTTAGGTCCTATTTCTGCTAGTCACCTAACTGCAGGCAACCAATGGCCTTTCTTCCCATGCCCCTACACACTTATGGCCACCTAGATGTGAGGAGAGACAAAGCTCTTCTCAAGAAGCCCCTTTACCTTGAATTCTTTTCATTCACATTCTCTTTGACTTTGCCATTTCTTACCATGAGTATCAGAACCATGAGAAACTTTCCTCTCATGTATACTGGGTCCTACCATCTTTGTGGCAGGCATGATAAGAGTTCAAACCAGGTTACACAAGAAGTAAGATGTTAAGTGAAAAATTTACTGTCAACACAAAAAATGCATTTTGTTTCTACTAGGTCTGAGGCAATATAACAGTACCTGCTGTTACTTTGGGTACCAGAAATGAACCAACTTCCCATTTTGGGGGGGTGGCCAACATTACCGAAAATCCTGTTTTAGAGCTTAGTGGTAACCTAACCCCAAGCATTGTGCCATGTTCATTTCTAACTGAAGGTTTAAGCAAGTTACATGTCACGGACTAGGGATGGCAGAGCTAGCAGACTTCTGAGAAACACTTTCAATCAACCCAGATCCCCTCTATTTAAATGACAATTGATGCCTGGGTTAACCTATGACATGCTTTGGGTTAGTTTAACCTCAGGTTTGCTTTTGGGGATTAGCTCACCATCTTTCTCTATCCTTTTCCTGCTTTTATTAGTTTGTTGCTTCAGCATTCTTCCACATTCTCAGCAAAACCTTATGGTGTCTCACATCAGAAATTGTTTGTGTAGGGACTTCCCTGGTGGTGCAGTGATTAAGGCTCTGCACTCCCAATGCAGGGGGCCAGGGTTCGATCCCTGGTCAGGGAACTAGATCCCATGTGCATGCCACAATTAAGAGTTTGAATGCCACACCAAGAAGCTCGCCTACCGCAACTAAGGAGCCCATGTGCCGCAACTAAGGAGCCCACCTGCTGCAACTAAGACCCAGTGCAACCAAAATAAATACATAAATATATATATATATATATATTTTTAAAAAGGGTTATCCCATGTAAAAAAAAAAATTGTGTAATCCCCTAGTGCATAAACGGGCAAGGCATTACTTTGTTTTTATTTTTATTATTTTTTTAAAGATTTTTTAAAATAACTTTTAAAAATTTATTTATGGCTGTGTTGGGTCTTCGTTTCTGTGCGAGGGCTTTCTCTAGTTGTGGCAAGCAAGGCCACTCTTCATCGCGGTGCGCGGGCCTCTCACTATCGCGGCCTCTCTTGTTGCAGAGCACAGGCTCCAGACGCGCAGGCTCAGTAATTGTGGCTCACGGGCCCAGTTGCTCCGCGGCATGTGGGATCTTCCCAGACCAGGGCTCGACCCCGTGTCCCCTGCATTGGCAGGCAGATTCTCAACCACTGCGCCACCAGGGAAGCCCAAGGCATTTTTTAAATCAAGGATCTCCCCCAAATACCAAATCTCACAAATCTTTCTCTGCAGAATAATCACCATTGACATCCTTCTTGTCTTTCTCCCCGACTAAAATGTAAGCTTCCTGAGGGCAGGGACTTCATTCCTGGTGTAGCTCCAGGACTTAAGACAGTGCCTGCTGCAGAGTGTGTACTCAAAAAATGTTTGCTGAAGGGCTTAAAAGCGAAAATGCAATTTTTCTTTAAGTTTAGAGAAGGGCGAAGAGGAAGAAATATTTTAAGATCAAATCACTGGCTTTTCAAATTAAGCCTGCATTTCAGTCCTAATCAAGGAAGAAGACAGATAAGAATCATAGGAAGGCAAGAGGAGTAAACCACCCTCAAGAAAATGAGAAATAACACAGAAAGAGGAAGGCAGAGAAATGGAGACTCACATGAGTGCTGGAGACGGTGAGGTGCGGAAATGACCTAGACAGTGGAGAGCGTTCTACACCCGTGTACTTTCACTGTCTTCCATTAGATTAGGCTTTGATTTGGAAGGGATGGTCACAGTCAGACACGAGAGAGGGGAATGGTGCTACACTGAAATCAAACACCTACCCAATCAGTTCGACACTGGCAGGGAAGAGCTTTCCAATTCCAAATTCATTTTTGCTACCCAGTTTTACATCTGAATCCCCTACACCAGAAGGAAGCACAAGAAGGGAAGGAGCAGGCAGAGAGCAAAGACTGCTAAGCATGCCCGTGGATAAACTGAGAACAATGACACGCTGGCCTGGCTCATCATTTCAGGGCTAAATGAATTGTGAACTGAACTCAAATTATCCTTCCCCAACGAGCACAGCCAACTGCCCGATCTCACTGAGGTTGGGCTTGGCCAGTGGAGTATTAGCAGCAGTGATGCATGCAGAGGCACGAACTGTGTGGGTCAGGCTTGCCTTCTTGCGCTTCACTCACAGAGAACACAGATGGAGCAGATTAAGCCCAACTCACGATGAGCGGTCAAGCCCAGCCAGACTCCAGATTGAGGCGTCACACCGCTGGGCCCGTCAGCCAACCTGCAAAGGCATAAGTGAGGATGAGTATTTTAGCTTGACGAGACCTGAGGCAGCAACAGCAACAGAAATGTAAGCAGATGTCATTCTCTTAGGCTCCATCACAAGGACACATGCCGTTAGCTCTTCCTTCACTGCTCTATGCCCAGAGCCTAGCACAGTTCTTGGGACACAGCAGGTGTTCAATAAACATCTGTGGTACATTTCTGTTTCTTTTAAAACTAGTGACCTAGGATAATAAAACTGAAAGGAACTTACATAATTTAGTAGTCAAGCATATGGTCCAACTTCAAAATTGCCGATTTCAACAAGGACCGGAAAGCATATTAGAGGTCATCAGGGGATTGAGCACCAGTGGTGGAAATGACTGCCTGGGTGTGAATCTAGGCTTCATGAATTACTGGCCAAACAAGCTTGGGCAAAAGTCACTTCACCTCTTTGCCTTATTCCTCACCTGTTAAACGGTGCTATTAATAGGACCTACCTCACAGGACAGTTGTGTGGATTAAGATATGGATTTCAAGTACTTACAGCCTTGCCTGGTACATGACAAACACCATAAATGCACCTTCTGTTGTTATCATCAGCGTAAGATGATTTGGAAAAGTTATTAACGTCTTCTTGACCTGCTCCTCCAATCACCTATTTATATCTCCTTGTTCTCACTTCTAGCTAATCTCTGTACATGTTTATAATAAGCTCTTTTTTAGCTCGGGAATGCTAAGTGCTGATATCTATTCCATCCACCTCCCCTCCACCAACCATTTTAAGAACTGCTGATTTTGTTCTTTTCATCCAAGATATCATTTGCCCCTTCTCCACCTGCTCAAATCATATTTGTTCCTCACTGTCCAGCCTAAACGACACCTCTTCCAAGAAGCCTTTTCTGATCACCCTTCCCAGAGTGAACTTGTTGTTCACTGACCTTCCACAGTTAGCAGTTCATCTCTACCTCAATTACACTTTCACACTTTCCACTTCTAGGTACGTACCTTTCCATGATGAAACTGTGAGCTCCGAGAGGACAAGATCCCAATTTCTAGGCTCACTTTCTGCCCATTCCCATCCCCAAGTATACAGCAGGCAAGCAGTATTTGTTGAATAACTGTATTTGAAAAGCCCATTTAGAAAGGTTCATCTAAATTGTAAAACAGCTTTATTGAAAATTCAATAAGTTTCTAAAGAAAGGTAAAAACCAGTTACAACTGAACACTAATCAGATATTTTATGGGAAAAGAAGTTTGCACATGAAAGACACTTGACTTATTGCATTAAAAAACTTTATTTCATTTAAAAGGTCCAATATAAGCCAAATTAAACCCCAAATCGACAGCTACACTTAGAGATATCCTGAACTAAATGGCACTGTTTTGAGTTGTGTGTCTTATTAAAGGAGATCATTTGCTATTACCACCACTGCCCTAAAAGTAGTTCTACAACAGAAGCTGGTATTATAATACATAGCAGATACTTCAGATGTCATCTTTCATGCAGAAGTTAAAAAAGCAAACAGGCTTTTCTATTCTGTGCAGGTATAAAAACCACTACAGAACAGGGCCTGAATGCCTCTGACATACAAGGTGTAACTATAAAGGAACTCACTGGCGCTGTGTCCCTTCATTCAAGCAGTCCACGTGCTTCCCTCAACAATACTAGTGCCATTAAAATACTGTTTGGGACAGTAGTTTGGGATTTCCCCTCATCAGGTGCCGACCAGAGGAAGTGGCTGATGAAGCTGGGGGATAGACTGTCACAAAATGGGATCACAGAGCAATGGAATAGCTTTCCTAGTGGGCAAGTGATTCGGAAGACCCACCTCACCAGTATTTCCAGTCATGGCATCATTTACATAAAATGATGCAAGATCTAAATTCTGGTATGTGTGAGGATAAATTAAAAACAGCTTGTTACTTTATAGCTACACCTTGCGTTTCATTAGAGGCGGTAAATCTAACAGTGTGTCTAATGAGTCCTTCTGGAAATCACTTCAGCAGACAAGTCAAATAGCCTGCAAAAGAGAAGACACGACAGAGGGCATAAGTCATCCTGCCGAGGTTCTCAGCCTTCTCTTGGAGGACAGACCAGGGCCCAAGGACAGAAGTTCCCAGCAGGGAAGGAGGCTTCAGCTCCACCTAAGGAAGACCTTTCTAACAGAGCTGCTCAACAACTGAATGGACTGCTTGGTGAGGTAGAGTCACTGGAAGTATTCAAGGTGGAAAGATCACCCTTGTAGAAGGGACTCCTGTATTTGTTAAGAGGTTAGACTGGATGAACCTCAGGTCTCTTTCAATTCTGAGATTCTAGAAAATTCCCTCAGGGAATTCAGAAGAGAATTCCTAAAAGGAAAGAGAAAGCACACATATGTATACTTTTAGAATCCTCTTGAGTTTTTTCTTTTTTTCAAAAGGTACAATAGAAAATGTAGTCTGCTGTCTTTAAAATGCATATTCACCTTCCTACCACTAATAATTAGGAAGGGTCCATTATGACTTCTTTATATTATAAAGAAAAGATGGATGATTACATTTATAACTTCTGTAAATATTTTAGAAAAAAATGCTTAAAATCTAGTAGTCAATGCCCTAGAAACTTTATAGATTTTTAGGTAATATGCACAGATACAAATACATTATTAAATACAACTCACATCTGTGTTTTATTATACTCTAAAATATACAGGAATCTTGATGTACTGAAAGAGTGCAAGTAAATACAGTATTCAAGCAGTCACTATTTCTATTTACATGCTTATTAATTCTTCAAAAACCCACAAAATTATCAAATAGATCAAAATACTGTTCTGTGTTTTCACACTTTATATTCAGAAAAACCAGCTGATAATTTACAATGTCATAAAGTTTCCAGTTTCACAATACAAAAAGAATAAAATGAAATTGGGTATCATTTTGTGAAAATTTATGGAACTCTACCCAGACCTGGAAGACCCCCTACATACGTGAAATCATTTTCACTGGGAAAGTGACAGTTACAGTAAAAGCAGACCCATATAAATTGTTATTTAAAAGCCTAAACATCAGCCTTTCCCCCCTCTTTTTGTTATTTAAAAGGCAGTCTTCCAATTTGGCAGGCAATTGCTTCCTTCCCTAAACAGTAGCATGTTATAAACACCCTACTTTAAATGTCAATAAGACCTAAAGGCTTTAGTATTTTAAACCTTGCCCAATATAGAAATGCCTTCCAAGAGAAACCTGATGGCGTTAACTTATGAATAACAAGGGAGTTTCTCTTTTTGATTCTTCACTAAACAATGACAACGAAAATCCCCCAATCCACTGTGGAGGCACAAGGGTGACACAGGCGATGAAGGTGTACCATCCAAAGCAGTGAGGTTGAAAACTCCACTCCCCAGGACCACTTGGCTGCAATAGGGTGAAAATCATCTACTTTCTGATTTCATAAAATTTCCTTCTTCTAGGAAATGCTTTACATTTTCAAACAAAAATAGTTCAATTTTAAACCTAAACCATTCAAAATTGGGCAACAATAGCCCGACCCCAATCTACCTCATGTCTACATCACAAATATTTTCACCCTGACTGCACCCAATCAGCTGGTTTTCAATTCTAATATTATAAAAGTTGGAATTTTAAAATTTTTATGTAAAAGAAAAAAAAATGTAAAAATACATCTGCTTTCTCTCATGGTTTAATACAGTATTAGAAGGCTTTCAGATGTTTTCTTTAAAAAATTAAAAAAAAAAAATCAACATTTAAAACCAAATCTCAGCTTCATTTTCAGAAATATTAAAGTTTGGTTTAGACAATGTCTCATTTCACCCGCTCCAGCTTCCGCAAAGTGGCATTCTATTAAAACCCTTTGAGTTATTTGGTCCTTTGGCAATTTGCTGTGCACATCATGTCTACTGTACCAAACTTTTATTGCCCTTAAATTTAGTTGTAGTTTTACTGATAAAACTGAAATCTAGTGTCCTTATCTCTTCTTTCACGATAGTGTTGCTTGTGTGAGATTAGGGTACACAGTGTCCCAAATAATTCCTGGCACTGCAAAACCAAGTTACATAATTCCACAAAGCAATGTGCCATCAAAGTGTTTTCCTCTGGTCAAGTCTATTTCAAGATTCTAGAAGTTCCTTTTGCAAAACTTGCCTTTTAAACTCTTCTTCCTAATGTTATCACATTTCTTCTATTCGCCCACTCTGTCATCTTTCCTCTTAGGTTGAATTTGTACGTGAATAAGAAGTGCCTTTTTCCTGAAAAGCACAGTTTGAAGCGTCAGTGCCAGAACTCCCCACCTTGGACCTCTGGCTCAGCCGGTCAGTAGGTCTCGGAATCGGAGTCATTGAGCTCGTCCACATCCGTGTACAAGTACTCCTGCTCCCCGCTGATGTTGTTGAAGCTGCAGTAGGAGCTGGGTTCATTCCTCATGATGGGCAAGGCTTCGAAGCTCACTGTTTTTGAGGTGTTTGTATAACGGTTAATGGCATTGAATGTCAGAGATGATAAAGGGCTACTTGATGAGACAGGCATCATGGTGGCCAAAATGAGAGCGAGGCAATCAGCCACGTCCTTGTTGGGAGCACAGGCCAAAGCTGGGGTATAGCCTAGAATTAAAGATAAAATTTAAAAATTACTCATCCTAAGACTCATTTCACTAATACAAGGAGATAAGCCTAAAGGCCTTCAACTTTACACATACTTTAAATTACCTAGCTTATATGATAAACTGGTTTTACTGGAATGACTCAGAACTTTCCAGTAAGTAGAGAAAGAGGAAAGTCACAGAAGTCTAGGGTGGGAGGAGACCTAACAGACTACATTATAGCAGAGGAAACTGAGGCCCAGGATGGATGATTCCTCCACTATCTCACAACTTATCTCTATCCATCCAGATTCACAGACAATATCAGACCAGAATAAGGGGAAAAAAACAGACTGACCAATCTTTGTTCAGAATGGTGGGAGAGTCTTACTGTTAATTTGTCATTCTGTAAGTGCTTACATGCTGAGAAACCTAAATGTGCACAGATTCGTGAATGAGGCTCTGAGCAGGTGCTCAAAAGATGCTTGTTCAATGAATGACACATGGCCATCAACGAACTTTTCTTTTAGGGTCACAGTCCACTGAAGAAAAACAGATAAACTAAACAGGTTTAAAGCTCCTAAGTCAAAACAAATGTTTCCTTTGTATATGTTCCCTTCTTTAGGAGAAGAAGACTGACTTTAGCCCTAAGGCACGCACCACAGAATATCAATACAACAGAGTAAGGAAACACTTGGTTGGGTAGGGAGAGAAGACGGTGAGAACATAGAGCCTAATTTAATCATCAACCTCTGTTGTTACTGGAGCAATTTATAACTGGATCATTAATTTGAAGGCTAGAATTGACTGTAAAATAAGATAGGTACTTACTATGACTTGCCAACTTTGGACTGTGATTACTATTTCACATTGCAAACTATGTCAGAAGACATCAGGTCACAGGCGACCTTCATTATCATCTGCTATACTATCCCTTCCATCTCTTTATAAGGAAAAGCTATATAAAACCTTGAAAATGATCAACAAAGATTGCCTATTGGCTATTGATTTAGAACCTCACAATGTGACAAAATATCTTATACAGGTTACCGATTTAGGCTCCTGATTTTAATACATATAGTTGCTGTATTTCCAGAAATGTAATTTACTGAGAGTGAAAGTTTCTTTTACAGCTAGGAGAGTCTGAACTTATCTTAGTGGGTGATACCACTCACTTCTATGGATTTCATGACTACATTTTACTAATGATTCCCAAATCTCTATGTCCAACCTAGATCTTGCTGACTTTGGGCTCCAGATCCATATATCCACATCCAGTTACCCACTTGGAGTTTCCAGTGAACTTTTCTTATGTCCCTAACTGAACCCAGCTCTTCCTCCTACATTCTCATCTTAAACAATGGCACTTCCCCCACACATCACCCCATGCCAGGCTGCAGGCGACTTCTTCCCTCCCCGAGTTCCATCAAAAGGGCTCTAGAAACATCAGCGTCTTTTCATCTCCAATGTCTCTGCCTTAATTCTGCCCACCCCCTCCTTCCACCCCTAACTGTGAACTTGTTTCCTAGTCTAGGCTTGCTCCCCTGATACACAGATCCTTTGCCACTTGACCTAAGAGACTCTGGCGTAACTCAGTACTCAAGCTGCCCTGCGTTGTATCTCTAAATATGTCACGCTCTCTGCTTAAAAAGTTTTCTCCCCACTTTTTACTTGTCCTTTGGATTTTGGCTCAGAACACACTTTTGGGGGATGCCTTCCCCGATATCGCTCATGGCATTCTAGGGTTATTCTGAGTTGCTTCAAGGGCCTTGTAACAGCCTGTTTATATGCACTGCCATTCAAGGAAGTAGGCTGTCTGTATCTGCAGGATTTAGCACAGTTCTCGGCACATCATCACCTAACACATACCCACTGAGCCCCACATGGCCAGGAGCTCTTCTAACTGCTTAGAGTAGATCTGTGAGTGCAGCTGACAAAGACTCCTGCCCTCATATGTTAGAAGACAAACTCTATGGAAAAAAGAATGAGGAAGGAGTAGAGCAAGTTAAACAAGAACTGAAAATGCTATGGGGGGTGTGCAGCAAGCTGCACTATATAAAGGGTAGTCAGGATGGGATTCATTGAAGAGATGACATTTGAGTTAAGACTGGAAACAGGTGAAGGGTTTAGTCAGAGATTGTTGGGGACAGAGTGTTCCAAGCAGAGGAAGAAGCCAGAACAAACATGACAATGCACGTACATCGCTGGTGTGAAGTGCCGCCACAGCAGAACGCGACGACGCATGAAGAGTAGGAGATGAGGTGGGAGAGGTAATGGGGAGCAGGATGACCTAGTAGGGCCCTGGAGATCATTTAAGGATTATCAGTAACTGAGATTCAGAGGGAAGCATCTTCCCATGTATTTTAAAAGGATCCTGGCCAGGGTGGTAGATGAGGGAAAAAAGTGGGCATATTTTGAATATACTTTGGAGGTGGGTCAATAGTACATGCTGGTGGATTGTGCCCTGGGTGTGAGAGGGGTCAAGGAGCAACTGTAAGGATGGGAATGGTCACCAGCTGAGCCAAGAATGGTTGTGGGCACAGCAGGCTCGGCAGAGGGGGAGAGAAAGGCCCATCAGTTCAGTTCTGGACATGTGCATTAGACATCCACTGTCAATTAGGCAGCTGGAGACAGAAATTTAGGAATTCTCGGCACAGAGGTAGTGTTTAGAACCAAAGGACTGGATGAGGTCACCCAGGGAGTGAATGGAGGTAGGGAAAGCAAAAAGAACTGAGAACTGAGTCTGAGAGCCCTCCAATATTAACAAGCTGGGGATAGCGCAAGAAATTATAACTAGTACTGTAGGAGGAGAACTAAGAAAATGTGGAGTCCTGAAAGCCAAGTAAAGAAAGTTTATCCAAAAAAAGGGATACACCTGAAACTAATATAATACTGTATGTCAGTTATACCTCAATAAGAAATGAGTAAAATAAAAAACAAACAAAAAATTTTCAGTTCCAGTAAATCTGGTTATTTAATCTAACCAACAAAGTAGTGAGTTACAAATCCTCACCTGGTTATCAATTCAAGGAACCAGGCATTTGTGAATGAAGAATGTCCTAGGGACCTCCCTGGTGGCGCAGTGGTAAGAATCCTCCTGCCAATGCAGGGGACATGGGTTCAAGCCGTGGTCTGGGAAGATCCCACATGCTGCAGAGCAACTAAGCCCGTGTGCCACAACTACAGAGCCTGTGCTCTAGAGCCCGCAAGCCACATCTACTGAGACCGCGTGCCACAACTACTGAAGCCCCCGTGCCCAGAGCCCGTGCTCCGCAACAAGAGACGCCACAGCAATGAGAAGCCCACACACCACAACGAAGAGTAGCCCCTGCTTGCTGCAACT
>NC_041214.2:38603665-38625457 GCF_002837175.3 Physeter macrocephalus
GTGCTCCGCAACAAGAGACGCCACAGCAATGAGAAGCCCACACACCACAACGAAGAGTAGCCCCTGCTTGCTGCAACTAGAGAAAGCCCGCGCACAGCAACAAAGACCCAACGTAGCCAAAAATAAAATGAATAAAATAAAATAAATTAACACCAAAAAAGAATATACTAAAGAAGGATATTATAATCAAATTATATGTATTCTCTCTGACTCTCCCTCTTATCCTGCCCTGAAGTGATCTGTACCTACTGATCCCAGGAACAATATGCAGCACAATGGAAAGTATGGAGATTCTTTGGGGGAATAGCAGACACTAGCTATGGTAAATTGCAACCTTCACATCCCTTATTCACATATGTTTTCAATTCCACATTAAAAGCCTTTTCTTATTTTTAAAGAAGGAATAATCAGTTGTGTCAAATTCTGATGTGTCAAGTGAAAGGAGAGGTGACTCTTAGCATTGCAGTGGTCACTGGTGACCTTGCTGAGGACCGTTCTGTAGTGCGGTGGGGGTAAAAGCCTGACCAGGGGGGATTCACGAGAGCAAGAAAAAGGAGAAGTGGAGACAGAGGGAGAGCCAACTTTTGAGTAACTGTGCTGCAAAGGGGAACAGAGAAATATGGCAGCAGCTGGTAGGAGCAGTGGGAGTAATGAAAGATTTTTTTAAGATGAGAGAAATGATGTTTTTATGCTGATGGGAATAATCTAGAAAGATTCCTACAAAAAAGTCATTATTACAGGACAGGAAAGCAAAGAATTGCTAAAGTGACAGTCTCAAGTATGCAAAAGAGGACAGGACCTAGTGCATAAGTGGGAAGATTAGCTTTAGACAAAACCTGGCATTTAAGTAAGGGCCTTGATAAAATATTTGTTGACAGAACAAATTCTTTGAATACTAAGATAAACAAAGGTGGTATCACTAAACCAAAGTTAGTAAACCCTAACTCTGATTTAATAAATACATGAAACTCAGAAGTTCACCTGTTAGATGGACTTTTCCTGCTTCTCTTGCCCTTATTCCCCTTGCCACAAAGTATAAGTCCTAGTCAGTATTAACTTCAGCTCTTCTCTTTGACCAATAAAAAATATCCAAGTCTACTTTACTTCAAATATGGATCATCGAAAGATGAAAGCTTCTAACAGGTTAAGGAAAGAGAACACAGAAGCTACTTACCATTTTCATCTACTGCAAGCACACTTGCTCCTTTCCCCAAAAGTTCTTGAACCACCATTGTTAGCCCATTTCGGGCAGCAACATGCAGAGGTCTGGAGGGAAAAAAATATGTGTACATGTACATGTGTGCACGCCCATGTGTGTGTGTGTGCTCGTTCACTGTCTCTATCCTGGTTGTTGAAGACCATTTTTGCTTGGCTGTGCAGATCTAGAGATGCAAACTGGAGGCCCGTGGTCCTGACAGCAATGAAGATGGGAGCAGGGCACGGCAGAGCCAGGGTGCAGTGCACGGTCAGGCCTCGTCACGCACCTGAGCTCAGCACTGGGCCCATCAACAGGTTTCCACCTTCACCAAACCCTTTTGTGAGTTTCCTTCAAGACTCAATGTTTGAAGAGATTTTACTAACTAAACTGCCTTCTTAAGTTGTTTTAAGAAATGTGGTTGGCAAACATGTATAATAGAATATACAATAAAAACTGTAAATTGCAACAGCACAAATTCCAACAAGCTCTGAAAACAGTTTACAGGTTCCATGACTCATTTTTGGACCCTTAAGGGATCTGACTGATACACGAATGGGAACCAGTATTATAAGGTTTTTCTCTTTACTAAGTCTCAAAGTAGAATAGCAAATGAAAATGGAGAGAGGACAATGGGAGACACCGATCCAGGATTTAAGAAGTCACCTGGCGGCTGGCGGTTCACAATTAGAACTTGATTATTTCTGAAATCTCTCTAGCTTACAGACGCGTATAAAACTTTTTGCCCCATTTACTGCTAGTGTCAAATAATGTATTATTCCAGTTGGTTGCCATAAAACACACAGAACAGTATTACTTTCCTCCATAAAACTGGATTGAGAAACAACACATTTCAATTTAAAAGCTTTTTTTAGTAAATATGCCTTTTAATTATGATGATTTTAGAAATGAGTTTTGTCACTTATAAGAACTGTTCCTTATTTTTTAACTGCTTCTGTGACAGACTGATTCCAATGGTCCCATGTTAAAAAAGAACCCCATTAATCATTTTATAATTATAGGTCACAAGGTTTACACTAGACACTGAAAGTACTCACGTTTGCAAAGCTGCATTGGTTGCATTGATGAGGTTTCTATCTGTTATCTTTTCCAGTATTAACAAGGCACTAGTTTCATGACCCTAAAATTATGGCAAATAACTCTTAAAAACTTCAGCACCATTAAAGATAAATTTATACACTCAATACACCCCAACCCTAGTCCATGTAACATATACATCACCATACATGTGCCATGCATTTTCCTGGCTAATGCCTTAAATATTTGCCCGAACATGTGTTGGTGTAATGGGGTTACAGAAGAGGACAGGAATATTTAAGATCAGAGAGATTAGAGAAGGACAATCATTACGTTTAGGCTTGTGGTCCGAAACTTACTTTGCTTACTGGAAACTTTCATATACCATGGTGCTTAACACATCAGTAGTTTTTCCCAAGAAATCTGATGTCAGTGATTATTAGAGAGGTTTGGTCCCTAGCTCTGTTCATTTTAGATAAGTGGAAAAACTTTAAATGCCACTGTTGATATTAACAATGAAAATATATCCTTAAGATGTGTACCTACCTTGCTGCAAGCCAAATGGAGGGCGGTGTTTTTACTGTTATCTTGTAAAGTCAGATCTGCACTAGCACTGCTAACCAGCATCTCTGGGAGGAAAAATTGTATCAACTCTTTTGTTTATGAACATACACCTCAGATTACTAATAACTCACTGTAGAGAAATGAAGACAGAAAGGAAAAATATCCCTCTAGCAAAAACTTAAGTGCAAAAAACACACTGTAATATAAAGGTCTATACCATATTGTTATACTGTTGTATAAGTAACAGACAAGAACAACAGCAACTAACATTCCTTTTGTGAGGTCTTACTAAATTTCAAAGACTGTTTTATGCGCTCTGGATTTATAGTAACTTATTTACCCCTCAAAACAACCTTACAAAGTAGATACTGTTATTTTTCTCACTTTATAGATGAAAAAACTGAGGCATGAGGTTGCTTAGTTGGCAGATCTAGAACCAAATTCGATCTGACTCCAGAGCCAGGGTTCTTAACCACTATCCTAACACTGCCTGCTAATGTCACTATTCAATCAGTAAGGGCAAATGGAAATACTGTGGGCCTAAATGAAAACGTCGGTGTAAGCAAGTAAAAGGTTTTAAATCCCAGAAGCGGTGAGATAACTAATGCAAAATTCAGTGAACTAGAGTCAGATGGGAGCTAATTATATATAAGCAATATCCACACTTAGAGTAGTAAAAGCCTTAAGCAGTTTCTTTACCAACTGTATTTGTCTGTCCGTTTTCTGCAGCCATCATGAGTGGTGTTTTCCCAGAGGAGTCCACAGAGTTGACATGAGCATTATGGCTGAGTAGCAGCTGCAAACACTCTACATGGTCTGTGAAGGCGGCTGCGTGGAGAGGAGTTCTGCACACAGAGAAATGGGAAGACTGGACTAAATCTATGCACTGTATACTCTTAATTTATGAAAGCAATTTTCAAGGGTTTACATACTAGGCATTGCTTGGATACAAATTGGCTTAATGGGGGGAGCTTACTAACTCCTGCCACAAAAATTTGTATTTCTGATAATATAGAAGTCCCTTAATTAAACTAGTATAAAGATAAATTATGAAATTGCCAAAAAAATTACATCATTAAAGGAAATTCCAAAAGAAATAAATCCTGACCCAAATACTGCCATCCATTACAAACGCTGGACTCTTCCTATTTAGAAATGTTAACTTTACTAAAAAGAGTCTTTGGGTAACAAACACACATCTTTTTTAAAAAAGGGAAATCTTTTAGCCAGGAAGACTGGCTAAAAGTCATGGCAGAAAAGCCTTTTATAATGAGAATGTAATTAAGATTTTGTAACAATTTATACTTGTAAATATAAAATCAACTTTTAGTTAATAATGGGGTCTCTTTAAATTCTTCCACACTAAATCTAGTAGTTAAAATTTCCTACATGGTTGACTTCCTACCTTCCTTTTGAATCTGTGGCGTTCACGCTGCTGGCGCCTAACGTGTCAATTAACATCTCAGCAGCACCTTCGTTGTCATTTATCCTGTGAAGGTAACAAGGTGATCACTCTCACAGCCATGGTGTATTTCTCAACCACTCAAACCAAATCCAATTCATTCTGCCTTTACTTACACAGCACAATGCAATGGACTGAAAGCATTTCCTTCCGTTTTCTGGAAAACGTCCTGTTCTAAAAGGAGTTCTACACATGTCTCATGACCTAAATAAGTGAGGATCAGATATTAAAATCCACAAAAGATACTGAGGTGCCCATACACACCAACATATCCCTACAGATAAGGCTTTACATGGACTACAAGTAATCAGTTCCCTGAACCCATTAAACATCACATTTTTAGGCACTTTGGAATTCAATGTACAACCTCAGGACCTAAAGTACAGTAGCTTCTTATGATAACTTAATATCAGTTTATTATTATTTGTGTGTGTGTGTGTGTGTGTGTGTGTGTGTGTGTTGTGTGTGTGTGTTGGCTGTGTTGGGTCTTTGTTGCTGCGCATGGGCTTTCTCTAGTTGTGGTGAGCGGTGGCTACTCTTCATTGTGGTTGGTGCATGGGATTCTCATTGCGGTGGCTTCTCTTGTTGCGGAGCACAGGTTCTAGGCTCGCGGGCTTCAGTAGTTACGGTGCATGGGCTCAGTAGTTGTGGCACATGGGCTTAGTTGCTCCGTGGCATGTGGGATCTTCCCGGACCAGGGCTCGAACCCATGTCCCCTGCATTGGCAGGTGGATTCTTAACCACTGCACCACCAGGGAAGTCCAATATCAGTTTATTATTGACATGACAAATATTTACTTTGTGGGGAAAAAAAATTAGTCTCATTATTCTTTTCTATGGTGACCAGTTAGAGTTATTTGGGCATTATTTTTTAAAATGTCCTATTTATATAGCATAGTATAACTTTCAAAATAATATATGTTTATGCTGCATAATTAACTTCAAAATTTGAATATTTTCTGGCTCCTAAGGAGTCAATGGTAAAATCTCAAATTCTATCTAAGTGTTCAGAAGGAAAAATGTACATGTCCCTGTCCCCACCCCATTCCCCAGTTCCACTCTCTAGTGACCACTAGTGACCATTATTACCTTACAGTTCCAGAAAATTTTTAGGGATATACAACTGCATGCACATAAACACCTACTTCCTTTTTAAAAAAATTTTACACAATTGGGGTGTTCTGTTCTGCAAGTTGTTTCTTACTTTAAAAACTATATATCTTCCCACAGTAGCATGTACAGACATCCTATTGTTGAATGTTTGGAAGAACTTCACAGTATCAGAATGTATCATAAAGGATTTAATCTCTAATTATCGGTTTTGAGGTGACTGCTAGTTTTTCTTTGTGATATTATCAACAATGTTGTAAATGTTCCAGTACTTAAAAAGTATTTATTTCTAGGAACAATTTTCTAGAAATGATCTTGCTGGGTTAAAGGTCAAGTATATTGATTACTAATAGGTATCAGGCCAACAGGTTTTTTTTTGTTTTTTTTTTTTTTGTGGTATGCGGGCCTCCCTCTGCCGTGGCCTCTCCCGTTGTGGAGCACAGGCTCCGGACGCGCAGGCCCAGCGGCCATGGCTCACGGGCCCAGCCGCTCCGCGGCATGCGGGATCCTCCCAGACCGGGGTGCGAACCCGGTTCCCCTGAATCGGCAGGCGGACGCGCAACCACTGCGCCACCAGGGAAGCCCCAGGCCAACAGTTTTTAATAGCAACTTTGAAAACAGGGGAAAACCTCAGATTTCAAACCTCAGATTTTCTTAATCCAATTTTCAAAGCCAGGGTTTTAGTAAAAGTACCCCCACTGCTGTATTAATGGCAGAAAATGAAATGTTGCTTATTTTATTTCGTTAGTCATTTGGGATGTGCATTAGGAATAAATTAGATTCTTAAACAGCCTCTTTACTTCCATGGCTTAACATCTGGCTAACAAAGTGATGCTTTATTTCTTTTCTTTTTTAATTACTCTAACATTCTCAAACAACAGTTCATCTTAATCTTTATCCTACAATTGTTTTTGCCAGGAAAAGAAAGTATGTTTTAGGAAACCTATGGTTATGTTCCATCATCTGTCAGTTCTTTTATCCAGTGATTCTCAACTGGAGCAATTTTAGCCCTCAGGGGACATTTGGCCATGTCTAGAGACATTTTTGCTTACCACAGCTGGGGATGGGGTAGGGAAGTGCTATGGCATCTAGTGGGTAGAAGCCGGGGCTGCTGTTAAACCTCTTGCATGCACACGACAGTCACTCACAATGAAGGATTATCTGGCCTCAAAGGTCAACAGTGCTGAGGGTGGGAAACCCTGCTTCAATTCTCCCTCTCCAAATGTTAACTCATGGCCAAGAAGTAACTAAGGAAAGTTGTCCAGTATTGATTTGAGAGTCTCCTATTTTCCTGGGACAGCAGTTCTCAAGGTGTGGTCTGGGGAGCTGCAGGGTGATATTGCAAACTATTCTTTTCTTTAACGAGCCATCAAAGAAATGTGCCACTCCATTAATATTTTTTTGAAAAATAGTTGTTTTTCATAAAAATGCTTATATTAATATGTAATGGATTTATTATTATTTTAAAATAAATTAATAAATATCCTTAAATTTCTCAGTCCTAATTTCCAATACAGTAAATACTAACAGCTATAAGCCACAGGTCCTGAGACTGAAAGATGTGAGAATCACTGTCTGCGTAGATTGTGGATGGCAAAAGGGAGTCCCGGGGCTCTGGATTCAGCAGTCATTACTGGGGTCATGTCAAGCTGAAAAATTCTTCACTTTGTGTCCTGGTTTATAAAAGTATATAGGATAAAACTGGTCTCTTCATGTTTTAGAGGGATACTCTGAAGATGCTTATAGCTTCGTAAAAATTGATACATTTTTAAAAGGAACACATGAGATCATGGAAGTATTCTTAGTTCTGTGATTGAATGACTCCATAAACTGAAAATCTGAACTTTAAAGCTGGGTATGTATAACCAGTTCTCTTCTAAAGCTTTGCCATCATTCCATTTTAATTTTGAGAGAAAGGTTGTTTTCTATCCTGTTGGAGTGCTTCCAATTTTTTTTTTTAGCCATACAATAATTACTAGTCAAAGTAAAACTATTTTACATATTCTACTCTCAGAATGCCAAATTATAAAATAGGCTTTTGGCTGTAAATATGGTATTAATTTTACACTGCCTGTACAGTCTCTGTACATATAGCCAACACACATCTAATTCCTTCCAGCTCAATTCAGAATCATCACCATTTTTGCTACAGTCTGGAAATTAGACACATCTGTTATGATCCTTAAATGGCAACCAGGCACGTAGTTTGTGCAAAATTTTGTGTCTTGTACACAACGTGCTCAGAGAGTCTAAATTCAGCAGTGATGGAGTAAGAAACTCACTTTAGGAAAACCGTGTTCTCCGGAAAGATGTGGTAGGAATGTTATAATAAATAGCAACTCTCCAAAGGGCAGTTACAGCAGTATTTTTACAACTAAATGCTCTACCTGAGGAAAAATACCTTACTGTGTGATTTTTCCAGTGGTTAATTCTCACTGACTTAAAAAAAAAAAAAAAGAACCAATAAAAGTCTGTTTCAAAATAGTTTTATCTGTGGATGTTTTCCTACTATTTGGTTTTCCTTATACTTGTAAGATGTCAAGTTATATTATAAAGACAAATCAATTTCAATGGCAAAATATAGTATCTTCTTTGACTTAGGATTTATCTTGGACAACTTTGCTATATTCATTAAATACCAACTTTAGTGAGTTGAGAAAGGAAGAAGAGTTGAAATCCAAAGGTTTTATAGTTTTCAAAACTATTCTGGCTAAGGATCTGAGGTAGTAAAATATGAAACTGACTAAACCAAGCTTTTGAATTAGCAATATATTTAACTATTCAAGTTTTCTATGGCACCATCAGTACTCAGAGTTGCAAAATGACCAAATGTAGCCACAGGTCAATCCTCAAGAAGACATCAAAGCTTTCTCAGAGCAAAAGAATAGAGCTCTCAATTCTGATACAAGAATTAATATGAAAATCAAAATACTGTATCTAGAAAATGCTTATGAAAATGTTAAATTAAACTAATTTTGCAAGATTCAGATTTCTCCTCTTTTACCACAACTCAACAATTATCTGTCAAAATGGCTCCCAGTAAAAGAACCACATCAAACAGTGTATTACAGAAAGATAGAAACCTCCTCTCTGGCAAGGCAGTCAGCTGAATTTTATAACAGCCACTATGCTTATTTTTTTAAGCAAGTGGATATTATATAAAGAGGCAATTTCTACTTTCTGTACATTTTGAGGGAAAGTTGTTAGAACTGTCAACTAGTTTTGTAGATATGCTATTACAACTAACAATAACCTGAATGCTACATTGAAATTCAAAACAAATAAAAAACCCCTTACATCCCTGATAAAACCCTAAGCATACACTTAGGCAGGACTGATGTTTTACACTGCATATAACGTACCCAAATGTTTTCTAAGATGATCAAATCTCAACATGCTCTGTTACTTACATTAATTTAGTGACATTTCAAAAGCCAAATTCCATTTTTCACATCTATCCTTTAAAAATAGCTTTATACTTCTCTGATTGACCTTTAATGAGTCTACCTGTAAAAGGACTAACTGTGACGGTTAGTCTCCAGGAAGCTAAAAGTAAGTCTGTTATAATCATGCAGCCAAGTTCACTTAACCACAAAAGTGTCCAAGTTTCTAGTTTCTACTTCCATGATTTATTCTACTAGGATTTTATTCCCTTAAAATGTTGAACATACATGTTACTGTTGATATAAGGATCTTAACTTGCAACGTGCTCAGAAAACATACACAGATTTTAGTCTAGAATATGATACATTTTCACTGTTTCTCTTACCTTTGTCATTTTTTCCCTAATAACAAGTACATTTAGAAAGAAATATATAATAAAAATACAAACATAACTATATAAAAGACATTGGAAATAATATTATAAAAGTATACTAATATTAATAACAAATAATATTAATAATGTTATAAAAGTAATTAATATTATAAAAGTATCTTAAAAATGCAAAATACTTATCGAAGCAAAAGTCTAAAAAACTTTTAAACTTAGTGACTGCTTATCTCAAAACATCTGTGACAACCAGCATCTTGGCTTTAAAGCACGACAAGGCACTGAAGTAAGCTATAACTACATGGTAGGTTATTCTTAATATATCTTTCTCATGAAAGTCAGAATGTGTTAGTTAGTTGTCTCTCTGTGGTACATAACGGGCAGGTAACGTGGGTCTGTGTCTGTGTACTTAACCGTTGTAGCAAGCCCAGTGAAGCGCCGTGTATCCATGATTGTCCGCCATGGCTGGATTTGCATCCATAGATGCTGCTGACTGTAGAAGAGCTCCGAGAACACCAATGTGTCCACAGGCAGCTGACAAGTGTATTGGTGTCCGGCCCCTGCTATCTCGTAATAAGCACTTAGCACCATGTTGAAGCAACGCATCTACACACTCTTCATGGCCTGTGACTGCCTGGAAGAAAAATTATTTGCATGTAGCTGAATACACTATGTTGGGCACTTCATGTCAATTACAGCTAATTACGAATTTTAAAGTACATATTCCCCATGTCCTCTCACCAATCAAGGCATTTATCATATTTTGAGTAACCCAGTATTTTTACTGAAAGTGGCTTAAAACTTTAGTTAAAGCAGTGACTTTGTCAAAATAAAAGTAAATATGAAAACCAGGAATAATGGGACATCTAGTTCAACAAAAAAAATATTTCAAAGGTGAAAAAATTAAGACAAAATGTATAAGAAAATAGTTGTGATAATGGAAAAAAGTAAAACTGACATCAATTCTACTCAAGGCTTTAGGGTTTTAAAAATTCTTTTTTAAAAATAATTAATTAATTAATTGTTGGCTGCGCTGGGTCCTGGTCGCTGCGCGCAGGCTCCCTCCAGCCACGGTGAGCGGGGGCCACGCCTCGCTGCGGTGCGTGGGTTTCTCATTGCGGAGCGCGGGCCCCAGGCACCCAGGTCCCAGCAGCCGCAGCACACAGGCTCAGTATTTGTGGCTCGTGGGCTCTAGAGTGCAGGCTCAGCAGTTGTGGCGCATGGGCTCAGCTGCTCTGCGGCACGTGGAATCCTCCCAGACCAGGGCTCAAACCCGTGACCCCCGTACTGGCAGGCTATTCCCAACCACTGCGCCACCAGGGAAGCCCCCTAAGATTTAAAAATTCTGTTCCAACATTATTCTTCTCTGGATTAAGTTGTGTTTTGTGGTTGTTAAAAATTAGAGTTCAAAAACTAAGATAGTGAAAGAAACAGTAAGGATTATTTGGTAAAAATTAAATGAAGAAAAATAAAAACACAGCCTAGTTCAGTTTTCGGTAAAATGAGGTCATAAAAACTTTCAGAAAGGAAGCGAGAACACTTCTGCTTACCCCTCTGTGCAGTGCCGTCCTTCCCCATTTATCTTTGGCATCTACGTTGGCTCCTTTGTTCAGCAGTGAGTAGACACAGTCCGTGTGCCCGTTGAGCACAGACAGCATCAGAGGAGTCCTGGGAAGCAACAGGAGCAGCTCCGTCACCACCGAGACTTCATCCATGAAAATACACTGTGTTGGCCTGCTCTCTAAACATGTCTTTCTGTGATGCAACTTTAAAGTATACTTAAAAAACTGTATTTGATGTTACTCAGTTACACACTATGACAGACTTACTAAAATAGGGGGGCAAAGGTATGAAGATTAACAAACATCCTAAAACTAATTTAAAAATTAGTATAACTTACTGTCCATTTCCATCTTGAATATCTACTGCATTCTGTGGTTCTGCATTTCCTATTAGTAGCCGTAAGCATTCCGAATGACCATTTGTTGCTGTAAAGTGATATTCAAAAATTTCAGCAATTACATATCTATAAAATGATAAAATAGAAAATGTCCATCTTAAACCACATTTGCTAGATATTATTTTGGAATATTCATTGAATTTAACAGGCAAGAAAGAAAATGCTCATTTTATTTAGCTCTCTGCTGGTGCCAATGTGGTCAGGAAGGGCAGCCTGCCTCCAGCCAAGGGATGAAATCATGATCAGACAAGTCAATCACATCAACTCCATTCTCCTTTGCCAATGATTGGTTTCAAGTTCTGCCCACTGAGATGTTAAGAAGTCTGGAGGACGTCTGGGAAATATTTTTATTCCTGATAGTGAAGGTCCTCCTTCTTTCCTGATTTTAGATGTGATCCTTGGGGATGGCTTCAAGGAAATTCTGTTTGGCCCATCATTTTTTTTTTTAAACTGGATTCACAGATACTCAGTACACAGCAGCTACTGATGAGTGTTCGCATTGTCTAAGCTCAACACCCAAAGCATCAGGAGTAAGATCCCTGTGGGAAAGGACTGGCTCACATCCAGAACCAATGTCCTTTCCATGATTTAAGAGTAAGATGCTCCCCAGCAGGTCTCCAAAATTGAAAGGCATCCTGGTTCTAAGCAAGGCTTGCATTTACTGAAGAGGTGGGTGCTAACAGTAACCTGTAACTCTTTCAGTGGGTAGGACTTATGAATTATATGGCATTGGTCAGCCACTTCTAAGGGACTTACTAGTATCTTGGTTCAATATTTATCTATTAAGAGTGTAAACACTCCATGAAAGCTTTAAATTAGCTCTGCAAATAATGTGCTTACAATATCATTTTTCAAGTTGCAAAATAATATACAACTTCACTCTTTTTCAGAATAAGGTAACAGAAAATGATAGCATTTTGACTTCTTATTTTTACCATATAGCAGTTTATATACATATCCTTATTAGGACTTTTAATCCATTATTAAAATTTTTGTCTTTGAGCCTTGCTTGATTATCTGATAGTTTCTGAAAGGCTGCTCCGGAGCAACAGTGGGTGTTACCTATAGTCTTCTAAAATGCAAGTTTTCCAAATGACCAGAAGCAAAGTCCCAGACCTACATTCAAATGGATCCACTTTAAGGATCACCCTATAAAAACAGACTAAGTGGGCTTCCCTGGTGGCGCAGTGGTTGAGAGTCCGCCTGCCGAAGCAGGGGACGTGGGTTCGTGCCCCGGTCCGGGAAGATCCCACATGCCGCGGAGCGGCTGGGCCCGTGAGCCGTGGCCGCTGAGCCTGCGCGTCCGGAGCCTGTGCTCCGCGACGGGAGAGGCCACAACAGTGAGAGGCCCAAAAAAAAAAAAAAAAAAAAAGACAGACTAAGTGAAATGAATCTAATCGTACGAAGATGGCCTATTGGGGATGAGACAAATAAATACTTGGCTAGGATTTCTTCACATATACCAGTCCTGAATTCATTATTTAAAATTAATACTGCCTTGTAGTAATTCCTGTAGAGAGGTGTGAATCTGCATCTGCTAGTGACACAGCAGGTACTGAGTCATCACAGTGGCATTGTTATGTAGTTTTGCATTTTCACACATCTACAACATCACAAAACACTCCATGGAGTAGTTCTCGCATAGCAGGCACTCTGTATTCCTGTCTGATTAAATGTTTAATGCAGTACCCTTGCACAGTAAGTAAAATGTTTATCAGTTAGTAAATGAAAGCACATACCAATCCAAAATAATTTCCATCAAAAAGCAGTAAAAAAAAAATTGTATTTTTTTTGTTGTTGATAAAGTACTTCAGAAGTTAGACTATTATATAAATCCAATTTCTAAGGTAGATATTTTTTTAAAGTGATTATAATCTTGCTCTTGGTTTTTCCCTGAGAGTAGAATCATTAGAATTGTTAAAGTCAAAATTGTTAAAACAATTACCAGGAGTATAATATACAAGAAAGTGAAAAAGAAGAGCATTAGATGGAAAGTGGTAAATAAAATCATTCATAGTCTTTGACCTACCTGCTGCATGTATAGGTGTTCTCTTCAAAATGTAATCTTTGACTAAGATTGAAGCTCCCTGATTAATGAGAACATCCACACATTCTACATGGCCCTTAAATGCTGCAAGGTCCAAGGGTGTTCTTCCACTACTGTTTCTCACATCAAGATCTAACAAAGACTGTACTAACACTTCTAGTGCTTGATGGTGACCATGATAGGCCTGGGAATAAATAAAAATATAAATTAAAAAAATACATATTTAGACCGACTTCTTAGAAACCCTAGAAAACATAAAGGGAGTAGTAAGCAAACTTGTCTTACATCATTATATTTGAGATAATCTAAAACTTCTGTATTGATAATTCAGAAAGTTACCTACAAATTTTTCTAATAATCAATTAGTAGGCTACAGTGTTAGGGAATGGGTATTCCACAAATAATAAAAGTTCAAATGACAGGTGATCTTTTCACGAGTATACAATGTCTGGTTCATGGCAGACATTCAGTGATGTGTGACATGGGTTCAATGAAAGCTTTCATTCTAAGTCTATGATTCCAGAGCCCGTGTTCTTCGCCACAGTTCAGTGCCCCCCCTTCACTCCCCGATAAAATGCTACTACACTTAAATCACAGAGACAGTTGCAACTGAAGTTCAGCTAGTACTTGAGCCTTCTGATTTCTCAAATTAAAATGACTACTCCATCCCATAACGTGCCATCTCAAAAATAAACATTTCTTTTCAAAAATATTTAGGCTGAGGCCTGCTTGAAAAACTGCCACGTGCCACACACTGTCCTAGCAGTACAGCAGAGAAAGAAGATTGAGAGACTTGTCTGAAACCCGACTGACTGAAATCCCCTTCTTTACACAGTCTGCTTTCCAGAGAATTCATTTCAAAAACCAACATGTCAACTGAACATCTATTACTCTTATTGGACTAGATGATGAGCAAGACATAAGGCAATAACGATACATTACTGATGGGGAAGGAATGTCTCCTCTGGTTCACTCATGCCACCCCTTTTAGCTAAGGGACAAGTCATTTTCTGATACCTTTCAGACCTGCAGCTTAGCACATACAGGCAAACTGTAAATGATCACATGTGAACTTTTCATTAGGGAATTGAAAAATATAAAATTCTACCATATTTGTGCTAAATGTCACCTGCTTCTAAAAAGAGATACTTAGCTAGAAAGAGGGCCCCGCAATGTACCAAAGGGCTGTAAAGCCACTTCTTGTGGGAAATGTCAGAAAGTACCAGCAGGAGGTGAAGCTGCTCTGGGCCTTACTGACCTCTTGATGTTTCTGACTCCCTCAAAGGTTAAAGTGACTGGAGATCTCTGAGCTCTACTGTCTGAGGCTCACATCTAACCTTGTTCCTCAATACCAGGTCAACAAAATTATGCTATTAAAAATGAACTGTGAGAAGCACAGTATATGCAGAAGGTGGTATAAAAAGAAGCAGAGGGAAAATAAGGACGGCTAGAGCCAGGGTGATCTGCCACAGGAGTCTTCCCCTCACGATGGCTCTGACTGGACTGGGACAAGAGGCTTAGAGGCCTAGTATGTGCGAAGGCAGGACCAAGGCCAGTTTTCTGAGTCCTCAAGCCAGCGTGTCTTTACTGCATCAAGTCGTCCTGGATTGGGAGAGTTCGGAAGGAGAAAAATCACTTCAGTAATTTCTGAAAAACCTCCTAGGGATGGATACAAAATGCAAGAGTGGTGGTATAACCACATTTCATTGAGCCTAATTATGAAATCAAAATTGTTTCCATTTCAGCTTAAAAACACTATTTAGCACACCCATGTTAATAACAGCACTATTTTCAATAGCCATGGAGTAAAATAACTAGTTAAAAAAATGAAGTTTTTGAGATAATGCATTCAAAAACTTGGCAAAGTGCTTAGTCTGGCACCTAGTAAGTGTTCAAGAGATGAGGCGCTATTATTATAAGAATGATGATAATGATGCAGGAAGAACTGCCTAGTCATCTGCTCAGACGTCATTTCTTGCCACCCATAGTAAAATAGCTATTTTCTCCATGCTAGCTTTGCACTTCTAGATGGCTTATTTATTATGCAAGTCTGGGAGAGGAGATAGTATTTCCAAAGACCCAAAGGGCATGGAAAAAGGAAGCTTCAGCATGTCTTCTTAGTTATTTAGACCATGGTACGAAGTACTGCTGGGGAGAAAGGGGGAGAAAGACAAAGCAGAAAATTCAGTGTACATGTGTCAGTGTTAGAAAATATGCCAGGAGAATATTAAAATAAAAGATAATAGTATATGTGAGAAGAAACAATTAAATGGATCATTGAACTTGTGATACACATTAACCTAAGTAGAGACCCTTATAAGCATTTTACTATACTTAAAATCAGAGGTCTCACAAATAGTGACAGTACCCAATTCTCCCGATTCTCAAAGTCCCCCAGCTCCCCACAACATGCTTTATTTCAAAGATAACTTCTTCTTTCAGCGCAGAAAGAACTAGATTGGGCTCTGATTGAAATTTCCTAAGGTAATTCATTTCCTATTTGACTTAAAGAATTGTCACACTCTCTTATAATCTTCTCCTCTTAGTGACGGACATTAAGAGGAAAAATTCAGTGGCATCTGAAGCTAGAAGGAACATTACAGACCATGTAGTTAAATCCTATAGCATGAGCAAGTGAAGGGCTAGTGAACACAAACTTAGCATCCCAAAATCAGAAAGTAAGCAAAAAGTTGTAGAAATACCACAGAAATTACAGTTCCTATATCATCTGCTTAAGAAGTCAGAAGCCATTCCACTAGGGCGGGTCATTTTAAAATTCACATCTCAGGCATATTCCCTCCTTAGGGCAGGCCTTGGCGGAAGCTCAAACCACCCTCCCCCCACCCCCACACCCCACCCTTTTTTTTTTTAAGACAAACAAACAAACGAAACAAAAGTACATTCAAGAATTCTCTGAGTTAAGAAAGTTCTTACAGTTTTAACTCCATGACCATCATTATATGGACCAAAAGTTCTGGGTACTAGTTTGAGTCAACACAAACAGGTATGAGACATTTTCAGTAAACCAGCCATCAAGTTGGCTGTGAAGGCAACACTCACAGCCAAGTGTAAAGGGCTTATTGTTGCTCTATTGTCTGAATCACTCAGCATGTCTGTTCCCGAGGTTTCCATTAACTGGGAAAGAAAAGAATTTTAAGTGTCAGAAATGGTACTTTTAGACATACCACAGCAGTTATTCCTGGTTCCCCCTCCCCCAGGTTCAAATCAACTTCAGAGGATAAACTGATACTTGAATATGAATTTAAAAATCCCAGACCATTATATTATGAAAACTAAATTCAGCAACCTTATGGAATGGATTATCCTGAAAATGCGGTAAGGACCACATACTAAGAGCTTTGAGAGAGGGCTATAAACTTAGAGTTTGAGAGAAATGCCATTTAATTACCACCAAGTAAGAACTTTCCCTCCCCCTGCAAACATGATTTCTGTCACTATCTTTGTTCCCAGGAACGTGTAAGACAGGCTCCAGCTCTAATGAGAGCAAATATTTAAATACTCAATATTAGGGGGAAAACTGACTAATTAATACTTACAACATCTAAAGGAGTTTCACTTGCAATCTGAAATAAAATTTAAAATAAAAATACTTAGTTGAGGAAGCAGTCATATACAGTAAAGGGATAAATGTTAACTACATGTCTCTATTTACATAGGGCTTTGTTAAATTCTATTTTGAACTTGTGCTTCCTTTGCCCCCCAAAATGAAGTCTTTTAAATAAACAATTGTACAATATAATAGACCACAAATCTATACACATGGGTCTCAGATTTTAGTCTAAAGCTACCATAATAAACTAAGGAAATATTACTTCTGTAGCAGGGTTCTAAATGCTATATTAAGTATGTCAACCTCTTTTTTCTATCTTTTATACCCACCCTCCTTGAATTTTATTTCCCCTTTAAGGGAAGCAATGTTACTACAATTTATAAGTAGGTCTAAATGAAGAAACCTCTAAAGTGAAGCATGTGCTACACACTTCAGAATTGTCTTTTACTCTCCCTTTGGTTTGGCAAAGTGGGGTGAATGGTGTATACATTCAGGAATGAACCACAGTTGAAATAAAAAGTTCCTTTGCAGAAGATGAGTCTCCCTTGTCAGGAGAGACTGACAGAAGACTGGGTCTTTTGGAATTCCTGAATACACAGGGGGAAGCCTCCTCTCACAGGAACATGTATTTCTCACATATGACATAGTTACAGTTCTTTAAAATGTTCTGGAAAACATTTAAAGGGGCAGGGGTAGTGAATGCTACATGGACATGGGGGTCTCTAAGGGAGCCCTCTCCAGAGATCTAATTTCCTCCTATCTCTGTGAAAGGGAAAAGGGAATGAGAGAAAGCTTAGTGAGGCAAGTATGAATTTAGGAGGGATAGGGATTCTAAAAATGTTAAAAGGAATTTGTCTCTTGGTTCATTTATTCTCACTGTCATTACATTATTAGAATATAAACTTACATTGGTCCTTCCACAAGAAATCAGGAAGCTTACCAGCTGAAGACACAGACGGTGACCATATGCAGCTGAATAATGAACTGCATTGTATCCTTGCTTGTCCCGGATCCCTGGATTTGCATCATTTCTTAATAAGTATTCCAGGCACCTATTATAGTAAGACATATTCAAAATTCTATATCCTGCATTTTAACCAATGATAAAAACAGAGACAAACTCAAAACTGGAAATTTTTCTTACATTTGAGTAATGTAAAAATCATAAACACATCTACACTACATACATTTGTCATTTAAATGATATTGACTGTAAGTATCATAAAAGTACAAACAAAATGTTCGCAAGAGAATCTTCTTTATCCACAGTCTGTCAGCAAGCTCAGTATACCTGAAGACTGTTTCGTACACAGTCTATATTTATGGCACCAGCTATTCGACTGAAACAACGTTTGAAAGGATTAAACTCTTAGTGGTGGGGAGCATCCAATCTTTCTGGAATACATAGTTAGTATGATATCTCATTAGGAAGCCCAAGAAAGGATGTAAAAATATCTCCCAAAACCAAGGTCAGAATTCAAGGATCTTGCATTAGAGACCTGAAAAGTGTGGGAACGATGTAAAAGTGGTAGGTAGGTAACACGAAAGACCTTCCCATGGGAAATACACTTCATCCCTGTGCTATTAAAATATGAGGAGGGCTTCCCTGGTGGCGCAGTGGTTGCGCGTCCACCTGCCGATGCAGGGGAACTGGGTTCGCGCCCCGGTCTGGGAGGATCCCACATGCCGCGGAGCGGCTGGGCCCGTGAGCCATGGCCGCTGAGCCTGTGCGTCCGGAGCCTGTCCTCCGCAACGGGAGAGGCCACAACAGTGTGAGGCCCGCGTACCACAAAAAAAAAAAAAAAAAAAAATATATGAGGAAAGTAATTTTAAAAGGACTGTAAGATTTTTTGATGATGGCCATTCTGACTGGTGTGAGGTGATACCTCGTTGTAGAAAGAGAAAAACAAATACCATATGCTAACACATATATATGGAATTAAAAAAAATGGTTCTGAAGAACCTAGGGACAGGACAGGAATAAAGACACAGACATAGAGAATGGACTTGAGGACATGGGGAGGGGGAAGGGTAAGCTGGGATGAAGTGAGAGAGTGGCATGGACATATATACACTACCAAATGTAAACCAGATAGCTAGTGGGAAGCAGCCGCACAGCACAGGGAGATCAGCTCTGTGCTTTGCGACCAGGGGTGGGATAGGGAGGGTGGGAGGGAGACGCAAGAGGGAAGAGATATGGGGATAAATGTAAACGTATAGCGGATTCACTTTTTTATACAGCAGAAACTAACCACTGTAAAGCAATTATACTCCAATAAAGATGTTAAAAATTTTTTTTTAAAATAAAAGGACTATAAGGTTCACAATTTGTTATAATTCTGATAAATGTTACTGTAGCAAAAAAAAAAAAGAGTACTGATTTAGAAATTAAAAGATTTATCGCTAGAGTTAGTTTGATACCAGAGATCTTGGGCAAATCGTTTCATCTTTATGGTGAAATGGCTTCTGTTTATTCATTTGATAGATGGGAGTAGGAATTCAACTAAATAATCTAAAATCTATTCATGTTCAAATTCCAAGTCCATAATTATTCAGTGATAATTTGTCTAATATTGCAGTATGTCTAACTAACTACTAACTCTACCACTAGGGGGGAAATCTATAATCAGATACTACTTGTCAAGTTTCCAAAAGCATACTGAAGTTATAAGAACAAGTGGAAAGGAACAATGGAGCAATGTAACTGATCACCTAGTAACTCTATCATATATGAGGACCATTCTTTGCAATGTCAACCCTTATTTCTTTAATGCTAATTGCTTAAAGTACTTTAGATCTCTTAGGAATTACTTACAGAATCTACATTTATTATAATATCCTTAATGGTAGCAAATGTTCATCCTTTTAAGCGGGATTTTGATATTTATATGCAGTGAAAATTATGATGAACTGCATATCACTATGATAGAACAACAACAGCATCACCCGAATCTGACTCTAAGGAACAAGCCTGGTATTTCTCGGTATTCCTAAACTAGCTCTGAGGGCACTCCAGGAAGTATTTCAGGCAGTGTGTAGACTCTGTACACAATCTTCCTAGGTACCAGCTCACAGGTCAATCCTCACTGGGATGAAGGAAAGACCTGCTGGCCTGGAAGGACAGTCTCACTGCTTTAAAGGCAGAAACATTTCACCCAAGGGCATATCTTTTTACCTTTAATCAAGTTCTCTAGATGTGAATGATAAAACAGAAATAGTTCTCCCTACTGAGACCTGAATACAAGGCAGATTCTATCAGTGGAACAAACTATTTTAAGATTACTTGCTGATACATGAGTACTGGGGAAAAAAAAATACTGACTTATTTAAGGAACGCAAAACAAGTAGGTGAGTTCATGTTTACTTTCTGAAGTAGGAGAGCAAGTCTCAAAGCACTACTTATATTTACTAGTTGCAAGTATACAACATTAAATGGTTTGAAATAATTCAACCATAATACATGCAGTAGTTCTTATCAAATCATTATTTCTTTGTCTACCTTCATATTACTAGATGATTGGTCTCCTATAAAAAAACAAAGACTAAGAGTTGATTTATAATTATAAAATTACTTCTATTGCCAAGCCTTTCAAATTTTGCTAAGCAATATGAATTTTCATGACTACTTTGTAAGCATTACCTTTAACAAATTAAAAAAATTACTGACAGTCGGGAAAATTAAATGACTTGCTCCCAATCTTTTGGCTAGAATATGGCAAAGCAAGGACTAGGCCTTGGGTCTTTTCTTCAAGTGTTCTTTCTATGCTACAAATGCTTCAGCACAGGGGTTAATGAGTTAGTGACACTTTAACCTGGGTGTTTATAAAATTCTGAACCACAAAATTGCTTGATCTTGAAAATCTGAACCTCACTTTTGATTTGCAAATGAGGTGGAGGGGAGAGAGTCAATCCTAATTTTTTTTCTCATTGTAAGTTAACACACGCTCATTTTATAAAACTCAGAAAATTAAGAAATGAAAATTTTCTATAATTTCTCTTATTTCCCTAAAATAAACCATGTATGCAAAATCTGGAGGAATATTTATGGCTAAATAGCTAAGTAATAAACCAAACTTACTGTTAAATATTTTGTTTTCTTCATTTGTTAGACAAATATCCTCATCCCAATTAAGCATGTAATTCAAATCAGAGTGATTTTCAAACTATTTAAACTTCTCCTACTCTTTCCCTACCACCCATGAACTCCTACCACTTCTTCTGGTGCAGGTTCAGACTGAGTCAAATCCATGTGTCCCACGGCTGGTCAGAGCCCTGGGAGAGGACCACTCGGCCCAGGGCAGAGGATGTGGCATTGTCACCAGAGGCCCTCCTAACTCTACTCTCCCCCATCACGGTATATAACAGTGTCTGACTGACAAAAAAAGATATTAAGCATAGCTTAAAAAAATACAACTAATCCTTACAGGAAGATTACAATGTGTCAGGTATTGTTCTAAGCAATTCAGATATTCTGTACCTCATATGGCCATGAGTTAAGGTCAGACTATTATTCCCACTTGACAGATGAAATGTGCAGAGAGGTTATGTAACCTGCCCAAGGTCTCACAGCAAGTGGCAGAGTCAGAATCAAACCCAGTTCTGTCTTACATGCATACATAAAACAGGTTTAACAAGGGTGCTGAATGCAAAGTTGTATACAAAAGTCAAATATATTTCTCTATTTCACAACAAAGGAAATTTAAAGATAGATTTATTTTGGCAATAAAAGTATCAAATACTTAGGAATAAACCTAAGGATTATAAAAGTTCCAAACAAAAGACTGTATGACTCCATTTATATAAAGTTCTAAACAGACAAAAATAAACAATGTTATTAGAAGTCAAAATATGATCCCATTATTGTGAACATCTATCTCCATAAAAGTGTATCTTGGGCTTCCCTGGTACGCAGTGGTTGAGAGTCCGCCTGCCGATGCAGGGGACACGGGCTCGTGTCCGGGTCCGGGAAGATCCCACGTGCCGCGGAGCGGCTGGGCCCGTGAGCCATGGCCGCTGAGCCTGCGCGTCCGGAGCCTGTGCTCCGCAACGGGAGAGGCCACAACAGTGAGAGGC
>NC_041214.2:38625490-38638553 GCF_002837175.3 Physeter macrocephalus
GTGAGAGGCCCACGTACCGCAAAAAAAAAAAAAAAAGTGTATCTTGGTGAAATATATCTATGCATTCATAAACACATGTATATATAACCATATGAACAGAGAAAAGCCTATGGACAGACATTTACCAGGTTCATAACTCTGATTACACTGTGAGGGATGTGAAATGATCTACATAAACATATAGAAATACTTCTGTTAATGGTAGTTATCACAGAAGAAAAGGCATGAGGAGGATTTCTTCCTTAAATGTAATCACAATAAATAACCCCAGCCTTCCCCTTCTCTTATACACACCACACAGGCATGGGGTAGGTCCTCACCATCATGCTCATAGCCAGAACTATTTTTCTTCAAATGGCAAAGACAATTTTATTTGTTAATATTTAATACATTTAGTATGTTTCTCCCGTGAAAATAAGTGTATATTTGTTTGCTGAGTCATGACTATCTATAGTGAATGTAGGCATCAGGATGATGGGGGTGACTAGCAGGATGAGTAGAATGAGTAGGAACGACTGCATGTATTTTTCCAACATTTACTGAAAGTAAAGACAAGCACACAAGGCAGAGTAGAACTGTAATTACTTATGTCACTTCTGAACAGCAGAAAACCAGTGGCAGAGTGTCAAAAATCCCAAAGTATATACAACTTTCCCTGGGGATGCTGACAGGACATTATTAAACAATCATTAAAGAAACAAACCAACAATCACACATTACTGAATAGTAGTATCTGAAGTCATGGGGAATTTGTTTCTTCTTTTAGAAAATATTTCACGCTGGCTTTGGCAGCAGAAAGAATTATTCCAGATTCTCTTATTATCCAATCTATTCCTGGGAATTAAATCCTTGGAGTTCAGAAAAATAAACCAACTCTTTAATTCTACTATTTAAGTCTCCAAAACAATCACTTGCTGAAAGGATGCCTCTGGTATCCTAAAATGGTTACTGTAGTGAATAGTTTCCAGAAGGTTCCCAGGGAACAAATCATGAGTCAATAAATGATGGCATCAGACAAGACCTCTGGGACTTTGATACTTCAAAGATAAGAAAGAGGCTCCAAAAAACAGTGCTAGATTCTTTTATACACATGCCCTCAGTTTTCCCCACAATTCTAAGAAGTACACTTCATTCTAATTTTACAGATAAAGAAGATTTTGCCTAACAATTATTTGCTCAGGTTCAAAGAGGTATAATATGAAGCCCCCATGATTTCAGCTGGGTCTTCTGGATAAAGCTCACGTTCTTTCTGGTACATCAGGTTGCTTGTGGACATACTGAGAATTAAGTGTTTAAGTAATAAATATCTCTAGACCAGTGGTCCCCAACCTTTTTGGCACCAGGGACCGGTTTTGCGAAAGACAATTTTTCCACGGATCGGGGGGCGAGGGGGTGGTGGGGACGGTCCAGGCGGTAATGCGGGCGATGGGGAGCGGCAGATGAGCTTCACTCGCTCGCCACTCTGCGGCCTGGCTCCTAACAGGACGCGGACCAGTACCAGTTCACAGCCCAGGGTTTAGGGACCCCTGCTCTAGACTATTGCTCAAAACAGTTTATATTAGGTGAGAAAACTAACAATTTAATTCACTTTAGTACTAAGTATACTTCTAAAGAAAAAGTAGACTGGCTTAAAATAAAACCACAAATCTCAAACGGTATAGGTTGAACATTGTTATTCTTTTGTTCCCGTGTAAGAATTCAGGTTTAATGTAATTGTATAAGGGCAGGAGGACCATGGGGTAATCTCTGTCTGTGTGTACGTGAACTCAGTGGAATTGACTTAGATCATGCTGGGCAGTACCCAATACACAGTTTATGGGAACAGTGGTAAAGGACTTCTGATGGTGATAGTCATTTTGGGTATAATCTATTTTAGGAAAATCTATAAATCAAATCCTGAAACTACAAAATTTATAAATCAGAGGATAATCTACTTACCCAAGTTTACCAAAATATTTTCTGATTTACAAAGTCTCTATCAGAGATTTTCTTTAAAGCTCTACTATCCAAAAACATACTTCAAATTATTTAGCTTCTCCCAAAACCTATCTATATTTAACTATTCTGGTATATATGAAATTGTATAAAGTGATATATTCCTCCAAACAGAAAATACGGTCATCCTTCGGTATCTAAGGGGGACTGATTCCAAGAGTACTCGAGGATACCAAAGACTGCAGACTTGGACCCTCAAGTCCCTTATAAAAAATGAACACAGCCCTACAATGAACACAGTCGACCCTCTGAATCTGTAGATGCAAAACCAGTAGATACAAAGGGCTGATAGTATATTTTACTAATGCTTTCAAGATTAGGATTTTAGCCACAAATCCAACATAACGAAGTGTTACTTATAGAAACGGATTTGAAATTAGTTACAGAATTTATAATAAATTAATATTTGTGAGTAATACCATCAAATTATGCTTTTTATTTTGAAGGTAAAAAAGTAAACATTAAAAACCAAGGAAATAGTTCTGTGTTAAATGCAACTTCCTTGAAGTATATTTTATAAAATCTTTCCCCAGAAACCATTATTTGTTTTTCCTACCCTTCACTGACCCAGACTCATGGGGACTACCACAGACATTGAAGATTTCTCCTTGTCTCTAATGAGTTCATTTTCTTCCAAGAAGGCAATATACATTAAGGTACTATAAATGGGTCTGATCAACTTTGGGTGAACATTAATTATGAAAGAATTTATAAATCTCTCATTCTTTTGTTTTTATTAAGTCATTCTTGGACAACATTTACTCACTGCTCCATTATCTATATAATTTACTTATTTAAGCACTATTTAGTACCAACTATGTGCCAGATTCTGCCAGTTCAATTATTCCCTATTTGAATACCAATTTACAGGGATCCCTTGGAAATATGAACTTTCTACCTCTGAAGAATACTGGCATTCCAATCTCTGCTCAATCTTCTGATGGCATTGTCTGTGTACCTCTTGCCTTTCCCTTTCCCTATGATATACTCAAGACTGCTGCCTCTAAGAAGCCAGGTGGAAAAAACATGGAGGTGATAGATATTAAGATGTGTTTTTGGAAGGGAGGATGAAAAGGGACCTTGATCTTTCTTCTACCCGATTAGTTCATAACGCAGGCTGCTGAGTAGAAGTAGGTGGTAATAACTATGGCTAGGAACAATTATGAAAACAACTTATTTTCCCTACTAGAGCATCAGGGAAAGATAATCAATAATAAAAAGTACAAAAAAGGAAATATAAATTTGCTATAAAAACTGCCAGGTAGAAACAATCCTTCATTCTCACCACATGATACTTACTTGCCATCTGTGTCTGACGTAGCTGCATAGTGCAAGGGTGTGCATCCTCTTTCATCAAGGTCATTCACACTTGCTCCTGAGCCCACAAGAGCAAACAGGCACTGGTAGTTGCAGTTGGCAGCAGCATAGTGCAGTGGAGACCTTTTTGCCCAAGTTAATAAAAAAAAAAAAAAATCAGGGGCACAAAACCGTAAAAAAAAGCACATGCAGTTGGCAGCAGCATAGTGCAGTGGAGACCTTTTTGCCCAAGTTAATAAAAAAAAAAAAAAAAGTCAGGGACACAAACCAGTAAACAAGAGCACAGAGGATCCACCCAGTTATAAATATTTATAGAAAGCCTGAGATTGATTTCTGCCATATACCTAAGTCTTTCAGAGGGCCAGACAGAAAGCCTGGAGGAGAAACTAAGATGGCAAAGAGCCTCTAAGAATACAAAATAAGAGAGGAACACAATTAAATCATTTCATGGTCCCCAGACACTAACAATTCCAGCCTTTTGAGTGAATTACAGATATCCTTCATATTCTGCTCCAAAACTTGAACACTTATTTTTTTTTCCCTCCCTAATGCCATCAGCAATCTGAGAAAACCTTCATTTTAACAAAGCTTCCCCTATACTAATAGAGATGTTTCATAGGTAGCAGCTTCTGTTCCTGTCTCAGTAGAGGAATAAAGAGTAAGAAAAATACAGAAGCATTAAAAAGAATGCTGTTAGGGGCTTCCCTGGTGGCGCAGTGGTTGCGCGTCCGCCTGCCGATGCAGGGAAACCGGGTTCGCGCCCCGGTCTGGGAGGATCCCACGTGCCGTGGAGCGGCTGGGCCCGTGAGCCATGGCCGCTGGGCCTGCGCATCCGGAGCCTGTGCTCCGCAACGGGAGAGGCCACAACAGAGGGAGGCCCGCATACCACAAAAAAAAAAAAAAAAAAAAAAAAAAGAATGCTGTTATATCAACTATATGGTAGAGCTGCACAGTAATATCAGATTCCTCAAGCAAAAAATGCATAGTTTTGAAGACTGTGCACCATTTTGAAGAGTTTAGAGTACTGTTAATTTCTAGAGATGGAATATTTGTAGCTTATTTCTTCTCAGTTACTGAAATGAAAAAGAGTATTACTAAATTTAGGAGTTTCTGTCTTTAGATTACAAAACTATGATAATCCATGACCTTTCATTAAAAAAAAAAAAAAAAAACAAAACGGAAGAAGAAGAAAACAGAAAAGTGAAGGTAAATTTAGTCCAGAGTCTTCATGGTATAATTTTTTCTAAAATATTTACCTGGTGAAATGACAGTGAAGCATTATTTTACTTTATTGGATAATAGTATAATATAGTAATAGTATTTTTGAAAATGCAATTAACCCTGAATTACTTTCAAGCTTCTAAACTCAGAATGTGCCCTAACTGTAGTACAGAATGCATCAAGTGCTACAAATTAACTAATATATGCTGGATTAAAGAACACTTATAAAAATAAATTAGCTATAAATTGCACTCCAAAGTCAAACAAAGTGATTTTTCATTTTGTGGGTCATTAGTTCCTTCAATTAGCAGGCTTATAAGAACAGTCTGTTCCTCAAAATAATTATGGGGTCAGATAATCATTTTTCCTTTTCTTTTCTTATATGCACTTCTGATTCCCTACCACACGTAATTCCACTGTGCACTGGCCCAATCCCATGCACTGACACAGATTCACACACACCCTCTCTTGTCATATACTCTGATAAAATTTTCAAACTCCTGATACACAACTTTGCTCATATTTCCACCTCTATTTTTTTTTAATTGAGGTAACACTAGATTATAACATTATAAGTCTCATGTGTACATTATATTTAGATTTCTGTATACACTACAGCATGCTCACCTCTATTTTTCAAATTGCCTTCTGTCCTTTCCTATGTGGTCCTAACAGACTCTGGGTCAATTCCTACTCTAAGTAACTTAGTAGATCATGGTGGCTTTAAGTACTGCAATTACAGATGCAAGTAACAATGAGGCCTGGGGATGAACAGTGAGACTGCAGATTGGCTGGGTGACTACAAAGGGACTCTGCATTCACAGGTGCTTTCCTGTGGGTCACGCTCAGGGTGTGTGCGGAGAGTCAGAGAAGAGGAGAAAGAAAAATTACACATAAATTTGTAACCTGTTTCCTCGCTCTTTCTAGTGCTCTGGAACCAAATATAGGCAGCAGAGTCTCTAACAAAAGAATGACTTGAAGGAATGGAGAACTGAGTTCCAGCTCTTGTGAGTTTTCTGAGGGAGCATAGGTACCATGCGGTTTTATATTTTCATGGCTATAATTATGGGAGGAGGAGGAGGAGGAGGAATGACATCACAAGAGGTATAGAAGTGCTTATAAAGTAAAGCTGTGGCTGGTAGCCTGGGGCTATGGCAGGGGCCTAGCTGGAAGAAGGCTGTGGGTGAGAATGAATATTCAGAAGTTATCTACTTATTGGGGCCTCTCAACGAATCATGATTACAATGCAAAAGACATAGAATTATTCAGTTAACTCTCAGAAGCCACATTAGAAGGTCAAGAAAGTCATTAAGTAAATAACATTAAGTAGGCTCTATAGAGGAACTGTACCACACCCTACCTTCCAAATTTATCCTTTTTGTTGAAGTCTGCACCAGTGTTCAGCAGAAGGTTTAGGCACTCCAAATTCCTACCCAGGAAAAATACATTGAGAAGATGTAATTGTAATGAAATTGTAACTATAATGAAATCAGTAGGTTTAAATAAGTATAAAAGCATGTATTCAAATGAGGGCAGAGTGAATAAAACACTATGATTTATATTTTATGAAACAAAAAAAAAACTGCCACGATCAACTACCTTTTTCTTAAAAAAAGTAAAAATTTTGTTATACATACCCTCCAGCTGCAGCTGCATGTAGACAGGTCCTGCCAAAATCATCTGGGGTATCTATATCAAATCCTACAAGAATGAATACATCTTATATAATAGTATAGGTATGTTACTTTATATTAGAGTATTACATTAAAAAAAATCACACACACGCAATCTTAAACAAAACTATGAATTACAAATAGGTAAAAATTAATTGAAAATAGATTAATAATGTACAGTATTTAAAAAAAAAAATACCACTAAAGGATTGGGAGTTTTAGAACAAATGCTAGAGTACTTGTTTAAAAGTCATAGGATACAATGGAATATTATTCAGCAATAAAAAGAAATAAAGTACTGATACATGTTAATAACACTGGATGACCTTTCAGAACATTTCTAAGTGAAAAAAATCAGTCACAAAACCACTTCTTGGGTGATTCCATTTCTATGAACTGTCCAGAATAGGTAAACTTATAGAGGTGGAAAGTAGATTAATGACTGCTTAGGGCTGGGTGGAGGGAGGAAATGGGGAACTGACTGAAAATGAGGGGTTTTTTTTGGGGGGGGCAATGAAAATGTTCTAAAACCCATTGTAGTCATGGTTACATACCTCTGTGAATATACTTAAAAAAAAAAAACACTGAATTGTAAATTTTAAACAGGTGAATTGTATGATACATGAATTATTTCTTAATAAAACTTTTTTTTAAACCCATAGGTGCTTTGATACATGCAGATTAATACTAACACTGAGAAGAGGTTTTTAGAATTCTCCATAGATAAATGGGTATGTGATTACTTGTGGACACACATACACTTAAAACATTCAAAACACAATTACCTCACTTAAAAGATATCATTAAGAAAAACTCAGAAGTGTCTGTCTCACAATACGTTAATTTTCACTGAAACTTTCCCATAATTCTTTTAGCAATCAAGAGTATTAATATACAAAATCTGTTCAACTTTCCTAACACGCTAAGAAATAGAATATCATTAAAAATTAAATCTTATATATTTAGTAATTCTATGCATTTAATAAGGATCATAATTTTGTAGTAATATTTATAGAAAGCTATTGATCCTGTTTTGTTTCAAACTGACTATGTGGTATTTTAAGACAGTAATTAGATATGGCATAAATAATTTCACAAACCTAGAAGATATTGTAAACTGGCCATTGGCTCTTAAAAAGGAAGCATGCAAATGACGATATTTTACTTCTAGACACAAAGGGACTGCTGTAGAAATATTCCACACCCCATTCCCCAACTAAGAGAGAGAGGAGGAAATCACTGGAAAAATAAAACCTTTCCCAGAGCTGAAGAAAAAATCAAATCTTAAAATTAAAGGGTCCAACATCTTCTAAGAGGGGTTAATAAATGATGCAAACACGGACATATCTATATGTGATTCTGGAAAAGCAGGATAAAGAGACTGTATTAAAATGGAAGATGGCGGGGGGGCGGTTTGGGGAGGTAAAAGGGGATAATCTGTCTGTGAAGGTTCCACTTACCAGAAGAAAGAAGTTTCCTACAGCAATCTGAGAAACCACTTAAGGCTGCCAAATGGAGGGGGAACATTCCATGTATGCCACGCCTAAAGTGAACAAGACAGTGTCCTCATCACAATGCAATCACTTAAATAAATTAAAAAGAAACTATTCAATACCTAACTTATCCAGCAACTTTCCTCTTAGAGCAGGACTTTTCAACCTCCGCACTACTGTCACTATGGATTTTCTGTGGGGCTGGGGGGTGGAAGGCTGGGTTATCCTGTGCCTGTAGGATGTCATCAGTGCCCCCGGGTTCTACCTACACTGGATGACAGTAACAGTCTCCTCCCCAAATTATGACAACCAAAAATGTCCCTAGACATTTGCCTCAGGAGCAAAACCCATTCCCCCTGCCCCGATGTTGAGAATCATTACCACAAGGCAAAATGTTTAAGAATGTTCACTGCAGTGATTTTTGCAATAGTAAAAACTTGGAAGCAACTTGTGTTTGTAAATGAGAATGAATAAATTGTGAAATCTTTACACAAGAATTAAATTTTATAAAATGAATGAACTAGAGTTACGTATAGAGACGAGAAAAAAAAGACCACATTTATATCTACGTGGCTAAACCAACAACTTCATGTAGAAAAAAAAAAGTTTAAAAAAGTGTACAGTAGCATACCATTTACAGAAAGTTTAACAGAAGATTTAAAACATGTTAATAAACATATAAAAAGGTAATAAAAATTTAAAAACATACATAAGAATGATAAACATCAATTTCAAAGTAGGGTGTTTCTTTCTGCAGAGCATGCAAGAGAATCCGTCTTTCAAACAAAATCTTACATGGAAACTTTAATATGTTACTCATAATCTAGAAAGAACTACGGTAAAAAAATATTAAAACACCCTATGCTGGTTTACCAATGAAATCACATTAAACATTCTATTCTATTACATCGCCAATACAAAGAGGAAAAAGCTCAAGCAATTAGTACTACATTGAGGACAAAATCCACGTTTCCCTGACAAGGCGTCAGCACCTTGGGAAGTACTTACTTTGCAGTGTCAGCACCACTTGTAATTAGAGTGTTGATTAGCAGCTCATGGCCATACCTCGCTGCTATGTGCAAAGGGGTGTTGCCATTCTTATCCTCACAGTCGATTACTGCTCCTGCAATAAAGGACATACTATCAGAAAATGGACTATATAACGATCAAGTCAAATCTATTACATAGAAAGTGATATAAAATGAAATTCAAGCACAAACTAATGGGTACAGCAATTTAACCACAGATGTCATCCACAGTACGTTTACTGGGCCAGGCACTGGGGTTACAGATTTCACACTTAAAGCAATTTTGTGAACAAGCATAAGATTTTAACAGATTTAAAAATTACAAAAGGGTTCTGGGCGTCCAATAAGTTTGGAAACCACTGTATTTAAACAAAATTAAACACATTTCTTTAGAGTGAGACTTTCCAAAGCTTTAATGTGCACACTCTGTGTCACCAAGAAGACAGCATGCAATACTTTATGAATTATTTGATCATGAGCTTATTCCTACCCTTTCCCTGAAAAATCAGAACAGCTATTGTCTTGAGGACTACTGATAAACAGTTCCTTGGAACATGGCTTGTGAAAACACTGCTTTAATGTACCCCCAAAAGTTCTTTTTATTTAAAAGTTTAGCCTGCCTAGTACTAATTCAAATGCAAAAGAATACAAGTTCAGAAAATAAATGAAAATGCTAAAAACAGTTCAAGATAGTCAGAAGGGAAAAGAGAAATGCAACCGAGTTTTCTTAATATATAATACAGTTTGCAGCAGAAAGGCAGAGTTTTCTATCTAGCATGTTTTAAAAAAGCCAACACTAACTGCTAGAGAAATTATATTTATAATCTCAGGGAAACAATACAAAAATAAATGAAAAACATAATTACAAAAGGTACATGGCATTTAAAATTCTTCATTATCTGATTTTCATGAGCTCTGATATAAAATGTCAAAAATGTGTATACTGCTATGACAATTCCTCAATACCATTCATTATGTGGATGCTTTTACTACACTTAAGAAAAAAAACAAACAGAAATACTTTTTACCACTCTGGATAATGGTTTGTGATCTGGAGAATCTACCGTGGAGGGCAGTCATGTGCAGTGGGGTTTTTCCATCTTTGCTCTGAAATAAACACACAAGAGATTTAAAATTCTTGTTATACCTGTAACATGTAATTGTTAGTTTTATTTTGAATATCCTCTTGCAACTTTACTCTGTAGAACTATTACTCAAGCGTTAAGTTTAACTGAAGCCTGTGGCAGTAAAACAGCTGTTTGAAATTATGAACTAATTTTTTAGTATGTATATCATAAAGCACAAATATACAGAAACCTTAATGCCCACATTTTTAGAAAGGCCTGGAGTGGTGGGTGTGGTGTAATCTTATTATCACTCCTATTTCATGTGAGGGAACTGATGCACAAAGGATATTAATGATTTGACCGAGGTCACATCACTGGAAGTGGTACTGCCAGGATGTGCTGCCCACGGTTCAAAAATTTCACACTGCTACAATTCTTTTGTTCTAAGAAATGCTGAATCCCTCCTTGACCAAGGAAAAGTGAATGTTAGAATTAAATTCAGAAACTATAATTCACTTTAAAAACTTTATACATTATTTTGTTTATAATTATCTGTAACAAATAATGTTAGCTATTTTCTCAAATTACTTAAAATAATAAACCAGACTGGCCTTGCATGTGTGTTTGATGTAGAAATTCTGAAATTCTAGAGGAATTCCAAATATGAAGAAAAACAATGCCTGAGTTAGGTGATATCTTTTATTGTGAGTTAGGTAAAGTCTTTTCTTCCCTAAAATTATTTTGTTAATCAAAACATGCATGTGACCATCACAAAGGAAAGAAGTATTTGGGGTATTTTGTTTATCTAACCAAAATTTAAAGTACACGGTGGGGTGGGAAAAGGTGTGACAGCTATCTGGGTTGACAACTGGATATATTGTGAGAAATTGTATATTTCTTGCTTTCAACCTATATACAGTTGGGTTTCTGTCCTCTACAATAACTGATTATGGAATAAACACTTGAAGAGTGGGAAAAGAAAAATCGGTAAGTGACACAATCAATGAGGCAGGGTTCATGATAAGCAAGGTTATGAAAAACTAGAGCTATACTGCTTTTTAAAAACCATTCATTTTACTTCTATGTAGTATTCTGTAGGACAACCAATTAAAAAACTTATAAACTGAATAATTACAAACCTATACGCACATTCCAATTCTAGTCATCCACAACCTGATCAAGGACAGAAACATCAAAATAGAGAATGGGATGGGAGGAAAAGATGAAGGAGAAAGGTGCCTTGATAAGGAGAACTTGAGGGTCAGCAAATATAATTTTTTTCTTGCAAGGCAAATGTCAAAGCCTTAACTCCTTAGTCAAATAATAATTCGATAAGCATCAATTTGACAAATACAGGAAACATAGGTGTCAGGAACGAAGATATTATTCTTGAATGAATGCACATTCTTATGCGTTGAAAACTCACTGCTATCAACAATTTTTACATAATGTCAGTTGGACGGTACCTCAGAAGTCAACAACTTGGGGAGTGTGTTTCAACGGAACTTGGCGGTAAGATAACTGGGCAACTGCACATCAGCAGGATGTTATACGTCCTTAGACAAGATTAAAGGAACTTTTATGAAATCTATTTTTAAACCAGCATCATGGTCTGTTGTCTTCAAATCTACTTAACCACCACATCTTAACTGTTTTGCTAAAACATTCCCTTGTCATGTGTAAAACCTACCACTGAATTTTCTAAATCATTAAGGAGGTAACTTCAAATAGGACCACTGGTCTAAGCATTATACTACAAGTGACCCTCTTGTAGAACTGATTCTCATCTCAACATTTCCAAAGAAAATACAGACTTAAAAATAATCATAGGTACTAGATTCTCATCTCAACATTTCCAAAGAAAATACAGACTTAAAAATAATCATAGGTACTAGAGTCAGCTACGTAGACAATGACGTGAAGCAAGGGATTAATTATCTTCAAATTATAGTAAACAGTTATGTCTAAATGGCACTGTATAAAATAGAAAGCCTAATTTTTACCCAGCCCCATATAAACTAAAAAATGCATAATAGTTAATGATATAGGTAAACCTCTTATTCCATGATACTTAATATTTAACAAAGATAATTTTAACTACAGCCACTTTATCATAAAGGGGTCTCACAGAGACTAAAACTACTTGATGAGATCTATTCGTTTGAAGATAATTTCACATTTTTTATTTTGAAAAACTCTTCATTAAAAAATATTACTAGGCTTTTGAGGAAACAAGTAACAAATTTCCCACCCCCCAAGAATTCTGATATTTTTTCTAGGCACTGATTATACAAACAGCAGGAATTCTTCAAATCAAAATAAGCAGTTTGAATTTATCAGTATATATTTAGAAGTTATTTAAATTATTAAAAATAAAACTTTAGTTTAGTAGGTGATTTGATTGAGAACTGAAAGCTTTAAATGTATATTCTTAAAAGAGACATTTTAACCAGAAAGGGGTTCTTTATGGTATCTCATGCCCTTTCCTTCCATGCGTTGATATGTATAAATTTTGTCCTTTAGCTGGCAGAGGGCAATTTAGAGCAATGACCTAATTATAGATGGCCTTGCTGCTGCTACAGCTGTCAGAGTGGGTCAGTGTCATCGTTAAAGGATTTTCTAAAGTTAGAGAGGTAAGAAAATGGACTCCTTTCTCTACCAGTCTGAAAGACACTGGCTCATCACACCTACAAAAGGAGCTGAAATTTTATGCAATGAAAGCTCTGAAAACATTTGAAGCTTGAATGTTTTTACTAATCCTAAACGGTTCAATTTTGTTTGTGGTTTTTTTTTCTTTACACCACAAGACATGGTTTGGCAAGTGCTCAAAGAATGAATTAATAAATTAATACAGAAGCAATCAGTGAAAGCATCTTGGAAAATATAAAATGACGATTATACATTATGAAGTAGTTATGTTCAAAACTGTGGTTGCATGTGCATTTCCAAAGAATTATGCAGTACAGGTACGTATATTTTGGCTCCAGGATTTTCACATATTTCTAAAATTCAAATGTTCACTCTTGAAAGTGAATGACCAAAAAACCAAAAAGCAACTATTCTTATATGTAAAACATTGTATCAGTCTTCTAATTTTTCTAACACTGTGAAAAATTTCAAAACAGAAAAGCTGAAAACATAGGCAGAACACTCTATGACATAAATCACAGCAAGATCCTTTTTGACCCATCTCCTAGAGAAATGGAAATAAAAACAAAAATAAACAAATGGAACCTAATGAAACTTAAAAGCTTTTGCACAGCAAAGGA
>NC_041214.2:38639411-38660453 GCF_002837175.3 Physeter macrocephalus
GTAAAGGAGAAACTAACACACTATTGTAAAACAGTTATACTCCAATAAAGATGTTAAAAAAATAAAAAAATAAAAAAAAAGAAGAACATTACAGTGAACACCCATATACATACCACCTAGAGTCTACCACTAACATTTTACTATGTGAGCATTATCATATACCCGTCTCTCTACCCACCTGTGCAATTAAGTGACGCTTTTTTTTTGGGGGGGGGCACACCGTGTGGCATGCAAGACTAGGGATCAAACCTGTGTCCCCTGCAGTGGAAGCGGGCAGTCTTAACCACTGGACCGCCAGGAAAGTCCCTAAGTGATGCTTTTTAAAGTCAGCTGCTGATATCACTATCTATTCCTCTAAACACTTTGGTATGTGTATCATTAACTAGGCTTCAGTATTTGTTTGATTTGTAACCTTCTACGGGAACAATTACATGCAATGAGGCATATAAAAAATGTACCACCTGATGAGTTTTGACTAACACTTATTTATATAACACAAAGCTGTCAAAATACAGGGCAGTACCACCACAGAGAAAGTTCCCCCATGCCCCCTTTTCATCAATCCCTCCTCCCAGAGGTAACAATTGTTCTTGCTCTCTTTTTTTTTTCCCCCAACTATAGAGCCTGGAACCCCATATAACTGGAATTTTGTCTGTTCTAAAACCTTATATAAATGGAAATAGTGAATATATTCTTGTGTAAGGCTTTCACTCAGCACAGTATTTTTAAGATTCATCTGTGTGTTATCAGTAATTCACTCCTTTTTAGTAGCTACTGATACTACAGTGAACTCCTAAATACTATACATAGGGATTCTGATATTACTTCATACCTTCATATTGACATCGGCCCCATTGCCTACTAGAAGCTCTAAACACAATGCTCCATGTGTTGATGCAGCAGCAAAGTGCAAAGGAGTAAACCCTTTTTCATTCTTTTGATTTACATTAGCACCACAGTCTATAAGTTCATTCACGACAACATCTTGTCCATTGTAGCAGGCTACATGAAGAGGTGTATTTCCATAGGCATTTGGTTCATTCATCTATGGAATAAAAAAATTGTCAATCTTAAAGCAGTCTTCCTAATTATCGTTGTGAGCTATTTTAGCAACACTGTGGTTGAAATCTAATTATTAAAGTGAGAAACAAACAGGGATAAATACACAGATATGGCTTATAATTTTAAACTTCTTTAAAAATAATGAACTTAACAATATTTTGGTGTCAAAACGATTTTGTAGCTTCAGGGAATATAACTCATATATACAATGTCTACTTCATGACAAAACTGAATGATTCCAAGAGATATTTTAGGAAAATGAAAACAAATAATATATTTTTAAAAGCGTTCTAGGTAAGGGACAATCATAGAATCAATTCTAAGAATCATGAAAAATGAACACAAACTGAAAATTCTGACATATATTGAAAAACACGCATATTTTCTATTTACAGTGACAAAAGATTAAAGTTGATTAGTAGAGAGAAAGATTTTTTAAAAAATGACTGACATCCTTTTCTATTTAATTCATTTTTGCAACAAACTTGGGCTTTAGATATTTTCCAGCCTACATACTGACATTTTACCAAAATGAATATGCTCCAAAAAAACAGTCAACATTGAGAAATAATTCATGTAACCGAAGTTTCTTTATCTTTCTATTTCTCAAAAAATATATTGGATGAATATTTTCAAGTTTACAGAACTTTTCTGTGGTAAAGAACTGTACTTTCGCTCCTGTCTTCTGGGAGGTCAACTATGGCACACCTGACAGCTGTGTCCTTGTCCAGGGTGGGAGCTGGCTACCCTGAACCTGAGAGTAGGAGCAGGCACGGCAGGTCTTTAGGGCAGGGCCAACCACACCACATAAACCAACCATGTGACGGAGGGGAGGGGCTTTGGGTCCGTTGGTATCAGTGGACTTGGAGACTGAAATCAACTATATGAGCAATTTTGATCAATCAATCATGCCTATGTAGTGGAGGCCCAATAAAACTCTGAAACCAAAGCTCTGGAGGGCTTCTCTGGTTAGTAATACTATGTGCATATGTCACATTCTGATGCTCGGAGAGCAAGGAGTCCTAACTCTGTAAGGAGAGGCCAATGGAAGCTTTGTGTTTAGAATACTCTTAGACTCTGCCTTGTGTGTCTCTTCCTTTGGCTGATGTTAATTTGTATCTTTTCTGCATAATAAACCATAACTGTGAGTATAATAGCTTGCAGTGAGTTTCTGGAGTCCTTCTAGTGAATCATCAAAACTGAAGTCAGTCCTGTGTGGAGACTGTGCCCTCTAACCTTGTGGTTGGCCCCAACTTATCATAACTTTATTTAACATTTTCTTTTCTCACATCTCCGGTAACAGAAATTAGAGGAAGTGAATAAGCAACACTTAACTTTAGTCAAGTTATCTAGAAATTAGAGGAAGTGAAAAAGCAACACTTTAGTCAAGTTATCTAGATTTCATCACCAAAAGCTGGCGGACACAGAAAAGATTCTCCCTCGGAGCTTCCAAAACTTTGAGAGATTAAATTTATTGTTTTAAGTCACTCACTTCGGCTCTAGGAAACTAAGTCATGCAAGTGGAGGCCACATGTCACTAAATGGCTCTAGGTCTGACCACTTTTTCTGAAGAACACTCTCACCAGAGTTTATAATTTTGCTGTCAATAACATAAGCTTTAAAAATTGCACCAGAATGGACTTGAAACAGTGATCAGAAACAAGGCTATCTCATTTATCTAGATCAAGGGTCTCTTAAGGCATTATGTCACTCTGTTGAGAAACAGAGCTATAGGAAGTGCTGAGTTAAAATAAAACTTTCATCTGTTTGCACTCTACAAGCTTCTACCTAACCATGTGTTTGAATTTTTGATCCCTACATTTTCAATAACTAAGTGCTTCACAAAGTCCTTAAATTAATAGGCTATCCAGCTCCACATATTCTTTGTCCAACCAGATTACCAACTATCTTTCTGTCTTTGCAGCTCATCTAAACTACCTCCCTCTCTCCTTCTACTTGGCTGCTTTTCATCTGTGTTTTAAAGACCAGATGAGTTTGTCAGAACTGTGCCTAAAGGATGGACTGTGGGAGCTCCAGGTATTCTTAGCTATCTCAGTTCTGTAATCAAATATATTCAGATGAAGGAGCAACCCCTCTGAACCAAACAGATCATACAGTAAGGAACACTTGCAGCTAATGGGCCAGAAGCCTCTAGTTTTCCTGCCTACCTCTGGACAATATCCTGTAATGTGAACAGCTACGGTCATTTAAAGGAAATATTAGACAAACTGGGCAAATAATACTAACAATAACCCAGCCACTTAGGAAAATAATCCAAATATGTCTGATCTGCTGGTTTCCATAGCTGAAATGAAGCTACAGGGCCTAGAATGTGATGGAAAAGAAAAACTTCTGTTAATCAACCATTCACCTTTGGAATATATTTTACCTCTTAATACATTTGACTGACTTCATGACTTGGTCAGACATCAGTGCACTGTATATTATGTAAAGGACTATAAACATAAAACTATTAAAAGACAAAAATGTTATTGTAAAAAATCATCTTTTAAATTTGAAATAACTTCTGCCAACAACAAAATCACAAACACACAAAATGCTCCATTCTTCTGTACTGCTTAGTCTGTACACCTACATCAACCCCAAGATCAAGAAGGTACTTGACTACGCTGATCATCCCACTAGAGGCTGCTGCGTGGAGAGGTGTATAAGACTTCTTGTCCTTGCATGTCACTTCAGCTCCGTGTGCCACAAGTAATTTCACTACTTCAATGTGACCTGAAAATGTGTTTATGAAGAAAAAAACAAGAAGATGAGTGTATGAAAAATATGAAATACAATCCTGAATATCTTTAAAGACAGGTAAAAATACAAATTAACTAGATAATGCATGACAAGTCACCAAGTAATCACATTATTACCAGAGAGAGGATAGAAGAAAAAAATAAGAATTCAGGATAATTTTGATAAATGCTGATAGAGGTAACTAATAATTGAAAATAATACATTTAATTATTTTATCCAGTGATAACCCTGCAATCTTCCTTTTACCTAGATCTTGTTGTTTCCAAGGTTGTTTTAATACATTCTCCAGTTCTTAAGTTAGCTTTTCATGTCTAATGTAAGACATTAGTTTATGTTGTGGAATCTTCTTCTACGTGGAAATCTGGGAGTGACTGGGCTTATTTCTTAAAAATGTCAGGTCTTTAGAACACGCAGCTAAAAACTTCTTTTTCCTTATTATTTCCACCAGATGCCTTAACAATCAGAATAGGCTAGGTCAGCAGTCCCCAACCTTTTTGGCAACAGGGACTGGTTTCATGGGAGACAGTTTTTCCACATGGCGGGGGTGGGGCAGGAATGGTTCAGGCGGTAATGTGAGTGATGTGGGGGATGGTTCAGCCCTATGCGGGGGATGCGGAGCAGCAGATGAAACTTGGCTGGCTTGCCTGCCGCTCATCTTCTGCTGTGCGGCCCGGTTCTAGGGGATGGGGACCCCTGGGCTGGGTTATACATGCTGCAGTTAACAACCAACTCCCAAATCTCAGTGGCTTAAACAATTAGTGTCTTATTTCTCATTCGCATTATGATAGCTTGGCCAGAGGGCTCTGCTCAGTCACGCAAGGATCCAGATTCATGGAGCTGACACACCATTTGAAGGCAGCTTGGTCACTGTGCCAGAAAGGGGAACAGACTACAGTCTCACACCGGCAATTAAATGCTCTGGTCCACAGGGGATGCTACTTTCATTAGGCAGAACTAGTCTCAGGCCCCACCCAACCACATAAGGAGGCCAGGAAGGGGGACATGTATCTGGAAGGTGGGAGAACCACTGTTCTCCTTTCTTATCTCCTCACTTCTTGTCACATTAGATTATACAGTGCTTTCTCCTCCTCCCAAAAGCCTTTCCACCTCTGTGCCTTTGTTCATGGGACTGATCCTACGTTGTACAGAATGTTCTGCTTGGACGTTTCTTTCTAATCGTTGTTACTAATCCTCGAAGAAGGTCATGTCAGTTCCTATCTTCCCTAGAAATCTTTTTAAAGGCTTCTAGCTGCCTAGAATTACGTGGCCAAAAGCACAATGTACCTGTAAATACTATCTAATAAGCATACACAATAATACTTTGTGATGTATCTTAAACTTGAATCATTATTTAACAAACTCTTTAATTACTTTTATGTATTAAGTTCCCATATATATATATATCTTTAAAGGCAAATATCATAGGCTCTTATGTTCTACTTCTTGGTGTATTTCAAACAAAATAGGTACCTAATAAATATGTTACATTAAACGAGTTGCTAATGATGCCATTTTTAATACCCCTCATAGGGAAGGTGTATATAAAGTAAATAACTATAAAAATGAGACTTTCAAACATAGTGCCTTGCCCCTTTGAAAAAAGGAGTCTACAAGATGCATAAAGAATCAAGTAGATATAGTTGTTCATACATATAAATTATCAATTAAAGCAGATACATTGAGCTATTTTTTCCCCATTTCAATATGAAAAATATCTATTATATTTTTAGGAAAAAATCAAAAGAATATCTGTCAAATCATTAGGTGCCAAATTAAATGTGACTATCATATAAGAGCACTAACTGGTACAAAAGATCTCTCACTACACATTACTCTCTGATCTATGGCTCTAGAAAGACAACTACTTGGGTTTACTGTAATGTATTAAATACCAGGGCTTCCCTGGTGGCGCAGTGGTTGCGAGTCCGCCTGCCGATGCAGGGGAACCGGGTTCGTGCCCCGGTCCGGGAGGGTCCCACGTGCCGCGGAGCGACTGGGCCCGTGAGCCATGGCCGCTGGGCCTGCGCGTCCGGAGCCTGTGCTCCGCAATGGGAGAGGCCACAGCAGAGGGAGGCCCGCATACCACAAAAAAACAAAAAACCAGGACTTATAATGCCCAGGAGGCTCACACATAAATGTAGCTTTTTTAAACCGGGCAAATGCATATTATTCACTAAATATGCCAAAAAGAAACAAATTCTCCTGATTTTTAAGACTAGAAGGCCCATTATACAAACATAATGGAAAAACTATCCAAAACCAACACATCATTCTAAGTAAATCTCTTAGATCATATTAATTATGTAGATTCCAGGAAGTGTGAACTTTTCCTGAGACCGATAAAGCCCTATTTTAAAAAGGTGCCATGCATAGGGAAATTTACAATCTTAAAATTGACAAATATTTATTTAAGCACATTTCTGAAATATGTATAAATTCCTTTAATGGACCACTGAAAACATGAAGAAGGGGCCTTTCCACAGCCAGTTTGGGGTGACCTATTTAAAAGAAAAAAAGGAAGAAAGTTCTAGAGTGAAATAAATGATATTGTTCTAGCGAGGCAGAACCTAGCCAGAATACATATGTGTTTTCCTTATCAATTTATAGAACGATGCTACCAAGGAGACTAGATTTCATTCAATTCATCTGGGTGTATTTTTAGATGACAGCATCCAGCAGACATGCATGGCATATATAATTCTGTAGTCAATAACTCCTTTAAAAAAATTATATCCATGCAATGTGAATTTTGATAAATGTAATAATTACCCGTCAGGAATTTGGAAAATTCCCTACATTTTTCTTTGGTTCATGAATGTATTAATAAAAGTAAAATGAGCTAAAACAACTGAATGGTTTTAGAAACTGTGTGTCAATACTCCTCTTTTTCCAAGCTTAAAGGAAGGAAGAGACAGGGAAAGGAAAATTATGAATTTCTGAATGTTTATGCTCAAAAATTAAATGGACTATGAGATCCAAGAAATACAGAATATCTTTTACAATCCACAAGAAGAAAAAACACCATTTCACATCAACTCAAATTATGCATTGCTTTAAGAAGAAATAATGTAATGAGCTGCTTATCAAGGTAATTAATATTTATTTAGTACCCTCTATGTCAAAGTCATCACAGTAAGGTACTTTGAAGCAAAAAGTGATGGATATTGCTAAAAGCACTGAAGGCAACAGAAAAGATGAATGTGTAAATGGATTTTTTTTTAAACAGATCTTTATTGGAGTATAATTGCTTCACAATACTGTGTTAGTTTCTGTTGCACAACAAAGTGAATCAGCCATATACATACACATGTTCCCGTATCCCCTCCCTCTTGAGCCTCCCTCCCACCCTCCCTATCCCACCGCTCTAGGTCATCTCAAAGCACCTAGCCGATCTCCCTGCGCTATGCTGCTGCTTCCCACCAGCCAACTATTTTACATTCGGTAGTGTTTATATGTCGATGTTACTCTCACTTCGCCCCAGCTTCACCCTCCCACCCCATGTCCTCAAGTCCATTTTCTATGTCTACCTCTTTATTCCTGCCCTGCAACTAGGTCCATCGGTACCAGTAAATGGATTCTTAATGAAGGTTCATGGTAGGAGCAAACACAGGGTAGGGAGGGAAAAATGATCAGTTCATTTGGGGACAGAGGTGGGGCTGGGGAACATAAACAGAGGATTCAATCATAGCATAAGGATAAGAGGTAGAACCTAACAGAAAAGTAAGGGTAGCCTCAACCAGGGGGACAGAAGGCCAGGGCCTGTGAGAAATAAATTACAAGAAGACATGTAATGCAATAATCTCTTAGGCTAATATTGGCAGATTCTCTAGAGGTGTCAATGACCTGGACTTAAGGCCTGTCTAATAGACCTGGCAATAACTCCCTACTTTCATATATTTAGCTCCTTTTTAATCCTGAACACCTAAAACAACTGAATGGTTTTAGGAACTGTGTGTCAACACTCCTTTTTTTCCAAGCTTAAAGGTAGGAAGAGACAGGGAAAGGAAAATTATGAATCTCTGAATGTTTATGCTCAAAAATTAAATGGACTATGAGGTCCAAGAAATACAGAATATCTTTTACAATCCACAATCGGCCTGAAAAATGACATTTAGTAGATCAAGGAAAACAAAGGCCATCCAAGGGCCTCTGAGATACACACACCCAGCTACTCTGGGAGCTCAATTAGAGGCAACCCACAAAATTCCTTGGCCTTCAATTTTATGAAAACAGCTGTTTAGCCAAGTTTAATTCTTTGGCGATAAAAGGCCTGACACCCTCTGCTTAATGTGTGAACCTTTTAATATAAGGTATATAGTTTAAAATCACAGACTATCTGTTCCTGAACTGTCAAGAATAAGCTACTCCAGAATACTCAGAAAAATCCCCAAGACTTAAAATACAGAAAACCTACAGGCTGTGAGGAGGGCACTTTAGGACACGACAGGAGACTTGCTTCTGGATATTTTACCTTCAATTAACAGAAGAAAAGTGCCCATGACATAACTAGAGCTACATTTATGTGTGAGCCTCCTGGGCATTATAAGTCCTGGTTTTTAACACATTACAGTAAACCCAAGTAGTTGTCTTTCTAGAGCCATAGATCAGAGAGTAATGTGTAGTGAGAGATCTTTTGTACCAGTTAGTGCTCTTATATGATAGTCACATTTAATTTGGCACCTAATGATTTGACAGATATTCTTTTGATTTTTTCCTAAAAATATAATAGATATTTTTCATATTGAAATGGGGAAAAAATAGCTCAATGTATCTGCTTTAATTGATAATTTATATATATGAACACCTTTGGTGTGAGAGAAACAGCAAGAGCCCAAGAGTTATTTCCATGATGGGCAAAGGATTTTCCTGGACCTTAGGGTTACTGTCAACTGGTCTGAGTTCATTTGGTTTCTTACATTTTTGTATTTTACAATTTTATATAGTTTTTAAAATTAATACTCTTCTATGAACCTTTGAATTTTAAGTGAGAGCTAGGAAAAGACAAAGGCAAAGGCAGGGAGTAGTGAGGATAAGCTATGCCTGTGAGAAGAGGGGCTAGACTGTCTTTGTAGTCATTATGAGAGGCACATGGGAATGAGACCAGCACTACATGGCAGGTCCATCAGTCCAGGTAATTTTTCCTAAGTCAGAGGAGCAAGAACAGCAGAAGCAGAATGGACTGTTGGGAGTAAAAGAAAAAGCCCTGAGCTCCATGGCTGCAAAGAAAGGAGTTCTTCAGCTCTATTGTAAGACGCCCCACCCACGGCTTCCTTCCAGAGGCACAGCCTAGCCCTACGGAACTTGCAAGGTTGGCAGCAGGTTGAGATCCACTTCGACCTGACCTGCGTGGTCTTAGCGCCCGCAGGCCAGCATCTCTGCTCTGTTCTTTCTGTGCGTTTTAAAGTATCCTGAGGAAGGCTGACCTTTCTCCTCCCTGGCTGTCCCAGTTACCTCAAAAACCCATTAATGATTTCGTTAGTGCTCTGCTCGTGGAATTGCGTAGGTTTTAAGCAGTCTGCCCCAGGACCATTTTCCCATGAGCTCTGTTAGTTTCAGACTGCAACTGTGCAGATCCTAAGACTTTTCAAGAATCCTTTTTTTTCTTTGTTTGGTTGCACTGCGCAGCTTGTGGGATCTTAGTTCCCTGACCAGGGATGGAACCCACACCCTCGGCAGTGGAAGCGTAAAGTCCTAACCACTGGACTGCTAGGAAATTCTCTCAAGAATGTTAAAAGCAGAAAAGCTGATATCTAAACCTCAGTTTCTTACTGTGAAATTACTGTGGTAGAAATCACACATGATATGCCTATTTAACACAGTGCTTGGCACAAGATAACAGGCTTCTTAATACATCTTCACAACTTCTACCTTAATATTCCCATACAAACAAGGATGGGTTCAGGATGGGTATGAGAATGGGCTTTCAGTAAACACCAATCTAAACTTTGTCTCCCAAGCTTGTGTCTAGGACATCTCTCCCTTTAAAAGTAAACAGAATTAATTTTAAACAGCTTTCAGAAGAACTGGACCTAATGTACTCCTGTCCTGGCAAACCTCCCCCGACTGCCAGGCTGGTTCCACTTGGGCAGCAAACTCAGATATGGTGCAACTTCTCACTATCCTAAAAGACATGTTATACCAAATGCAAGAACGAAATGTCCAACTTTTCCTTAATACTTAATGTCAAAAAATAAATTTAAAAAACACATACCCATATACGCTGCCCAGTGGATAGCACGTCTATCTTTCTTGTCAAAAGCATTAATATTGGCACCTCTAGACAAGAGTAGTTTGACCATCTGGAATAAAAATAAACAGTTTCATCAACATTCAGAAGCAGAACTGTTCATGAATATCCATCGTGAAGACTACTCATCTCAAGCTCTCTGGCACCGAATTTCTGCATTTGTAGAAAGGGAAGACGAGACTATATACTGAAGATGCTTTAACATAATTTAATAAACAACAGGACAATATACGAAAAAAGGTTTCACTATGGTGGTTACTGAAGTCAGGCATCAGCATCTTTTTAAAGATGCCACTTTGTGTCCTGGTATTTTATGAACAACTAAGCACAAATCTGCAAAGTCTAAAGGGAGAGTATTTAACAACAGGTTTTATTCCTCTTTATAGCCATTAAAATTCAAAGTGCATTCTGATCCCAGAAATGTCTTAAATTTAATTCAAACACAGATGCAGTGTCCATAATATGACTAGACCTGAAGGTCACTGCACAGTCTACTTACCTCATAATGTACCAAAAAAAGTCATTTCCATTATGTCCAAGCATATTTACAATAGTTTCCCCATTAGAAAGGGCATTCCAGATGTCAAAAAGGGACTCATCTAGTGACCTGAACTGCAGTAGAGACAAGAATTCTTTGTGTTGCAAAAGGCGAGAAGAACAGTGAAAACAGCACTGCAGCACTAGCCCTCAGCCGTGGAATCTTGGGAATGTCACTTTACCTCTTTTTAAAAAAAAAAATTGAAGATTTACAGTGTTTCAGGTACATAGCAAAGTGATTCAGTTTTATATATATATATATTTCTTCCAGATTCTTTTCTACTACAGGAAAAGAATTGATATTGAATATAGTTCCCTCTGCTATACAGTAGGACCATCATTTTTAGCTCTTTGAGTTTCTGTGTCTGCAACAAAAATGAAGGACTGAATAAGCTGCCCTCAAAGGTCCTTCTAACTCTGAGTCTCATTCTTTCCTAAGTCTTCCATGTACATACATAAACCCCAATCTTTGCTATGGCACACCTAACATTAACCAATGCTCCTTGTATAAGATAACTAAATACTAATTTTCTTAAATTGTTTTCTTTTGATGGTCTGTCATCAAAGAATTCTTGACTAAATGTTCAAAATAAACTATAAGAAAATGTTTTCTACACGCCACCTTCCTTTGCTACCATCTTCCTGGGAGAACAATGAAACTGTTCCACCTTCCTATACATTTCTTCCTGCAATGACAGAACATACTTTTCACATTGTGTTACAGTTGGCAGTGTTGTCCTTTGTCTCCCCAGGCTGACCATGAAATTCAAGTGCAGGGGCTGTATCTGATAAATAAATTTCTAAATTTGAGAAAGTTATATTATGAATTATCATGAAAAGAAGTCTGAGGGTTTGAAAAAGGCAAAATTAGATAAAAATGAGCAAAATAGGCAAGTTCATTAATAATGGGGGGCGGGCACACACGCAGGGAGAGAGAATCACTGTCTTAACTGAATACCACTTACCTCCCCGTGTCCACTGAAAGCTGCATGATGCAGTGCAGTTCTCCCCGCTCGATCAGACACGTTTACATTACTCAGCAGAGGGACCAAAGCTTCCGCACACTTTACAGCTTTATTAGCAGCCGCTATGTGTAAAGGGGTTTGCCAGTTTTTGTCTCGAGCATTAACATCTGCAGAATGCTTCAAAAGTACCTGAACTGCTTCCTAAAACATATGAAGATATACAAGACAAATGAGTTAACAGCTTTAGAAATTGTACACACATGAAGGAAATAAAATTTCTTGAGAAAATAAAAACAGTTCTGGCAGAACCTGCTATAAACAAGCCAGAAAACAAAACAGCTTGAACAAAATAGCAGTGCTCAGAGCCATGCAAGATACATCAAAATAAAACATTCCCTTTCTCTATCCTCCAATTAAAGGCCCAACAATCAGTCTCTATCAAAATATACAAGAAATACTGACAAATATTCTTCAAAAACATTCATTACTAATCTTGCTTTTCTAGATGGTGAGATACAATTAATTTATACTTTCAAAGCTTCAAAAAGTAGATTTATCACTTTGCCATTAAATATATAAAAATTTAAACATACTATTTCCCAAAGTATTCCACATGCTATATTTTACAAAATGAAAAATCACTAGGATCTAATTCATTAGAGAGAGAGAGTGAGAGGGAGGGAGGGAGGGAGGGAGGGAAGTCTTTGTTGTGATGCTACCTGGTGGGAAAGTTGGTGTTAACAAGGCAAATTAAGAGTTTACTATTCAAAGGGATTGGTCTCCCAGAAGCACAAGAAAAATGTCACAAAACATCCATAAACTGGACTCATGGCAAAATCGAAAGGAATCCAGTATGCCATCAATATTAAGCAATATAATCAGAACTAAACGTAGCAAAATTTTTCTCCTTACAGTGATAATCCTATTTTTGGCAGATGAACAACAAACTACATATGAATTGAAAAGGACCAGAACCAAATCACCTCAGCTCTGTCATTTACAAGGTATAACTATTCAAGTCTAGTAAAACTGACCCTTGGTTTTCTTATCAGTAAAGATGGGAAAGAGCACCTGTCCATCACTCATCTCAAGTCTGCTATGAAGCAAAAAAACCTAACGTACATAAGATTCTTCAAAAGATTAAAATAACTGTAACTATGCAAAGTAGCAAGGAAGACCAAGCAAAATACTATCATTCATGATTTGCACACAGCCTTTGAAATAAAAAGTAATCAGAACTGCTGAAATATGGGAACCAGCACAAGGCTGGCAAAAGACGGGAGAGACGCCCATCAATCTATCGACCTGCTGAGTAGCTAAGTAAAGACATATGGAGGCCTGCCCTGTGACCCCACAATTCCAATCCAGCTATTTACCCAAGAGAAATTTTAACAAGACCCATCTAAGAATGTTTTTATTTATTTATTTTATTTTTTATTTTATTTATTCATAAGAGCCAAAAACAAGAAATGTAAATGTCCACCTACAGGAAAATAGATAAACTGTTGTACATCCATACAGGAAACACTACTCGGCAATAAAAAGAAATGAACCACTAATGTACACAACAATATGACTAATCTCAAAAGAAGTCAAGACATAAGAGTACATACTGTATGATTCCATTTTTATAAAATTCTAGAACAGGCAATTCTAGAACAGGCAATTGAGAGGTGCCTCTGGGGACAGGAGGGACTGACTGAAAAGGGACATGAGGGAACTTGCTGGAGTGATGGAATCTTCTAAATCTAGATTGGGAGAAAGGTTACATGGGTGTATACATTTGCCAAAACTCAACACTATACACTTAAAGTCTGTGCATTTTACCGTAAATTATATTTCAATTAAGAAAAAGGAATATAGGGAAAAAGATAGACAGAGGAATATGTACTCAGAATCATGGAGAACAAAGTACAAACACTGTCAGGATTCTCAATCTTCATCCTCAAGAAGGGTATTTTGTGACTTAGGGAGTAACACTAATACCATCCTGGGAAATAGATGTACTATAAAATAATTAAAAACAAAATGAAGAATTTATAATTGGATAAATTGGGCAAATACAGCATACTATAGATGCCAGGCTTGCCTTAATTATTTCCAACTGGAATTCACAACGCATACCTTTAAGTTTCTGAAAAGTGTGTGGAATACTTATGTTCCATCAGCAAGAACAGAAAAATCAAAGCTATACTTTCGTTTCACAGAAAAACAAGAATAAATCCAGTTTATGGTTGAGGGTGGGTAAGATGGCACCTAAAGAAGGCTGTAAACACAACGACTAAGACTGTTTGAACCCTGGGTCCACTGCTGGGGACACTTAATTGTGTACCCCACAATTCATGTCGAAGCCCTAACCACCCCCCACCACAAAGCAGTAAAGTTAAATGAGATGATAAGGGAGAGACCCTAACCTGATCAGACTGATGGCCTTCTAAGAGGAGGAAGAGGGAGAGAGAGATTCCCCCCTCCCCCACCAAATGTGAGGACACAGTGAGAAGGCAGCCATCTGCAAGCCAGGAAGAGAGTCCTCATCAGAAACTGACCCTGCTGGACCTTCATCTGAGACTTCCAGCCTCCAGACTGTGAGAAAAAACATTTCTGTTGTTTAAGCCACCCAGTCTATGGTATTTTGTTATGGCAGCCGAGCTGACTAATACAACCATCATTTACTACTCAGAATAATATACGTCAGTGCCATATCACAACAGCAGTGATCTTCGAAAATTTAGAGAAAACTAAAGAACTCTCTAAAAGACAGGAGATTCAAAAACAAAAACAAAAAAAAATTTTTAAAGGGTAAATTTCTGGAAATTACAAACCAATGAGCCTGATGTTTTACCCTAGTAAAATTCTAGATTTTATTAGCAACACATTACAAGCATTTAGAAAAAAAATGTAGGGATAACCAAGGATATACATAGTTTTACTAATGACAAAATTACCATAGTAACCTTGATCCCAATTTTTCCATTATTAGAGGGTATGCATGTGTAAGAAATGCTGCAGGTGTGCCTTGACTTCAAACAAACAAGTAATATCCTATGACACTGATTTAAATAAGATTAAGAAATATGGGGTGGGGTGATAACAAAAGGTTAACTAATTCTATCCAAAGAGTATTTATTCATAGCTTAGGGTCAGGCACAGGGAAAAGAAGGGCTAACGCATTCCAAATAAACACAATGTTTGGGTGAACCACTAATATCTCACATGATAATATATTTTAAACTCAGTTATCTTGATAGAACTAAAATGCTAATTCCTGGAGTTAGGTTAAAAAAAATAAATGCATATCCTTCAGAGGATCCAGTGTGATGTGGATGGATAGACAGATAGATAGATAAATAAATAAATAACACACACACACACACACACTCACATACCCCCACACTCTCTCTCACAAAGCCCTAATACTCAGAAATTGATTTATTCAGAAGAATATTCAGCATTTATAGAGAGCTAGATTGTATGCTACACTTCAAGACTGACAGTCACAAACCAGTGGTGGAGAAAAGATGAGGCAGCCAGGCAATATGACCAGGTGCATGGAAATCATGTCACGGAAGGAGAGCTGGGGAACTTGGTATAGTTAACCCGAAGCAGTCTTTCTAAACCCAAGTTCAGTGAGGGAATTAAGCCTTAAGACATCCACTGTCTGTGAGAAGTTAACTTCCTTACTATGCATCTTCAGTGATGCTAGTCATCTCTGTCCTTGGCAGAAGTGAGAAAATAGTCACTCTAATCATCTTCTGTAGAGCTTACTTCTCTCATGGTATCTCAAAAACATAAACCAAAAGCTACCTAAAATTTTGCCTTTTTATATACCCCTTTCTGGTTATGTTTTCTATTAAATGAAGTAAGTAATGTAAGTATAGCTCTCTTTTGCTCTTAGGATATGATAGGAATAATTAAAAGAACACCAGTGAAACTGACAACCTTGACTAGGTTTCCTAGCAGTTTTCCTAATCATGGCATTTTCCTTTTAAAAGAAAAATAATCCTTAGAGCCAGGGTTTACAGAAGTTATATTTTTATGGAATGGTTACATTTTATAGCTGTTTCCCATAATCCTGCAGAAGAGTAGTAATATTACATAGCCTAGTAGTTTTTAGGATGAAAAGCCTAAACTTTTTTTAGGTTGAAAAGCTTAAACTTAAACTTATTAGGATCCGTTGCTTTCTAACCTACAGCTTGCCCTTAAGTTCAAGCCACGTACATAGTTTTAAAAAATCAGCAGCTGGGGCTTCCCTGGTGGCGCAGTGGTTGAGAGTCTGCCTGCTGATGCAGGGCACGCGGGTTCGTGCCCCGGTCCGGGAGGATCCCACATGCCGCGGAGAGGCTAGGCCCGTGAGCCACGGCCGCTCAGCCTGCGCATCCGCTAGGCCCGTGAGCCACGTCCGCTCAGCCTCCGCATCCGGAGCCTGTGCTCCGCAACGGGAGAGGCCACAACAGTGAGAGGCCCACGTACCGCAAAAGAAAAAAAAAAAGAAAAAAAAAAAATCAGCAGTTAGGTCTCTGGGTGGAACCTGCAATCTGCCTTTAACATTGATTATTTTTTTAAAGAATCTTTGGCCTGTTTTACAATCTCTACAAATATACGAAGTGCTCTTTCTGATGATTCAATTTGACAAAACTCCACTAAATTTAATAGTCATATTTCCAAGAGTCATACCAAAAAATAGGTAAGTATGACTAATTTATCAATAGGTTGCCATGATGGCAATGTTTATCTTCCTTAACAGCCTTTATTTAAAGAAACTTCACTACAAGAGGGCTAACCACAAACTTAAAAAAATCACCATGAATTTCAGAGTTCAGAGTATTTTGGTTAATAGGTCTTAGTTTTCAGAATTCCCAGATTTGCCCAAGATCACACAGCTAGAAAGTGGCAGGTGATATCTGAAGCCAGTGTCTCCCGATCCAAGTCCCAAAGTTCACCAGCTGTAGCCACCAAGGACCACCGTCCCCCCCTCCCTCCTCCTTCCAATCCAGAGGCTTATGGTCAACAGACCGCCTCTGTCACACCGCAGCATTTCAGTCCCTTCCAGCCACCTTCTCCTCCACTCCTCTTCACTCACCCAACTCTCGTTTTGGGTTCAAGGTGTACTTCGCAATGAGGAATGCAAAGAAGAATGAACAGACAGGAGCGCCCCCAGTTTCTCTTGGGGAAACACCCCCCCCCAAGGCACGTGTTCCCCTTCTCTCTCCAAAACTATCTGGCCCCAAGACGGGGAGAAGCAGGAGCCACCCCCTCTCTCTCACAATCTGAATAACTGAAGAAAATATTAATTTATACAGTTCCACCCTTTTATATTTTAAATTATTTAAAAAATGTTTTCAACTATCGTAAGATAGGTAAAAGGGGTGCTTTGGGCACAATGCATTTGTAAAAAGTACCCAATCCATTTTAGAAAGGCAGTAAAATGACAGAAAAAAAGATGGTCCAGGTATTTGTGTCATCTCTGCTACTCAAAAGCTGAGTGGTTTCTGGCAAATTATTAACTACACAGTTCCTTAAAATATCTATCCTACAAGGATGTTATGAGGACTAGAAGATATGACAAATATAAAAATGAACCTTCTCCCAAAATGTCAGTTATCTTGAAGGTCAAACTATACACAGGATTATAAATAAAAAGGAATTGTTCTTTCTCATAAGACACCTAACATATTTTAAGACTGTATTTAGAACTGGCAACATGTGAGATCAAGTGATGTTCCTGAAAGTGATTTCAGTGTTTACCTAAACAATATTTCATTTAGTCATTACACACTGCTGAGAGCATTTCCTGAGGACAGCCAGCAGAACCCCTGCAACACGTCTATTAGGCTGTTGTGAGCCAGTCAGCAGAGAAAAGCCTTGAGGAGGAACTTGTAAGACAGAAAAACAACTGCTCTCTTGTAAGAAGTACAGGAGGGTTTTCTGTTCTCTGCCGCTTCAGACTCTCCAAGAGGCCTTAGTCACAAAAGGAAAATGGAACAATTAACTTGGTTTGAACCAATTCCAAAGTAAAGTGACCAGTCTAGGTATTTTCAGTTGCTTTTTCCTTTTTTGAAAATACAGAATTTGAATATGGACTCATAGGCAGGCCTACTTAATGATTTTATATACAAAATATTTACTAAGAGAAATTTCATACCTCACTACAAGATGCAACTGCTCTGTGTAAAGGTGTCAACCATTTGTTGTCTTTGGCATTAACTCTAGCTCCTGCAACAAGAAGAAAAAAATAGATTGAAATATTTTGCATAAAATATTTTGAATAAATGTCCTGAAATACTAGTTACATATAGTCCAAATTGGATAAATAACAATTGAAAATGTAGTACTTCATTTTTATACTTTCTGCTAATAAATCACCCTTAAATTACAAAACAAAACTATCCTTTTTCATTGATATAATTATCCAGTAAGGTATTAGCTTTTTTTATTAAAAATCAAAGAAACATCATTTTATATATAGTCTAGAAAAGCCACCTTTATACAGAGCATATCCAAAATGAAAATCAGACCCCAATGTAGAATGTGTGTTAAAAACCTCAAATACTTAAATACATGAATAAGAATACTAAGACATAAAACACAGATCATTACAAAGTCTTCATTATAATTCTTTACTAATGAATGTATCATGTTATAATGCAATATAGCAATATCAAAACAGTTCTCCAGTAATGAGTAAAAATGCTTTAGTACTATAAAGTTATTTTATAAATGGATACCACGGCTATAAACTTAGGGGAAAATATTCAGAAAGGAAATGAACCAACCCACATGTCTTTCCATGTTATACCTAAAGTTCTAAAGTAGTAATAATTAAAACAAATCAACTATGTATTTTTTGTTTGAAAATCATTAAGTCAATGGACACAAATTTTCCTTAACAGAATGGAAATACCATTTAGTAAGACAATAAGTGTATTATGTAATTTGAGGAGGAAAAAAAATCTTATCACCTATGTAAAATCCACTGATTTGGGGCTTAAATCCCCACCAAACAGAAGCAGCACACTGTGGGATCACTCTACGTAGAGAAACAACCTTGACTCTCAGGACTAGAGGAACTTGCAACAGGTCCTGCACTAAGAGCAATCCTAGATTTACATCTAGAATAATAATAACTAGCTAAGTGAGAAGAGGCTTTAGGAACCTAGTCCAACCTCCATACTTTCCAGATGATGAAATGCTGGTACAAGCAAGCAGCTCACAGCCAGAGTCAAGTACAGCAGAACCAAGGATAGAACTCAGACATCCTAATGTTTACATTGTGTTTTGAGTGTGAGGTTCTAAGTAATAATCAAGTGCAGTGACTCCAAGTTACAGCCCGGAATAACCTCTAGCTGTATGATCCCTCTGAACCTACATTTCTTCATCTATAAACCAGATCCCCTAATACCTTGTTACAAAAATTAACAGGGGAGTTCCCTGGTGGTCCCGTGGTTAGCACTCCGAGCTTCCAACGCAGGGGGCACGGGTTCAATCCCTGGTCAGGGAACTGAGATCTCACATGCGGCACGGCGCGGTCAAAAAACAAACAAAAAAACCAACAACAAAGATTAACATACAAACCAATGTACCTAGTACATGTAGCACAGATACATTAGAGGTAGATTTTATAAGTCTGAATGTGAGAGAAAATGAAAGGCAGGTGTAGGAAATCATCCACAAGTGCAGCAGTTGAAGCTGAACTCTGTGTGGGCACGGACAGTGAATCATGAACCAGCAGGAGAGCTTTCAAGATTGCTTAAAGTTGTGGGAGAAAGAAAGGGAGTCAGTAAACTAAAGAACCAGCCAGAGGGACTTCCCTGGCGGCACAATGGTTAAGAATCCACCTGCCAATGCAGAGGACACGGGTTCAAGCCCTGGTCTGGGAAGATGCCACATGCCGCGGAGCAACTAAGCCCGTGTGCCACAGCTACTGAGCCTGCGCTCTGGAGCCCAAGAGCCACAACTACTGTGCCCGCGTGCCACAACTACTGCAGCCCGGGTGCCTAGAGCCCATGCTCCGCAACAAGAGAAGCCACTGCAATGGGAAGCCTGCACACTGCAACAAAGAGTAGCCCCCGCTCGCCATAACTAGTGAAAGCCCACGTGCAGCAATGAAGACCCAACACAGCCAATAAATAAATAAATAAAATTTAAAAAACAAACAAACAAACAAACAAAAAACCCAGCCAGAGACAGTGGTATATTCATGTAATAAACATCTGAACAACTACCGGCCAGGTTCTGTGGAGACCAAAATGGTGAAAAGAGGCTTTTCTGACCACAGTAAAGTCAGCATTTGTTTTGGGTAAGAGCACAGACACTTGAAATGTTCATGGGTCAGAAAGTTGGAGCCCTAGAGACAGTGAAGAGGCTCCTTCCCTCTCCCATATAGAGAACTTCAATGGTTCTCTATAATCCCTGTACCTCTTTCTATGATTTTGTATTTATGTGCACAGTAGGAGGGCAGGTCCTGGCATTAAGGCCTGAAGGGTAGTGACACAGACACTCAAAAGACACAAGTATCCTGGAAAGACAGAAGTAGAGAAGAATGAGGCCTGAAAATGGGCCTCCAACAAATGGGAAGGGTCAGAAGTCTGATTCAAGGCATTAACCGACAAGGAAATAGAATGTGGCTGTCACAAAAAATGAGGATGATCTCTACGTGCTGATAAAGATCTGAGAAATAAAAAGTAAAAACAGCAATAAGTAAGAGCTGTATGAATAGTATTCTTTACTTTTACATAGAAAAAGGAAGAGTTAAGTATCTATATTTACATTTGCAAAAGGAAACCCGGGAGGAAAGCTAAGACATTAAGAACAGCGGTTGCCTATGTGTTTGCATTGGTGGTGGGGGGCAATAAGAATTGGATGATGTGATGGGGAACTAGGGTAGAAAGGCAACTGCGCTGTAAGCTGTATACCTTTAAAGGTGTGTATATTTTAATTCGGAAATGAAACTGAAATACTACATATTCAAAAAGTGAAATGTACCGAAGAGGAAATGAAAGGAGTGGTCATGAAAAAACACTCCAAGAATTTGGCTTCAAGTGCAAAGAAAAAATTGGAAAGCAGGAAGAGGGTGAATATAGTCTGTCTTTCTTTTGGAAATGGGTTATCAGATACACAGCTGAAGGAAAAAAGTCTAACATTTATGGTGCATTTGGCAGCCCAAAGTAAAAAACCCTGCTTGCTTCATTCTTCCATTTTAAGTTACAATAATTAACTAATTAATTAAATCGTCTTTCTTTCTCTTTACTTTTTTTTTTGTTCTCTTTACTTTTAATAACAAAATCAAAGTTAATTTTATCAAAAACATGAGTGACTATAACAAATAATCCAGTAGTGGCTTAACGAGGACACATCATGCTGCCACTTGCAACTAGTAGACTTGATAAAAGTCTTGATAAAAAATTTGGGGCTTCCCTGGTGGCGCAGTGGTTGCGCGTCCGCCTGCCGATGCAGGGGAACCGGGTT
>NC_041214.2:38660486-38666371 GCF_002837175.3 Physeter macrocephalus
GGGTTCGCGCCCCGGTCTGCGAGGATCCCACGTGCCGCGGAGCGGCTGGGTCCGTGAGCCATGGTCGCTGGGCCTGCGCGTCCGGAGCCTGTGCTCCGCAGCAGGAGAGACCACAGCAGAGAGAGGCCCGCATACCACAAAAAAAAAAAAAAAAAAAAAAAAAAAAATTGGCTTGCTCTTTTTAAAGATTCTAAAGATACTTAACTGCAGGAAGATCAGCACAATGGGATTTTAGACATCTAATCATATCCTATCTCAGAAGACACTCATTGTGTTAAGTCATCTTTCTTCTAGTAACACTAATCAGATATTTTAATTCCTTGGAAATTAAAGGTCAAGTATGTGAGTAATGGTTGAGCTATCTCTAAGGGCACAATACAACAAATATCTCCCCTGTCCACACGGGTAAATTAGTGTGTGCTTTATATATTTACAGACAAACATGGCATAGCAAGGTCCATTATAAGAGCAGCAGTTGGCTGCACAATGAAAAATGGCTTAAGAACAATAAACATGGCAGTGCACATCAGACGTCCAGGCTACCAGAGCTCATCTCATGTGAGCTCTCTGAAGGTAACCAGACTTCTGTTCCACACAGAGCTCCAAAATTAGCTACATATTCATATACACACTACAAAGTAATTCCAGTAATGGAAAAGACATTTCCAGAGTAAAGTAACTAATCCAACAGCTGAAAACTAGCCACAAAGAAGACGAAGACAGGAAAAAGAGAAGGAGAGGGGAGGGACACAGAGAAGGAGATGGGGAGGGGAGAGGGAGAGAGAGGCGGGGATGGAGGGAGACAGAGAGGAGGAAGAGGGGGAGGGGAACAGACCTAGAGGGAGGAGGAGACAGTGGGAAAGGGGAAGATGGGGAGGGAGAGAAGGCGGGAAAAGAAAGAAAACCTATCCACTGAAAACACAAAATAGTCTTCCTAGAGAGAAATAAAACCAAATGTAACAGCTCCAGTGGCATCATCACAGGCTCTCTACCTGGCAGAGTATAATATTTGTGATTCCAAAGGATGATCTTAAGTCACCAAGAAAAGATTAATTTCTTTACTACTTCCTAATCATTAAAACAGGAAAGAACATAAAATAGCAGCGCCATCTCAACTGCTGCAGTCAGGCTACCGGGACACCCTGTGGTAGGAGAAGCACTGCTGTGGAAGCTGAAGACAAGACAGCAATTTGAGGATGATGTCACTGATGACCACTGCAAACTGACACCCAAAGAAAGCCTCCTGAGTGCTAGCAGCATATCTAGAAAAACCCAAGGTTTTTATGCCCAACTGTATAAATCAAAGACTGTCTTTACTAGACTCCCTTTCCCCCACAAATCCATCAAATATACATCAACTGAGCTTTCCCTTAAGAAGAACAAGCAGCCAGAACCTACGTCACATCAAATATCTGAATTTGGATTCACCTTTCCAGAACAGAGATGTGATCAGATTTCCAATACGTTAAAAGCAAAAAGAAAACCAGCAAGCAAAGATCAACTGCAGGGTCATCCAAACAGCTTGGTTGTATCCATTTGATACCACAGTTAGATTATACAGAGAAATCCAGATAACCTTCTTCCTTTCACCCAATCTTTTCATTTACTAATTCACACATATAAAATATATTCTGAAACAGTAGTTTTTTAAAAGAAAAAACATATTTAAGGTAAAATTTCTTCCAAAATTAGATAAATGTCTACTACATTTAGAGATAAAACAGAAAGTAATTTTAAAAAATAAAAAATCTGATTCACTTTTATCAGTCTAGCCTGGGCTCTAGCCAGCAATCCAGCTGAAGAGAGGCCTGGACATATGAGGAGGCAGTCAGGGGTCAGTGGATGGAGCCCAGGAGTAAGACCTGTGATCTAATAATGGCTCTGTAACCAGCAGGCTGTGTGACCTGGGGCTGCTCCTCATATGCCTACGCCTTCATTTTGGTAATAATAATCCTTGTGTGTGCGTGCCCATGCGCGTCTCTGTCTCTCTCTCAAGGGAGGCTAGGCCCCAGGTTAAAACAACACAGGGAGCACCTGTTTCTGAGCTCTACAAAGTCAGGCATCCAAATCACAAGTGTCCCATGTGACTCTAGGTCTCATTCTGCAAGAAGACTAATTCACCTGCTTTCTCCCTAATCTGATCACTCACCAAGATCTGCCAATTCTTTGATTTTTGAACCTCAGTTATCAGTAAAATAAGAGCTGTGGTAAATGATCTCTACGATCCATTTCCAGTGATAATATTCTACCCTATTTTGAAATACTCAGAATAAGTTATTTCATGCTTATTAAATACCTTGCCTTACTTTAACATTAAATAGATAAGATAATATCTTTATAATCAATGCCAGGGATCTTCAAATTACAGCCCACAGATTGCCAGCCACCTATCTTATAAATAAAGTTTTACTGCAACATAGCTACACCTGTTCACTTACATGTTAAATAAGTAGCTTTCGCATTACAGGAGTAGAGATGAGTAGTTGCCAGTGTGTCTGTATGACCCTTCACATAAAAAGTCTATCAGCCTCCGATCTAGGTGAAGTACCTGAGAGTTGATGCTATTAAAATTATTTCTATTTTCCTATGTGTTTGTAATAATTATAGTCCCACTAATAATTTTCTAAAACTTCTGTTTGCAGAGCATAGTTTTTTTTCTCTGCTCCTAAGCCACAGAGGAGATAGTCCCTATACAGTGAGCTGGGCCAGGAGCCAAGTACTTTTAGCACTCTTCCCAAACTGGAAATAATGCTTTCCTTTGGCTGTCTACCAAAAGCAGTGGCAAAAGTTTCAGATTCCGTTTTCAGGTTGGGAGAAGAACGAGCAAAAAGCAAGTACATTTCCACTTTTCTACCTGTGATGCTAGACCAACCCCCCCCACCCCGGCTACCACCAAGCTAGTGCACTGTATCATTTGAGGGTGTTATGGATATATAGATATTGTGGATTGAACTGTGTCCCCACCACCAAATTCATAAGCTGAAGTCCTAACCCCAGCACCTCAGGATCTTCACAGAGGTAATTAAGTTAAAATGAGGTTGTTTTTTTTTTTTAAAGCATGGGCCCTAATGCAATATGACTGGATCCTTATAAGCAGAATAAATTTGGACACAGACATGTACCAATGGAAGACATAACAAGAAGGCAGTCATCTACAAGCCAAGGAGAAAGTCCTAGAACAGATCCTTCTCTCACAGCTTTCAGAAGAAACTGACTCTGCCAACACCTTGATCTTGTACTTCCAGCTTCCAGAACTGTGAGAAAATAAATTTTGTTGTTTAAGCCACTCATCTTGTAGTAATTTGTGATGGCAGCCCTACTAAACTAATACATCAACACTGCAGTCTTTCAAAGGTCACACACTTTAGGTCTAATTCTTAATACCAGAAACACAGTATACATATTTCCTTATTAAGATCTTTATTTTCTATAAAAGGCCAATTAAATGATTAACTAATACAACACATTATTTAACCACCTAACACATGCTAGAAACAGCCTGAGGTACTGGTAAACCTATGTTTGAAAAATATAAGCATTACATGAATAGCTCCCATAAAAATATCCATATTTAGGCAGCCAGTAAATTTAGTCCTTAAAACAGAAGTTCTTCAACAAAACTTACTTCCTGTACAAATTTTACTAAATGCTAAGTAGACGGGGGTGGGTAGAGTGTAGAGGGGAGCATAGTTCAGACTGTAGCAGAGTTAAGAGTCAGATAGCCTGAACTCCACAGTCAGATAGCCTGGGTCTGACTTACTATGCTGGCTCTAGCTTCTATTAGCAGTATAACTTTCAGCCAGTTATCACATCTCTAAATGTTTTCATTACCTTTATCTATAATAATACCTTCAGAGTTGAGGATAAAATGAGGTCATAAATGAAAAAGCTAAATTTAACATAGTACTTGAGATATAGTAAGCACTCACTGCTTCCAGTTACTTCACTCCATTCAATAATAATAGTAAGAGTAATTCTACTAGACTCTAGCGTTACAATATAGATTCTATGGAAGGATTCACTTGTTTGATTACATATAACATGTCAAAAGTTATACCCCTCATCCATGAATCTTAAAAATGCATCATGGACATCAAGTGAAGCTTCTTCAGGAAGGCTACCAATTTGACTAAAAGAGTGTGTTTGTGTGCATGTCCTTTTGCCCCCTTCTCTCCACTGTTTGTGTCCTAGAATCCCTATCTAACACCCTTTTAGATGATCTATAGGTCATCCACAGGAGAATCCTCCTTTATAACACAGAAGAACAAGGTAAGGCTGTGCTACAGGAGAGATCAAGCAAGAATCTTCATTATTTATTTTTTTAAAGCGTTTTTTTTTAAATTATGTGTAACACAAAGTTATTTAAGTCAATAAATTTTTAAGGAATTTCGCATGTTCTGATTCTTTCCACTGCCATTCACCTTAGTTCCTCCAAACTCATAATCTTCAAGATAAAACAGCCCTTTCAAAAAGAAGCTATCATGTGAGTCAGCCCACAATTCTTTTAGTTAGGCTTCTTTGATCGCCAATGAAATATGGACACACTTCAAAATTCCCCACCTGTAATCTTTGGGATCCAATTTCCTCAAGCGATTTACTTTAGGACCATGTTTAGGGTCAGGAGATGGATCTGCCTGGTTCTGAATTTGACACCCTCTAAAAATGTATTAGGTTCAAATCATATTCACTCCTAAGCCATCACACCCTAGAACAGTACAGATCATTGGGATATGCCAATACCTAAGATAAAAAGTTTGTTAGGTTTTTCATAGTTTACTTGGCAGCTCTGTCTTGTAGTTCTTTCCCACAGATCTAACAGGTAGTTCTATGAGTAAAGGAAACCACAATTAATCTATGAGGCGTTTCCAACGATGTAGGTTTACAGGTCGGGATAGACCTCAACAATCTTCATTATTTTTGACAGAGCTGCTGGAGATGGAGGGTAAGAGCCAATCAACCATCGATCACAACCTAAGAACCTGTGATCCAAGGAGCTGCTGGGTCACCCCAACTATCTGTAGTACATCAAGAATAAAGGAAGCTATGCTACTAGGACTGAAAGAAAACACATTTGGTTTGAGAGCTATGTGAAGAAACAAACGTTAAGTGACGCTAACTTTTTGCCCCTCCCTACTCCAAACAGATGTTCTGGAAAAAGCATATTCCTCAGTGATATATAATGGCAGTCCAGTGGTTAGGACTCCACGCTTTCACTGCTAACAGCCTGGGTTCAATCCCTGGTAGGGGAACTAAGATCCCACAAGCTGCATGATGTGGCCAAAAAAAAAAACCTTAAAGGATTTCAGCACAGGACTAGAGCAAAAATATACAAAAGCAGAGTAAACTGAGCAAAATACAGTTAATAGGTAAATATATTTGAAAGAAATTATCCCAGGAAAGGAGAGGAAGAATTTGTGAACTACTCTTTATACACAACTTCAGAGAAATTAAGTTCTGAACAGAGACCTCAAAGAAAAGCTCCAAGAAAGAGGTAAGACAATGCAAAGAGATGAGAGCTGGCAAATCAGGAAAGAGAAAAGGAAAATAAAGCAATCAAAGATAAAAGCCTAAAAACAACAAAAAGCAGAGTAGACATGTCTTACAACACAGTCAAGAATCTGAAGCCACAGCCAGAGTGAATCTTTAAAAAACTAGGTCAGCCTCTGTCCCTCCACCCAAAACTCCCCATTGGTTTTCCACATCACTTTAAGGGCCAAAGCAAGTCTTTACCTGGAACACTCCCAACCTCTGCTTTACCTCCTACTGCTTTTTTTTTTTTAACATCTTTATTGGAGTATAATTGCTTTACAATGGTGTGTTAGTTTCTGCTTTACAACAAAATGAATCAGTTATACATATACATATGTTCCCATATCTCTTCCCTC
>NC_041214.2:38666407-38675185 GCF_002837175.3 Physeter macrocephalus
AGCCATGACATGGAAGCAACCTAAGTGTCCATCGACAGATGAATGGATAAAGGAGATGTGGCACATATATACAATGGAATATTACTCAGCCATAAAAAGAAATGAAACTGAGTTATTTGTAGTGAGGTGGATGGACCTGGAGTCTGTCATACAGAGTGAAGTAAGTCAGAAGGAGAAAAACAAATACCGTATGCTAACACATATATATGGAACCTCCACCTACTGCTTTTTTCACTTGCCTCCAAACATGCTACACCTCCTGGTGTTTGTTCTTGCTAATCTCTTAATTTCCACTAAACATCTGCACCTCTGTATGCAAGGCTCGATTCCTTATTTGCTTATCTCCTCGAATGTCACTGAATCATTTCCTGATAATCCAACACAAAATAGCAACCGATCCCCACCCAACATACCATTCCTTTAATTTTTCCATAGCAATTATCAACACATGACAAACTATATTAACTTGTTACTATCTCCCCCATTAAAATATAAACTCCATAAAGGCTGGGACTTCATTTATTTTATTCACTGCTCTACCACAGCACCTAGAATGGTACCTGCTATGCAGCCAGGCTCATTAAGTATTTGTTGAATGAATGAAGGATAGGTAAAAGGAAATAACTTAAAACTAAATGCAAAGACAAAATTACAATCAGAAAAAAGCTGATAAAGACAGATGAAGGATATACATTTTAGTAGCAAAACACACTGCAGAAAAATTTACTGATAGAAAAACACACAGAAATAAAACATGCAAAGATGCAATGAAAGATATAAATGAAATAAAAATCCGAATTTCAAAACTAAAAGTGTACATTCACATAATGCCCTAGCAAAAAGAATCAACAGATTTAGCCTAGGAAAGTTAGCATGAATTTCAGGGATAAAGAACTGAATCCTACAGGCATCCAGGCAGAAGGGAATGGACTATGGTGGTGGAAAGTGTAATGGTGGGGGGCGGGGGGTGGAATGTAAGCAGAGAGGAGCTCAATTCAAGACTTTCACTCAACGCTAGAAGACAGTGGAGTAACATCTACAACGTTGAAAGGAAAAAGCATAAATTGAGAATTTTATAACTAGTTAATCTACCTTTCAGCTAAATAAAAAAAGGAAACGGATCAAAATAAATAAGATACCACGGAATACAATATCCATGAGCTCTTACAGAAAATATAAAAACAAAAACTACTTGATGATGATGTCTATTCAACCAAGAGACATCAAAATTTAAAAACATGGGAATAGAGAAGCTATGAATAAGGACAGTGTGTGTGTGATAAAACAGTGGGAATTATGATTACAAAATAAACTGTAACATCGTAATTCTTGACAATGGAAACACAAGAGTTAAACAAATTACAGAACATTACTTCCTAATTTCTCATCAGAGTAAATCAGAAAGCAACCAAAACCTGAAACATAAACGTCCATGAACATGAAAGTACACTGCTCTAAGGAACGATCAACTTCTTTATATTCTTCACTTTTCGTTTCAGAGAAATATTTTAGTAACTATTTGTTCCTTGCCATGGATACCAAAGTAGTTTTTATAATACGAAATTACAGTAATTTACTTTATTGTGTATTCTTATTGGAGCATACCATGACTTTTGTATAACGCAAGAGCTAAATGGAGATTATTTCACATTGCTTAATTTTCTTAAGATTACACTAAAGTTAACCTAATTACTATTATAACATGTCAATGGTAACTAACATGAGGGTAAGAACAGTCTACCCTAAACTTTTCAGTAACAATTTTCATTACTAATTACAAACAAATTAGCCTAATCTTGTTGTCTACTTTCCCCTTCAATGTATTTAATTCTCTTCTTTAGGGAATTATCAGGTCAAACACTTAGTTTCAATTCTAATTTATAACTTATTAAAAATCCATTCAATACAATTATAAGGCTATTTTGAAATCGGGGTATGTAAATTAGTGTATTACTTGGGCCTCAACAACCATGGCATTCAAACCAAATTTAAGCAGAACCTGTGAAGCACCACTACAGAACCTCAAGAGTGTACATATACTGTTTGAAGACTACTGTTCTGGGTGATAATTATTTTTCCCCCAGTTTTATTATATAATTGACATATAACATTATATTAGTTTAAGATGTAGAACAAAAAGATCTGACATATAATATAGAAATGATTACTACAATAAGTTAACATCCATCACCTCACATAGTTAAAATTTTTTTCTTGTGATGAGAACTTTTAAGTTTGCACCCCCAGAACTATCTTATAACTAGAAGTTTGTACCATTTGACCACCTTTACCCATTTCCTCCACCCCCTACTTGTCTACCTCTGGCAACAACCAATCTATTCTGTTTCTATCCATTTGGTTTTTGTAGATTCCACAAATAAGTGAGATCATGAATTATTTGTCTTTCTCTGACTTATTTCATTTAGCATAATGCCCTCAAGGTCCATCCATATTGCTGCAAATGGCAGGATTTGCTTCTTTTTTTTACAGCCAAATAATATTTCAATGTATGCATTTACCACATCATCTTTATTCATCCATTGACAGACATTTAGGTTGTTTCCATGTCTTGGCTATTGTGAATAATGTTGCAATGAACATGCCTGTATCTCTTTGAGATGGTAATTTTGTTTCCTTTGGATATGCACACAGAAGTGGGTTTGCTGGATCATATGGCAGTTCTATTTTTAATTTTTTGAGGAACCTCCATACTGTTTTCCATGGTGGCGATACCAATTTATATTCCCACTAACAGGGATTTTCCTTTTCTCCACATCCCTGCTAATATTTGTTAATGCTTTTTTTTTTTAAATGATAGCCATTCTAACAAGTATGAGGTGGTATCTCATTGTGGTTTTGCTTTGCACTTCCCTGATGACTAGTGATGTTGAGCACTTTTTCATGTACCTTTGGCCATATCTCTGTCTTCTTTGGAAAAATGTGTATTCAGTCCCTCTGGCTGACTTTTAACCAGATTGGTTTGTCTGTTTTTTGCTACTGAGTTGTATGAGTTCTTTATATATTTTGGATATCAATCCCTTATTAGATATATAATTTGCACATTACTTTCTCCTATTCTGTAGGTTGCCTTTTCATTTTGTTGGTTTCCTTTGCTTTGCAGAAAGAAGCTTTGTAGTTTAATGTAGTCCCACTTGTTATATCTGATTTTGTTTTCTTTGTTTTTAGTGTCAAATCTAAAATATCATCGCCAAGACTGATTCCAAGGAGCTTGCCCTGCATGTTTTCTTCTATGAGTTTTATGATTTGGGGTCTTATGTTCAAGTCTTTAACCCATTTTGAGTTGATTTTTTGTGTATGGTGTAAGATAGCTGCCCAGTTTTCCCACCACCATTTATTGAAGACATGGTCCTTTCCCCATTGTCTATTCTTAGCTCCTTTGCCTTAATCGATCACAATATGCACAAGTTTATTTTGGGGCTCTCTTTTGTTCCACTGATCTCTGTGTCTGTTTTTATGCCAATACTATACTGTTTTGATTATTACAGCTCTGTAATATAGTTTAAAAATCAGGAAGCTCCAGTTTTATTGTTCTTTCTCAAGACTGCTTTGGCTACTTGGGTCTTTGTGGTTCCATATATATTTTAGGATTGTTTTATTCTACTTCTGTGAAAAATGCCACTGGAATTTTGATAGGGATTGCACTGAACCTGTAGATTGCTTTGGGTAGTATCGTACTTTGTCATAGATTAATTGATCAGAGGTGTGTGGATTTATTTCTGGGCTTTCTATCCTGTTCCATTGATCTATATTTCTGTTTTTCTGTGAGTACCATACTGTTTGGATGACTGTAGCTTTCTAGTGTAGGCTGAAGTCAGGGAGCCTGATTCCTCCAGCTCTGTTTTTCTTTCTCAAGACTTCTTTGGCTATTCAGGGTCTTTTGTGATTCCATACAAATCTTATGTTATTTTATTTTTTATTATTTTTTAAAAATAAATTTATTTATTTATTTTTGGCTGCATTGGTTCTTCGTTGCTGTGCGTGGGCTTTCTCTAGTTGTGGCGAGTGGGGGCTACTCTCCCTTGCAGCGCATGGGCTTCTTATTGCAGTGGCTTCTCTTGTTGCAGAGCACAGGCTCTAGGAGCACGGGCTTCAGTAGTTGTGGCACGTGGGCTCAGTAGTTGTGGTGCATGGACTTAGTTGCTCCACAGCATGTGGGATCTTCCAAGACCAGGGCTTGAACCTGTGTCCCCTGCATTGGCAGGAGGATTCTTAACCACTGTGCCACCAGGGAAGACCCCCATACACATTTTATAATTGTTTGTTCTATTTCTGTGAAAAAGGCCATTGGAATTTTAATAAGGCTTGCACTGAACCTGTAGATTGCTTTGGGTAGTATGGACATTTTAACAATATTAAATCTTCCAGTCCACGAGCATGGAATATCTTTCCATTTCTTTGTGCCTTCCTCAATTTCTTTCATCAATGTCTTATAGTTTTCAGTGTACAGCTCTTTCACTTCCTTGGTTAAATTTATTCCTAGGTATTTTACTCTTTTTGATGCAATCATAAATGGAACTATTTTATTAATTTCTCTTTCTGATAGTTATTAGTATATACAAGCACATAGATTTTTGTATATTGATTTTGGATCCTGCAACTTTACTAAATTTGTTTATTATTTCTGATAGTTTTTTGATGGCATCTTTATAGTTCTCTGTATGTAATATGTCACCTGCAAAAAGAGACAGTTTACTTCTTCCTTTCCAATTTGAACACTTAATTTCTTTTTCTTGCCTAACTGCTATGGCTAGGACTTCTAGGACTCTGTTGAAAAAGTGATGAGACTGGGTATTCTCACCATGCCCCTGATTTTAGAGGAAAAGGTTTCAGCTTTTCAGCTTTAAGTATGTTAGCTGTGGGCTTGCCATATATGGACTTTATTATGTTGAGGTATAGTCCCTCTATACTTACTTTGTTGAGCGTTTTTACCACGAGTAGGTGTTGAATTTTGTCAAATGCTCTTTCTGCATCTATTGAGATGATCATATGATTTTTAGCCTCATTTTATTAAGGCGTGTATCACATTGATTGATTTGTGGAAGCTGAACCATCCTTGCATCCCTGTAATAAATTCCACTTGATCACGGTGTATGATCCTTTTAATGTATTGTTGAATTTGGTTTATTAATATTTTATTAAAGATTTTTGCATCTATGTTCATCTGGGAAATTGGGGTGTAACTTCCTTTTTTTGTAGTGTCTTTTTCTGATTTTGGTATCAGGGTAATGCTGACCTCAAATGAGGTTGGAAGCATTCCTTCCTCTTCAAATTTTGGAACAGTTTGAGAAAGACAGGTATTAACTCTTCTTTAAATGTTTGGTAGCATTCACCTGTGAAGCCATCTGGTCCTGGATATATTATTAAAGCAGAATATGCCTCAATTAAGAGGAAGCATTATTTTTCTTTTGAACCTCCTCAGTTCTTACCTCTAGTAAATTTCAGCTGAAATCAAGTGAGCTAGCATCCATAGAGGAACAGACATCTTCAAGGAAGTACGTCAGTGATAAAGTTATTCATAAAGAAACTAATATAAGAATATTAGCTTGGTCCATAAGTGACTGTAATTCTATAAGATCATGCAATTTGTTATAAAAACCACATTTAAAAAACTTTATTAATTTATAATGGCAAAATTCTATTCAGGCTACTATTTAAGAGGCTTTTGACTCAAAATTTCTCTCAGTGCTCCTTCTCCCAAATATCAAAGGAATGATACTATCTCTCCAATTGCATTATGCGTATATCTGTGCAATCTGGCAACACAAGCACAATTCAAACAAAGGCATCCTTTTTCAATAAATATCACTTACGATAATCTGGATACAACAAAAATATTTCTAAGCTCTCTTTGATTGCCTGTTTTAGGACTGCAAGAAGTCTGACCACCATAGGTGCTATTCTATAGGACACAGTTTTACCATTACTTCATATTGTAAGGTCTTGAACAGGTTAGAAGAAATTTAAAAATAAAGTACAATTTCCTAAAATATATTTTACAGGCCCTCAAAAAAAATTAGACACAAGCTATTTAAAGACATAAATCTTGCTGGCATCATTTTCAAAATATATCTACAATCACATCTTTTCTAATCCCCTCCAATGCTGTACTAGCTCCAAGCTACTATCACCTCCTCGTTGGAGAACTATTATCATCTCCCAGCAACTCTGTGGTCAACGAGGCCTTGTATGACTACTCCACATAATACCCAACTTATATAATGCTCATCCCACTCCATTACAGCTGTCCCTCAGCATTCGCAGGGGATTGGTTCCAGGACCCACTGTGGATATCAGAATCTACAGATGCTCAAAGCTCTTATATAAAATGGCATAGTATTTGCATACTATGCATATTCTTCTGTATACTTTAAATTATCTCTAGATTACTTATAATACCTAATACAATGTAAATGCTATATAAATAGCTGTAAATACAATGTAATGCTATATAAATAGTTGCCAGTGCATGGTAAATTCAAATTCTGCCTTCTGGAACATTCTGGAATTTTTTCCAAATATTTTTTATCTGTGGCTGTTTGAATCCATGGATTCAGAACCCATGGAAACAGAGGGCTGACTGTACTCTGATCTATTTTTTCATTTTTCCATAACACTTATCTCCTTCTAACATACTGTAAAATTTACTTGTATTTGTTGCCTGTTTTTCTTTAGAGTATATGCTCCGCAAGGCAGTGACTTGTTTTCCGATGTACTCTAAGCACCAAAACAGTACCTGGGACATGATATGAGATCATTACTTCTAGAATGAACAATTAAGTTTCAGGTTGTTTAACAAATATGAAGAAATAGTCAATGAGGTTTAATAAATATTAAATATGACCAAAATGTGCATGATGTGCTCTTACACAGAGCTTACCATACCAGATAAAATAAGCAATTCAATGATTTCTGCATCTCCAAGATAGGCAGCAGCATGCAGTGGAGTTCTCTTTTCATTGTCCTGTGATAAGAAGGAAAGATGGAACATAAGTTTTAATATAAAGTTAATTTTAATACACTTTAAATGAAGAAAAGCCATTACTAACTACAGCTTACTACTTCCACAACTCTAGTGTAGTCTGCAAGTCCCATTATCAGAGTATTTCTTTGCAAGGAGAAGAAAAGCCTAAAAAATATATTTTGGCCTTAAAAGAATGGTATAAAATTCAGCAAAGAATAAAAGAAAAATCTAAGATGACAAAGAAATAACTTAAGACTTTCTTTGAACAAAGATGCCTATGCTGCTTGTATACACAAGAAAATTTCCTTTACTTCATACTACTCGCCCACCCCCCCCAATATATTTCCACAATTTTACATAGCTTAGAATTGTTGATCTAACTAAATAAAACAAACCCTAACAAACAAAAAAGTTTGCTTATCAAAATGTTTCCACAGGACTATAGTGGCAAAAATAGAAAATATCTCTGGGGATCTGAAATTATCCCTTAAAATAATCCTAAGCTTTTTCTTAAAGTTCCTGCCAATTTCATTTTTAGCTCTAAAATATATTCCTATCCTATGCATAGTCTTCTAAATCTTCCTCCAGGAAGCAAAGCTATATCTAAGTGCACGGCTGTGTGTACTTCCCCCCTCAAACAACAATGTCCTCCAGTTTTGAGAAGCAAGATCTTAGAGCAATGTCACATTCAGAGATTCAATTCACATTACACTTCATCTAAAGTTACAACAGAGTGCTGCTGACTTGGCTGTATCTGAGAAAGCTATTCATTTAGAAATATTTAGTTTGAAATTTACATCCAATTTTTTAGATACTGGCTTTTGAGCCAGATTATTAGTTGTTTTCCATTTTCTGTTTTCCCCTTTGCCCATAGGAATGAAGTTTTACCTGGTTATTTACCCACCAGCAAGAGAATAGACTCCTAGCATGCCTTGAAGTTTTGTTACTTAGTGTGGACAAATGGTACGTGAGTGGAAGTAAAGGCACAACTTTCAGGTCATCTTCAACCTAAAAGACACCAATCCAGAGCTAGACTAAAACTTTCCCACTTCCCTCAGGCTAGGAGGCACATGTGCAACTGTACTGGCTTTGACCATGCAGAGGCAGGCCAATATCCCTACAAGTCTGTTAAGCAAAACATACTGAATCATCTTGTAGAGCACAGCTGCACCACCAACACAGAGTTGGACCACTAACTTCTAGACTATTAAGAGAAATAAAATTCTTATTTAAATAGGTATTGTATTTTGGGGTCTCTTGTATTAAGATAACATTGTAACTTTCAAGATTTAAAAAAATGAAAAATTTCACATCGTAATAACTTTCCAGTTTGACAATCAAAACCCCAATTATGCTAAGAAAAGACAGGCCAATGAGAATAAATTAGGGAAAAAACTGCTAGTCAAAAGAGGGGTTAAAAATACTCACAGGCAATTCCAAAAAGGTTTAGCTGTAGTATATAAAGGAATTAGAAAGATGTGTGTAACACAATTATAACTGGCTCTACATACCTTTCTTCCTACAATTTTAATATATTTGTGATACTGTTTTTGTTCTTAAAATAGTTGGTATAGTGGTTATTAATGTTTTTAATAAGCGAAGAGTTCCTGTCTCTCTAACTCCAATTAATTTCCACAAGACCATGTTTTTTATTCCAATACATATCCCATCAAACAAATGGTTTGCATAGAAATTACTGAACAAACGGTCATTGAAACAGCTAACACCGAACCACTAAAATATCAGGCTTTATTCAAAGCTGAGTCCTAACTTAGTCATTTTTTTTTTTTTTTTTT
>NC_041214.2:38675296-38759802 GCF_002837175.3 Physeter macrocephalus
TGGGACCCTCCCGGACCGGGGCACGAACCCGTGTCCCCTGCATCGGCAGGTGGACTCTCAACCACTGCGCCACCAGGGAAGCCCCCTAACTTAGTCAATTTAATAAAAAGATCCTTGGCTTAAGGCTTTTCAGTGTTAATCACTAACATGTCAAACTTCCCTAGTGTTTAAATATGAACAGACCCACTCAAATTGAGGAACACATCTATTCCTCAATATAAACCACATACACAGCACACACAGAAAGTGAGTCATTTATGTGTAAGAGATGTCTGGAATTCTATGACTCAATGCCTTAAATCCTATTTATGTATTATTTTATGACTCATGAACTTTTTTCTTTGATTTGGAGAGAGGAAAAACTAAGGAATAAATTGGTTAATTAAAAAAAATTTACCTATCATATTTTACTTTACTACAATTAAATATTGAAAATCATGCAATAAAACATTTAAGATTCCCTTTAACAAAATTTATTAGAATGAAAAAATGACTATTCCCTTATACACATTGAATTCCACTTCAAGGAATTTTTTTTTAAGATAAAGGTATTGCTATGTGTGTGCAAACAAAACTTAAGTATATTTACTGATCATATAGGAAGCAAAATGCCGAAAACAATTTCAATGCCCATCAATAAGGAAGTGGTTATTTAAAATTATGAAACACAAGCAGCTCTTAACCAACCTTCATTTAACTGAATCACATGATTAATCAATATTTTCTGTTTCCTGAGTAAAACTAATGGTGACTTTGGCACACCATGTGTTTTGACTAATAGACCACCACAACCAAGATCCTGCATACTCCCTCCTACCACTGGGTATATGTTTACCAAGGGTAAGACGTGTTTGTGACCACAACTGCTTGTGCCAACTGCACCTGCAATCATGTATGTAATTTTTTAAAATATTATTTAAACTGATGAAATAGGAATGAAAAAAAGCAAATTGTTTGTATGATCACTAGGTTGAATACTATATAAAGACTCAATAAAGGCAAGCTACGAAGAGAAAAAGTACTGTTGAATTGGGTGTGGCCAAGACAATTGAAACACTAAGGCAAACAGTTACGATATGGAGAAGTTTTCCCCTCGGTTTGATTCTTAGGTATCTAAATTCTCACATCACTTAAGAAACCCAAAATGGGAATTAAAGATAACGCACTGTGGGTATGGTCTATGCAAGGAAGGTAACATTGAACTGTCAGTGGACTCCAAAAAGCCTTGGCCCAGTATTTTTTTTAATGGCTGGAAAATACACATTGTTGCAGTAAAATGCTTAAAGATCATGTAAAATGCTTCCTTCTATCAGACTTTTTGAGCAGCTTATCACTACCAGTTATGAACGTTTTTCAGATGAGAGAGGTCTTTGAGCTGCACATCCACATAGTGAAACACTATGTAAGGGCTCTGAATCCAATTCCAAAGTGTGTGTGTGGGGTGGGGGGGAAAGTTTCCCCACACATCCAAGCAATGCTCCAACACCAGCTGGTCGTCCTACAACTCAACACAATTCTTACACCACCTACCAGGGGACAGCATCAGATGCCACAAGTTAAGGGTTCAGTCGTACAAGACGGGGGCCCCACCCCACCTCAGAGGTCAATAGCAAGTCCAGGTTGTTACTGGTCCTCTGACTGACTGACTACAAATCAGGTTCCCTGGACCGCCTCCTTGGGTTTGATTAATTTGCTAGAGTGGTTCACAGGACCCAGGAAAGCAGTTTATTCACTAGATCACCAGTTTATTACAGAGGATATTGGAGGATATGAATCAACAGTCAGATGAAGAGAAACACAGGGCGGGATCCCAAACAAAGGAGCGTCCATCCTCACAGAGTGTGGGACCTGACACGGTGGAACCTGTAAGCATTTCTGGGTCACCAACCCGGAAGCTCCCTGAACCCCCTCCTTTTGGGTTTTTATACCACTACACAGGTATGTTTGATTAAATCACTGACCTCTGGCAACGGAACTCAATCTCCAGCCCTTCTTCTCTCCGCAGAGATCGGGGGTGGGACTAAAAGTTCTAACCCTCTAATCACGTGGTTGACTCCAAATGCAAGGGCTCCCACCCTTAGGGGCTTTCCAAAAGTCATCTCATTAACATAAAAAAAGGCACTGTTGCTCTCCTCACAGGAAACGCCAAGGGTTTTTCTATGCTAGAAACAAAGACCAAATATATATTTCCTATTATAAATCATAATATTGGGTGGGCCAAAAAGTGCCTTTTTTAAGTGTTTTTTTAAGTAAAAATAAAAGACACTTTTTCATTTTCACCAAGAACTTTATTGAACAATGATTCACCCTTCTCTTCCACTACCTTCTGCCATTTTTCAGGCAACTTTGTAATTCCATCTTCCCAAAACTTTTTATCTTTTTGACCAAAGAACTGTTCCAGGTGCCTTTTACAGTCTTCCAGGGAACTGAAATTTTTTCCATTAAGAGAATTTGGTAAACACCGAAATAAATGGAAATCGGACGGTGCAATGTCTGGTGAATACGGCAGATGAATCAGAACATCCTAGCCAAGCTGTAACAGTTTTTGCCTGGTCATCAAAGAAACGTGCAGTCTTGCAGTATCCTGATGGAAGATTATGCGTTTTCTGTTGACTAATTCTGGACGCTTTTTGTCAAGTGCTGCTTTCAGCTGGTCTAATTGGGAGCAGTACTTGTTGGAATTAATCATTTGGTTTTCCAGAAGGAGCTCATAATACAGGACTCCCTTCCAATCCCACCCTATACACATCACCTTCTTTGAATGAAGACCGGCCTTTGGTGTGGTTGGTGGTGGTTCATTTCACCTGCCCCACTGTCTTCCGTTCCACATTGTTGTACGGTACCCGCTTTTCATCGCCCATCACAGTTTGTTTTAAAAACGGAATGTTTTCATTACATTTCAGTAGAGAATCGCATACAGAAATATGGTCAAGAAGGTTTTTTTTCACTTAACTTATGTGGAACCCAAGCATCAAAGCGATTCACACAACCAAGCTGGTGCAAATGATGATTTATTTCAACACTTGGTTTGGATATTCTGAGTATGTTGGCTATCTCCTGCGTGGTATAATGTTGATTGTTCTCAATTATTGTTCCGATTTGATCGCTATCAACTTCAACTGGTCTACCCGACCATGGAGCATCATCCAGGGAGAAATCTCCAGCACGAAACTTTGCAAACCACTTTTGACACGTTCAATCAGTCATAGCACCTTCTCCATACCCTGCAGAAATCTTTTTGTGCATTTCAGTTGCAGTTTTACATTTCTTGAAATAATAAAGTGTAATATGCTGAAAATGTTGCTTTCTTTCTTCCATCTTCAATATTAAAATGGCTACACAAAAATTCATCAATTTTGCTAAGCCTTTTTTTGAATGCACGCTGACATGACAGCTGTCACATACAATCTAACGAAACTGTTTTGAATGAAGTTAAAGACAACTAAGTGCTACTAGAGCCATCTTACGGAAAAAACCAAACGAACCTTTTGGCCAACCCAATATCGCACTATGCTTTCAATTTAAAATAACAAGCAGACCCCCATGTTCCTTATCAATGGAACATCTCTAAAGCACAGTGTTAAATGAAAAACGCAGACTCGAAACAATTATATGCTAAAGGTTCTACACACTCCTAGGATTGAATATGCATAAAACATCTTCGGAAGGATACTCAAGGATATCTTGTATACTCAAGATACAGTGACTGCCTCTGGGTAAAGAACGCTGACACTAGAGTCTGAAGTGTGAGAGTTATTCTTCACCATTTGTGGCCTTTGGTACAGTATGGAGTTATTACCATGTACATGTTTCAAAAAGTAAAATTAAAAAATTAAAAATAACATTTCAATCAGCTGAAAAGCATTTCAGTAGTTTCCCATACCAGGCATTTCACAAGTCCAGGTGCCCATTAAAAAAAGAAAATGTTTCTCAGATATTAAGTTGGTTTTTAAAGAAACCATACCTCCATGTTGTATTCTAAAACAATCCCAACTAGAATTATGAAATACACACAACAGACTCAAACAAAAAATTTAACTCATTTGATCACACAGTTTTTGATTATATCCACTGAAATAAATATTTTTCTTACAGTTCTTATATGGTGCTCTAAAAAGATATTTTGTGCATATGATTAGGACTACAAAAAATTATTCACCCTCCCCAAATAAAAGCAAACTGAAAAATAGCTTTAGTGCTTATAAGTGATTATACTGAAAGATGGGAAAAGGACACATATTAAAGGAGACCAGTGATTGCCAACCACTTTGGGGTTGGGCCACAGGCTAATGGTAGACTGGTGCATTACACACACGTGATTGGAACATGAGGGAGTTCGTTTGTGGTGATGCAATAGCTCTGCATCTTGAACATGTTGGGGGTTATACAAATCTACACATATGACAAAATGTCAAAGAATTATACACAAAGATGTAACCATCACTCCTCTCCTCCTCCCCCATATGAGTGCATGCAAAAACTGGTGAAACCCAAGAAAGGTATGTGGTCTAATTAGCTGTACTATGCCAGTATCAACTCCCTGTTTTTGATAATGCACTGTAAGATGTCATCATAGGAAGAATCTGGTTGATAGAAACACAAGATCCTCTCTGTACCATTTCTGTAATTCTGGAGTATCCATAATTTCTTCAAAATAAAGTTTTTAAAAAGTGCTCAGAAACATCCTGAATTATAATTTAGTTTTTATGTTATACTACGGCGAACTCCAGAAACAGCAAAACACAGGCAAGCAAGGTTAAGACAACCTAGGGAATGAGTCTGTGAGAAAGAAGGGAATCTACGGTATATCCCAAGCACAGCCCAGGAAAAAGGTTATTAGATCTCACAGGAAGTGCCTTACGTCAAACCTGGGAACTCAAACTGCACTTACACATTCTCAACATTTTCTGTGGAAGCTTTAACTTAAAGCAGATTTTAGGATCAGGTTGGAATAAGAGGTAGCCTATAAAGTAGGAAAACAGAGAAGTGAAAAGTTAGAAATGATAAACTGAAAGAGAGACAGAACATCTGTACAAGAAGAAATACTTAGAGAGTCTACGAATTCATGTACGTATATGGATTCAACTACAACCTTCACAACAATGACTCAATTCCGCAATTCTGCCCTACTCCAGGTACTGAAGCATTCGTGTATATTAGCTGTAACCAGGAAGAACAGTAACACCAATATCACAGAGCTTGCTTTATGCTACGACTGCTCTAGGCACTTTACCTCACAAGGTTAAGGAAGTGAATACATATAAGGAAATCAAGTCACAGACGAGTTTAAGGAATTTACTCAAGATCATGTGGAATTGGCAGAATCAGGATTGAAGCACTGGCAGTTGAGCTCCAGGTGTGTGATGTGAACTTATTATACAGACTCTATTTACAAGGCTCCACTATCTATTTAACCGCTGTCTGCTTAAAACTAACCACTCTCCCTCAAAACATTCTGTGGCCTGACTTCACTTTTTCTTATCAATTTCTTATCATAATTTTCTAAGTAGTTTTTTTTTTCTTTTCTCTATTTTCCCCATTTACTTTCCCATAATGGTCACTCTCTTTTCTGCCCCATCATTTTTACTTTTTCTTTTATTTCTACTGCTATCAGACTGAAACTTCCCTGTTGAGTATCTGGGTATCATCTTTCAATGCTCAGCTTCTGGTCCATAGAACTCAGTTGAACTTAGCTAGGATTTATCAGATGCATTCTTGTCTTGACCCCTTCATAAAGTAAGTTATGATGGCTGGTTGTCCTCAACACCCTGCACTCAGAGAAGCCCCACGGTGAACCTTGGCCTTGGGGATATAGTTCTGTAGGGTGTTGGTGGATGTCTGAGATGCTTCAAGTAAGAGAACCCTAGCTTACTTTGGCATGGAAGTTACACTCTGTACACTTACAGCTATCTGGAAAAATCCTTAGATTGTGCTTTTAGTTTTTATTTTTAAATTCACTACTATTCTCCAAACTTATCCTCTCATCCTCAAATCACAGAGATCCAACTGGTTTACGTGCTAGCAGATCAAACTTGAAGGCAATTTCACATTCGTTAAATCAAAAGCTCAATCACTTTTAGTGGCTGACATCATCACCAATCAACTCCACTCTCCCTCATTAACCTGATGTTCACAAGTACTAACCTATAGCTGAAACCAGTTAATCTCTACTAATAGAATGAATAATAGCACATTTTCATCTTTCACCTTTCTTCCCTTTACCCAGAATGCCTTTCCCCTGCCCAAATCCCTTCTACTCTTCATGGTCCAGCTCAAATTTCATCTCCGTCACAAAGTCTTCAGGAGCATGTCAGTACACTGGGGTCTCTCTATCCTGTGCTTCTATTACAACACTATCATTTGTACCGTACAGATGGCATTCTTGTTATTGCTCAACTTTGGGCTTATGTCATGGTTTCATAATTAGGTAATAAGTATCTGGAGGAAGCAAAGTGTCAATTTTAGACCCACATAGCACCTGGCTTAAAGTTACATACCACACAGGCACTACAGAGGTTTAAACAAATTTAAATGTTAATGAAGAAAACCGGCCATGAGTCAATAATATTCTAATGTACTGTATAGCTTGTAGAAGACTCCTATATTGTTCTGATCCCAGAACACAGTACATTCTAGAATAGCCTCTGACAGACAACTACCCAAATCTCTGGGTACAGACAACTGTACATAAATGAATTAAAAACCAGTTCTAAAATGTTTGCTATGATTCTTTTCCAAGGAATACTTTGAGAACCTCTGTGGAACCTTAAAGTTCCAGATTATAACATGAAAAATCATCTGCATTTAGCAGAGGAATGTAACTGTAAGTAAAAAGTATTGCAGGGACTTCCCTGGTGGTCCAGTGGTAAAGAATCCACCTTCCAATGCAGGGGACGCGGGTTCAATCCCTGGTCGGGGAACTAAGATCCCACATGCCACGGGGCAACTAAGCCCGCGCTCCACAACTACTGAGCTCGCGTGCCACAAACTACAGAGCCCATGCGCCACAACTACAGAAGGGAAAACCCACACGCCACAACTAGAGAGAAGCCTGTGCCACAACAAAGAGTCTGTCCCCAATGAAGGATCCCTCATGCCGCAACTAAGACCCCACACAGCCAAAAATAAATAAACAAACAAATAAATAAAAATTTTAAAAGTATTTTGACTAGTAAACACTCTCTCTTTCTCTCACTGTCCTTGAGTTACTATTTATTGAACACATACCTTAGATGGCATTACTGGGTGCAAACAAAAGAAATCTAAATTGAACCAATTTAGGTAAAATGGACTTATCAGAAGGACACCAGAATACCTCATGGAATCGAGCACCAACAAGTACAACTTAGGTCAGGAAGGCATGTGGCAAGGCCACAAGAGCACGTGAAACATTCAGGACTCTGCCTACTTCTCAGTTTCTTCCGCATCAGCTGCTTTTCTTTGCCTTCGCCAACACTTTTCCTCACATTAGGAAACAAAGCATTAGAGATCCCGGGATTTACTTTTAAAACTTCAGCAGACCAAAGAGAAGTCTTTTAATTCTAAACCTCAGAACAGTATTCTGATCGACTCAACTTTGGTTAGTTGCTCACCTGTGTACAAATCAAGTGAGAACAGCTGAAGAAGTCAGGTTTTATTAACACAGCAGTTCCTACAGTAACCAGGTAGAATGAGGAGCTTCTCAGAAAAGGAGTGCAACCCACAGATCTTTATTTTGTGGTAGGCACTGCATAAAGCACTTGACACATCTGTTTTACTTTGCAAAATTACTGTACGGTTAAGCACGCGTTATTGTTAATAGATGAGGAAATTGCTTTCAAACTCAGGCTCTTCACCAGAACGCTATACTGACAACTGACCAATTAAAAGTATTTATCAAAGCGTGGCCAGTTGTGGCTTCTCCTGGGAATCTTGAAAAAAAGCAAAACTGCAGCAAGTACACTGCTTAGCTATTTGGGCTAGAGGCTGAGCTTCCCCACACTTAAGGATACTGAAATCTAGCTTATTCCATCTACGCACAGAACAGAACTATCATTAGCCTATAAACGATGCCCCTCTATATTCCCTTTCTGTATTCACACAGGAAGCAAAAGGAACGGCCGAGGAATAATTGGGTAATAAGCATGCTACCTCTCCTTCCACTGCTTTAGAAAAGCTGCACTAGCCAGAGATCCAGGATTGTATATACAGTTGAGCCTTGAACAACATGGGTTTGAACTGCGTGGGTCCATGTATATGCCGAATTTTTTCAATAAATATATTGGGAAAATTTTTGGAAATCTGTGACAATTTGAAAAACTAGCAGATGAACCATGAAGTCTACATATACTGAAAAAACTAAGAAAAAGTTAGGTATGTCATGAATGCATAAAAGATACGTACATACTAGTCTATCCTTACTCAGGCACATAAGGTGAGTGATATTTAATATAAATGATGTTAGCTTTTTTTACTGTTTTATAACTTTGCTTTCAAAGAATTGCTTTCAAAGAATTACCATACAGTATCCCCTCCCTCTCCCCCTCCCACCCCCCCTTGTAATTGGAGAAAATGTGTTAACAGCCTGTCAACACAGATAAATGGTTTTAATAACGATTCATTCATTAGTGTACAAGCTAGGCTACCAGGAAACAACTGATTACACCAGGTTACCATAAAGCAATCAAATTGTTGCTGCTTCATTATCAATGCATGCATTGTTATACCTGTAAATAAGTATGAATTTCTTTTTCATATTACCTTTTCTTTTTTGATGTCTAGTATTAGTAATACATATAACATCTAGTGTTTTGTATCATTATAAGACAATACTGATGTAGGTAGTAAGAGAGAGGATTCATCTTATAAACAGATGATGTAAACTTACAGTACTGATAAATACAGTAAAGTACTGTAAATGTATTTTCTCTTCCTATGATTTTCTTTTTTTCTTTTTAAATAAATTTATTTATTTCTTTTTGGCTGTGTTGAGTCTTCATTGCTGCATGCGGGCTTTCTCTAGTTGCAGTGAGTGGGGGCTACACTCTTTGTTGCAGTGCGTGGGCTTCTCATTGCACTGGCTTCTTTTGTTGTGGAGCACGGGCTCTAGGCCCACGGACTTCAGTAGTTGTGGCACATGGGCTTAGTTTCTCTACAGCATGTGAGATCATCCTGGACCAGGGACTGAATCCATGGCCCCTGCACTGGCAGGCAGATTCTTAACCACTGTGCCACCAGGGAAGTCCCCCTATGATTTTCTTAATAACATTCTTTTTTTCTAGTTTACTATAATACAGTATATAATAAAAATAACATATATTATCTGTGTTAATTGACTTCATGTTATCGGTAAGGGTTCTGGTCAACAGTAGGCTATCAGTATTAAGTTTTAGGTGAGTCAAAAATTATACATGGATTTTCAGCTGCATGGGTTGGGTGAGGTGTTGGTGCCCCTTATCCCCACATTGTTCAAGGGTCAACTGTATTTAAGTACCAGGGACAGTGCATAGGTATGAATGTCTACACTCTAAAAACTTCTAAAAATACTTAAGAAAATGTATACCCAACAATTCACTAATTAATATACAATAGTCAGCTATATTCAAAATAATATAATGACCTAATTGTGCTGGTTAAACTAAAATGTCAAAACAAAAACACTTCATCTCAAATAATATACCTTACACATGGCAAGGGATGCTTTACAAATCCTAATCTTCAGTACAACAAATGCAATCCAAACTTTAAAACGTTCAGAGCAATAAAATGGATGCTCAATAAATATTTGCTGGCTTGAATTTATCAAACTCATAGGCAAAACTTGTAAGACAGATAAAAATTAAAGAGTAGCACAAATCAAAACCTAAAGGAACTTGACATGTTTAGCTTTTGACAGTAACAAACACTCTGGACGACAGTAGAAAAAAAGATTTTACATGACCTTTCAATCATCCTTGTAAAAGGACACAGTCATGAATATACTGTAGGGAAGTTGGGGAAGAGGGAAAGGAAGGTAGAGAAGAGGGAGAAATTTTATTCTCTTAGTTCAGTATGATATTAATGAAATGTTAAAAGCAACACCATCTTTTAGGACAAACAATGTTTACTTCAATGTTTCTTCATGTTTAGTTCTTTAATTGTATCCTATGTTATTTTTCAAGTACAGAAAAACACCAATTAAAAATGGCTTTAAAATAAAGAAGATCTACTCTCATAAAGGGTAGGGACCAAAGCTGGTTGATCCAGAAACTCAAAGACATCATCCAGATGTCTCTCAGAAATTCTACCTTTCCACTGTGCCTCCAACTATACGTTATAACCAGCGTAAAGGCTCATCTCAAGCTAGTTCACCCCAAACAACATCCAGCAACAGGAGAGAAGCCATCTTTTCCTGTGTATCTATTTTAATTAATTAGTTAATTAATGAAATTTTAAAAGAGCAGCTTTTAGGTTCACAGCAAAACCGAGGGTATAGAGACTTCCCATATACCTTCTACCCCACACATGCACAGCCCCCAGCATTACCAACACTCCCCAACAGAGTGATACATTTGCTACACTAATGAACCTACATCAACGCATCATAATCACTCAAAGTCCAGAACCTTAGGGTTCACTCTTGGTGGTGTAAATTCTATGGGTTTGGACAATTGTTTAATGACATGTATCCATCATTATGGTATCAGAGTATTTTCACTGCCCTAAAAATCCTATGTGCTCTGCCTATTCATTCCCACCCCCACCAACTCCTCATATTTATTTATTTGCATATTCATTCATTCATGCATTCATTTAGCTGTGGCATGTGGGATCTTAGTTCCCTGACCAGGGATAGAACCCTCACCCCCTGCAGTGGAAGCGTGAAGTCTTAACCACTGGACCACCAGGGAAGTCCCAACCCCTCATATTTATACTGTCTCCAAAGTTTTAACTTTTCCAGAATGTCATATAGTTGGAATCATACAGTATGTAGCCTTTTCAGATTGGCTTCTTCCACTACGTAGTATGCATTTAAGGTTTCTCCATGTCTTTTTTTTTTAAGATCAGAAATTATTTATTTATTCATTCATTCATTCATTTGGCTGTGCCAGGTCTTAGTTGTGGCATGCAAGATCTTCACTGCACCATGTGGGATCTTTAGTTGCATCATGTGGAATCTTTAGTTGCAGCACGTGGGATCTTCTTTTTAGTTGCAGCATACGGGATCTTTAGTTGCAGCACGCAGGATCTAGTTCCCTGACCAGGGATCGAACCCGGGCCCCCTGCACTGGGAGCACGGAGTCTTAACCACTGGACCACCAGGGAAGTCCCTCTCCATGTCTTTTCATGGCTTGATAGCTCATTTCTTTTTAGTGCTGTATAATATTTGATTATCTGGATGCACCACAGTTTATTTATCCATTCACCTACTGAAGGACTTCTTGGTTGCTTCTAAGTTTTAGAACTTATGAGTGAGGCAGCTATAAACATCCATGTGCAGGTATTTGTGTGGACATAAGTTTTCAGCTCATTTGGGTAAATATGATGACTGGATCATATGCTAAGAGTATGCTAAGTTTTTTATGAAACTGCCAAACTGTTTTCTGAAGTGGCTGTACCATGCTGCATTCCAACCAGCAATGAATAAGAGTTCCCATTGCTCCACATCCTCGCCAGGAGGTTCTTTGGTCAATTCTTTTAGATTTTCTACCTAGATGATGATGACATCTATGAACACAGACAGTTTTATATCTTCCTTCTCAATCTGTATACCATTTATTTCCTTTCCCTGTATTTTTGCATTAGCTAGAACTTCCAGAATGATGCTGAAAAGGAGTTGTAAAAAAGAACACTCTTGTCTTATACCAGTCTTAGTGGGAAAGCTTTGGGTTTCTCACCATTAAAATATAATGTTAGCTGTAGCTTTTTTGTAGATATTCTTTATCAAGTTGAGGTAGTTCCCCCTTTATTCCTAGTTTATGGAGAGAATTTATCATGAAGGGTGTTGGATTTTGCCAAATGCTTTTCCTGCATCTATTGATATGATGTTGTGGTTTCTTTTTTAGCTTGTTGATATGATAGATTACATGAACTGATTTTCAAAGGCTGAAGCAGCCTTGCATATCTGGCATAAATCCCAGCCGGCCGTGGTGTATAGAATTCTTCCTACCCATTGTTGGATTCAATATGCTAATACTTTGTTAGAAATTTTTGCATCTGTGTTCTTGAGAGACATTGGTCTGTAGTTTTCTTTTCTTGTAATGTCTTTGTCTGGTTTTCCTATTAGGGTAATGCTGGCCTCAAAGAATAAGTTAGGAAGTATTCCCTCTGATTCTATCCTTTGAAACAGATTGTAGAGAATTGGTATAATTTCTTCCTTAAGTGTTTGGTAGAATTCACCAGTGAATCCATCTGGGCCTGGTGCTATTTCAGAAGGTTATTAATTATGATTCAATTTCTTAATAGATATACGCTTATTTGGATTGTCTATTTCTTTTGTGAGTCTTGGCCCAAAAACATTTTTTAAGGAACTGGTCTATTTCAAGTAGGTTGTCAAATCTGTGGGCATAGAGTTATTCACACTATTCCTTTATTATACTTTTAATAACTATAGGACCCATAGTGATATCCCCTCTTTCATTTCTCATATTAGTAATTTGTGCCTCCTCTCCTTTTTTCTTAGCTCATAGAGGCTTATCAATTTTATCAATCTTCTCAAAGAACCAGCTTTTGGTTTCAATGAAAACAGAAAATCAACAGAGAAAAATCAATTTAATTGATTTCTGCTCTCTTTTCTTCTGCTTATGTTGTATTTAACTTGCTCTTCTTTTTCTATATAGTTTCCTAAGGTGAAACTTAGATTATTAATCTTCTTTTCTAATATATACATTCAATGATATAAATTTCCAGCTAAAGCAATGCTTTCATTGTATCCTACAAATTTGATAAGTTGGGCTTTCATTTTCACTTAGTACAAAATATTTTAAATTTCACTTGAGATTTCCTCTGTGGCCCATAATTATTTAGAGTTTTGTTGTTTTAATCTGCACGTACTTGGGGGTTTTCCAGTTAACTCTGTTATTGATTTCTAGTTTAATTCCATTTTGGTCTAAGAGCAGACATTGCATAATTTCTCTTCTTTTAAATTTGTTGAAGAAAGTTAGTTTTCTGACCCAGAATGTATTCTATCATGGTAAATATTTCATGTGAACTTGAGAAGAATGTATATTCTGGAGTTGTTGAAGTAGTCTACAGATGTCAACTATATCCAGCTGTTTGATGGAGCTATTGATTATGTCCTTACGGATTTTTCACCTACTTGATCTGTCCATTTTTGATAGAGGAGTGTTGGAGTCTCCAACTATAACAGTGGTTTCATCTATTTATCCCTTCAGTTCTATCAGTTTTTCCTTCACATAGTTTGATACTCTGTTCTTAGGTATATACACGGATCATTATGTCTTCCTGAAGAACTGACCCTTCTATTATTATATAATGCCCTTGTTTACCCCTGATAACTTTCCTTGCTCTGAGGTATGCTCTGTCTGAAATTTACATCGCTATTCCTGCTTCCTTCTTCTTTTTTAATTGAAGTATAGTTGATTTACAATGTTGTGTTGATTTCCGCTGTACAGCAAAGTGATTCAGTTACTTACACAGACACACACACACACACACACATTCCTTTTTATTTCTTTTCCATTATGGTTTATCTCAGGATACTGAATATAGTTCCCTGTGCTACAAAGTGGCACCTTTTTGTTTATCCATTCTACACATAATAGTTTGCATTTGTTAATCCCAAACTCCCACTCCATCCTTCCTCCACCCTTGGCAACTCCCTTCCCCCTTGGCAACCACAAGTCTGTTCTCCATGTCTGTGAGTCTGTTTCTGTTTCACAGATATGTTCATTTATGTCACATTTTAGATTGCACATATAAGTGATACCATACAGTATTCGTCTCTTTCTCACTTACATCACTTAGTATGATAATCTCCAGTTCTAGCCATGTTGCTGCAAATGGCATTATTTCATTCTTTTTTATGGCCGAGTAACATTCCATTGTATATATGTACCACATCTTCTTTATCCATTCTTCTGCCAATGGACATTTAGGTTGTGTCTGTGTCTTGGCTACTGTGAATAGTGCTGCTATGAACAAAGGGGTGCATGTATCTTTTTTATTTATAGTTTTGCCTGGATATATGCCCAGGAGTAGGATTGCTGGATTATATGGTAATTCTAATTTTAGTTTTTTGAGGAACCTCCATACTGTTTTCCATAGGGGCTGCACCAACTTACATTCCTACCAATAGTATATACTCCTGCTTTCTTTTGATCAGTGTTAGCATGATATTTTTTTCTTCATCCATTTACTTTTATCTGTATGTGTCTTTCTGTTTAAAGCAGGTTTCCTGTAAACAACATATAGTTGTCTTGTTTTTGGATCTCTGACAATTTCTTTTAACTGGTTCATTTAGAGCACTTACTACTGATATATTGGGCTGGCCAAAAAGTGCCTTCGGTTTTTTTGGTTTTTAAAAATTTTTATTTATTTATTTTTTGCTGCACTGGGTCTTCGTTGCTACGCGCGGGCTTTCTCTAGTTGCGGTGAGTGGAAGCCACTCATTGTGGTGGCTTCTCTTGTTGCGAAGCACAGGCTCTAGGCGCGTGGGCCTCAGCAGTTGTGGCACGTGGGCTCAGTAGTTGTGGCTCGCGGCTTCTAGAGCGCAGGCTCAGTAGTTGCGGCGCGAGGGCTTAGTTGCTCCACGGCATGTGGAAATCTTCCTGGACCAGGGACCGAACCCGTCCCCTGCATTGGCATGCGGACTCTCAACCACTGCGCCACCAAGAGAGCCCCGTGCCTTCGGTTTTTAAGTAAAAATAAAAGACATTTTTCATTTTCACCAAGAACTTTATTGAACAATGATTCACCCTTCTCTTCCACTACCTTCTGCCATTTTTCAGGCAACTTTGTAAATCCATCTTCCCAAAACTTTTTATCTTTTGGACCAAAGAACTGTTCCAGGTGCCTTTTACAGTCTTCCAGGGAATTGAAATTTTTTCCATTAAGAGAATTTGGTAAAGACCAAAATAAATGGAAATCGGAAGGTGCAATGTCTGGTGAATACGACGGATGAATCAGAACTTCCCAGCCAAGCTGTAACAGTTTTTGCCTGGTCATCAAAGAAACGTGCGGTCTTGCGGTATCCTGATGGAAGATTATGCGTTTTCCGTTGACTAATTCTGTATGCTTTTCGTCAAGTGCGGCTTTCAGTTGGCCTAACTGGTAGCAGTACTTGTTGGAATTAATTGTTTGGTTTTGCGGAAGGAGCTCATAATAGAGGACTCCCTTCCAATCCCACCATATACACATCACCTTCTTTGGATGAAGACCGGCCTTTGGTGTGGTTGGTGGTGGTTCATTTCACTCCCCCCATGATTTCTTCTGTTCCACATTATTGTACCGTATCCACTTTTCATCACCCATCACAATGTTTTAAAAACGGAACGTTTTCGTTAAATTTAAGTAGAGAATCACACGTAGAAATACGGTCAAGAAGGTTTTTTGTTCTTAACTTATGTGGAACCCAAACATCAAAGCAATTCACATAACCAAACTGGTGCAAATGATGATTTCAACGCTTGGTTTGGACAGTCTGAGTCTGTTGGCTATCTCTCGCGTGGTATAATGTTGATTGTTCTCAATTATTGTTTTGATTTGATTGCTATCAACTTCAACTGGTCTACCCGACCGTGGAGCATCGTCCAGCAAGAAATCTCCAACATGAAACTTTGCAAACCACTTTTGACACGTTCAATCAGTCACAGCACCTTCTCCGTACACTGTACAAATCTTTTTGTGTGTTTCAGTTGTGCTTTCACCTTTCTTGAAATAATAAAACACAATATCCTGAAAATGTTGTTTTCTTCCATCTTCAATATTAAAATGACTACACAAAAATTCACCAATTTTGATGTCTTTTTTTAAATGCACACTGATATGACAGCTGTCACATACAATCTAACAAAATTGTTTTGAATGAAATTAACGACAACTAAGTGCTACTAGAGCCATCTTATGGAAAAAAACAAACAAACCTTTTGGCCAACCCAATACTTGGATTAATATCTACTATATTCATTACACTTTTCTATTTGTTTCCCTTTTTTAAAAAAAAATTTATTTATTTTATTTATTTGTTATTTTTGGCTGCGTTGGGCGTTCGTTGCCGTGCGTGGGCTTTTTCTAGTTGCGCAGAGCGGGGGCTACTCTTCATTGTGGTGCACGGGCTTCTCATTGTGGTGGCTTCTCTTGTTGCAGAGCACGGGCTCTAGGCGCGCGGGCTTCAGTAGTTGCAGCACGCGGGCTCAGTAGTTGTGGCTCGCAGGCTCTAGAGCGCAGGCTCAGTAGTTGTGGCGCACGGGCTTAGTTGCTCCGTGGCATGTGGGATCTTCCCAGACCAGGGATCGAACCTGTGTCCCCTGCATTGGCAGGTGAGTTCTTAACCACTGCGCCACCAAGGAAGTCCTGTTTTCCTCATTCTTTATTCCTATTTTTATCTTACACTCTTTTCCTGCCTTTTGTGGCTTTACTTGCGCATGGATTTAATATGAAACCATTTTCTCTCCATTCTTATTTAGCCTATCAGTTCTACTTAAAAGATTTTTTTAATGGTTGCCCTAGAGTTTACAGTATACATTTATAGCCAATCCATCTACTTTCAAATACCACTTCATGGGTACTGTCAGTTCTTATAATAACAAAATAACCCTAATTCCTCCATCCTGTCCCTTATCATCACTGTCATTCATTTCACTTATAATTAAGCATAATATATGACATATATACATATATATAAGCAAACATAATTGAATACATTTAGTATTGTTTTGAGCAAACTTATATGTAAGACCAATGAAGAATAAGAAAAATGTTTTTATTTTACTTCGACTTATTCCTTCTTTATGTAGGAATGTTCTTCCTTTCTTTATGTAGATCCGAGGTCCTGACTTATTCTCCTCTGTATAAAGAACTTCTTTTAACATTTCTTGCAAGGCAGGTCTACTGGTAACAAAGTTTTCTGTTTGATAAAGTCTTTATTCTCCTTTATCTTCTAAGGATAAAAAGTAAAGGTGCAGAATTCTAGGTTAGTGTTTTTTTTCTTTCTCCCAACACTTTAAATATTCCACTCCATTCTCTTCTTCTTGCATGGTGTCTGAGAAGTTGGATGTAATTCTTAACTTTGCTCCTCTATAAGGTGTTTTCCCCCACTCTGGCTTCTTTCAGGACTTATTTACCTGTGATCTTGTACAGTTTGCAAAATGATATGCCTAGGTACAGTTTGTTTATTTGTTTGTTTCTCACATTTATCGTGCTTGGCGTTCTGAGCCTCGTAGATCTGTGGTTTGGTATCTTGACATTAAGTTGGGGAAATAATCAGTCATTATCGTTTCAAATATTTCTTCTGTTCCTTTCTCTGTCTTCCCTTTTGACATTCCCATTATAAGTATGTTACACCTTCTGTAGTTGCCCCACAGTCCTTCGATGTTCTCTTCTGTTTTTCCAGTCTTCACTCTCTTTGCTTTTAAGGTTTTGAGGATTCTACTGAGACATTCTCTAGCTCAGAGATTCTTTCCTCAGCTGTGTTCAGTCTACTGAGAAGCCCATCAAAGGCATTCTTCATTTTTCTGTTACAGTGTTTTTGATTTCTAGCATTTCTTTTTGGTTGTTTCTTAGAATTTCCATGTCTCTTCAAATTGTGGTTTTTGCCTTTTTGTAAGTCTTATAATTTTTTCTTCATGACCAGACATGATGTACTGGATAACTAGGCTTTTTGTAATGTGTTGGTTAGGTGTAAGGGGAAGGCCAGTGTTCTACAGTCCTATGAGTAAGTCTGTCTTTTAGTGAGCCTGTGCGCCTCTGGTCTGTGAACCTCACAAGTGTTTCTCAGTGGTCGCCTTCCAGTGAATGAGGTAATGAGGTGGGGGATAAGATGCCTGAACAAAATCAGAGCTCTGCCCATTAGAAGGTGGAAAATGAATGAACATTAAATCAGTAGCCAAAGTTTCTGTCACTTTGTGATTTTATATAGCCTTTGATATTATTTTTCTTCCCAGATACTTGAGTGTTCTAGGCAACATGGTATGAGGGAAATATCAGAACAAGCAAGACACCTATTAGAGTGAAATTCAAATCAATTTTGTTACTACCCACTGAAAAGAAAAATGTAACAAAAGAAAAAGGAATCATTAACTGGAGTCTAAGCTAAAATGTGATGAAGCATTCCTCTTACCCCCCAAAACCTCTGTGAAATAACCTAGGCTTAAGTGATATAATTCACAAAGCAAACAGAATAGTTTACAGAGTTGTCAAAGTAACATACTGGGAACAGAAATAGCCTCAGAGATCATCTAATTCAATCGTTTCGTTTTACAAGTGAGAAAAGTAGGGCTCAAAGAGGCTGAACCAGGGAAGGACACACAGGCTAGAGTCTAGTGTGTCTGACTTAGAGGCCAAGGTTCCTCTTACTATTACACTTTGGACCTCTTCACCTCCTTACAGTCTAATAAGTTAACAACAACAGTGTGGTAGCTGTCATTCTTTACGTTCATGTGTTTATCTGTAAATATCTGCACATGTGTTGGATTTTAGAAAATAATCTATTTTTAAAAATCATAGCAGTAACAAAGGACTCATCACTGTCCTATAACTGTAGAAGTACAGTCCCACTTTAGAAAAATTTTCCACAGCATGACAACCTTAATGTTCTTTTTTACAGCCCTCTATTTGTGACAATTACAATTATTAAATGAAACTTACAGTACAAAGTCTAGGAAGAAGAGAGATTTTCATTTCTTAGAAAAGAATCACATAAAACAGGAGACTCAATCATAAGATAAATAATTTAAACAAAAAATATCACACTGCCTACTAGACAATACATGTAACTGAAAGTTACATTTAAACCAATTATTAACAGTTTCAGTTTATGGCGAGTAAACAAGGAAGATACACTTAACAAATAACTAGTCATACTTGATGAAACTTATTTTGGGGACTAACTATTAGTACCTTGGAGTCACAGAGGAGAACAGTCTCCATTTATAAACAAATACTTTAAACAAGGCTACTCAAACATGCCCTCACTCAACTATAAATATTAATCTTCAGCACAAGATAACATTTTATATAGTAACGGCAGCTTGAGAAAAAGAAATCTAATCCCAAATATATGCATATATACTACTACTGCCATGATATTTAACTGTTAAATTAAACACATATTCTCAATTAATAAAGATAATCTGAATATTCAGCGCTAGCAAATTACAGGTATTATAACCTTAAACATTAATTTAGAGTAGGGCTAAAAAAATCAAGAATCAGATTACACAGCTACAATCAGAGGGGGGAAAACTTCATCCTGAACTTGAAACATACCAGTTAAATCACTAGATACACTAGAAAGATTTGATCTTATCTCAAAAGTTCTATGCTTGAACTCCAACACAGTGGATAAATATAAACATGGCTATTTGTGGTGGGTAGGAATCAACATGGTTCTGTAAATATACCACACACAGAAACCTCTTTTGGGGGTGGGAACCAAAATGATCCATTTTAAATTATAAATTATGATATAAAATTTTAAACTATGAAAATGTTTTAAAGTCAAGTCTATGTGGCAGTATGTTACTTTTAAGTGATTTTATATGTTATTCTTTAAGTGATTTATATAATTTATATTTTCATTTACCAGCTGAATCAAAAGGAGGACTTTCCCCCTTAGTTACATACCAAGATTTGTCAATACCTTTAAAGAAATTATCCTTGTATCCAGGAAGATTTTCAGTATAAATATCTGTATTTAATACAATACCAATCTGAGACAATATCAAAGGCTAACATTTGTGTCACTGAGTCCCAGAAGGAGAGGAGAAAGAAACTGACACAGGAAAAAAAAAATCTGAAGAAATATGGCTGGAAATTTCCCAATTTTTGGTAAAAGACATAAATTTATACATTGAATAAGTTTAGTGAACTACAAATATGATAAACGCAAAGAAAACCATACTGAGACACACCATAATCAAACTGTTAAAACCCAAAGTGAAATACAAAAATTGTTTTTCTCAGGCTGCTTTAGGACAAGTTACATATAAAAGAAATACTCAAATGACTGTGGATTTCTCATCAGAAACCAGGGAGGTCAGAAAACTGAAGAAAAATGAAAACATAAAAACCTGTTAAACAAGAATTCTGTATGACATGAAAGCATCCTTTAGAAATGAAGGCAGTATAAAAACATTTCTCAGATAAAAGAGAGCTAAAGGAAATTAATTCCCAGCTGACTCGGTCTACAAGAAATGCTAAAGAAAGTTTTTTCAGGCTGAAAGGAAATGCTACCAGAGAGAAACAGATCTTCAAATACGAAGGATGCACAATTTACTGAAAGCAAAAAATTTTAATGTTATCTGGGAAGGAATTCAGTGTATTACATATATTACATGGCAACTCTAACACAAAGAGGGGAAAGTAAGGGCTTTTGTTTTTTTTTAAACTTTAAGTGGTAAAACTTTAACTCTATGTAGACTGTGAAAAGATATGTATTTATATTATAATCCCTAGAGCAACTACTAAGAAAATAATAAAGATATGGTCAAAATGTCATTAAGTTTGCAAAAACAGTATATCCAAATAATCCAAAAGAAGGAAGGAAAGAGGGGATAGAGGAGCCAAAGTTAAAACGGACACAAATAACAGAACAACAGACTTAAATCCAGCCATATTAATAAACACATTAAATGTAATGATCTGAACACAATAATTAAAAAACACAGATTGTCATTTTGGATATAAAAACAATATTTAATTATACACTACCTACAAGAAACCATTTAAAATACAATGATATATTTATGCTGAAAGTTTATAAGTTGTTAAAAGTTATATCATGCAAACAGTAATGAAAAGACAGCTAAAGTATCTCTGTTAGTAATATCAGATGAAAAATCAGAACAAGGAAAGTTACCAGGGATGAAGAGGCACATTACATAGTGTTAAAGGGTCAATTCATCAAAAATAAATAAATAAATAACAACGAAACCCCAACAAAACCCCCCAAATAAATAAAAAGCAGACAAAACCTCATTAGTATGACAATACTAATGTATATGTACCTAATAACAGCTTCAAAGTACATGGAAGCAAAACTGATAAAAAGGGAGAGACAGATAATCCACAATTACAAGAAACTTCAGCATGCCTCTCCCAGTACCAAAGAAAACAAGTAAACAGAAAAATCAGCAAAGATATAGATGACCAGAAAAACACTAGTAATCATCTGAACCTAACTTATATTTACAGAACACTCTACCTAAGAACAAAAGAATGAACATTATTTTTAACTGCACTTGAAACATTCATCAGGGTAGACCATGTTCTGGGCCAAAAACCATACCTTAATACATTAAAATAAACTGAAATTACACAAAGGATGTACTCTGGCCATAACAGAATTAAACCAGAAACCAATAAGAGACAGACACTTGGAAAATCCCCAAGTATTTGAAAATCAAAGTATATACTTTAATAGTAAAGTAGAATAAAAGAAGAAAACGAATTCTAAATAACCCATGTAAAGAGGAAATCTCAAGGGACATTAGAAAATATTTTGAACTGAATGAAAATGAAAATATATCAAAATCTGTGATATGAAGTTAAAGCAGTACTCAGAGGGCAATTTAAATAGTAAATGTTCCTGGACTTCCCTGGTGGCACAGTGGTTAAGAATCTGCCTGCCAATGCAGAGGACAGGGGTTCGAGCGCTGGCCCAGGAAAATCCCACATGCTGCAGAGCAACAAAGCCTGTGCGCCATCACTACTGAGCCTGTGCCCTAGAGCCCGCGAGCCACAACGACTGAGCCCACGCGCCCTAGAGCCCGTGCTCCACAAGAGAAGCCACTGCAATGAGAAGCCCGCGTACCACAATGAAGAGTAGCCCCCACTCGCTGCAACTAGACAAAGTCCGTGCACATCAATGAAGACCTAATGCAGCCAAAAAATAAATAAAATTAGAAAAAAACCAAAACTGTAGAAGTAATATTTTTTTTTTAATCATATGATTGGGCTTCCCTGGTGGCACAGTGGTTGAGAGTCTGCCTGCCGATGCAGGGGACATGGGTTCATGCCCCGGTCCAAGAAGATCCCACATGCCACGGAGCGGCTGGGCCCGTGAGCCATGGCCGCTGAGCCTGTGTGTCCGGAGCCTGTGCTCCGCAGCGGGACAGGCCACAACAGTGAGAGGCCTGCGTACCACCAAAAAAAAAAAAAAAAAACAAACAAAAAAAAACATATGATCATCACATTTAAAAAAACAACATCTTTTCATGATTTTAAAAAAACTCTAAGCAGACTAGGAATAAAAAGGAACTTCCTTAACTTGATAAAGGTAATTTACAAAAATTACAGCTAATATCCTATTTAATGGCAAAAGACTGAATGCTTTCCTTCTAAGATGAGGAACAAGGCGAGTTTGCCTATTTTCATCACTTCTATTCATTCTCATACTTGAAGTTCTAGTTGGTAACATAAAACGCATATAGATTGGGAAAGAAGAAATGAAACTGTCTTTGTTCATAGATGGGGTATTGTATATAGAGAAAATCCCAAGGAATCTATTAAAAAAAATCCTAGAATGAGTTTAGAAAAATTACAGAATGTAAGGTAAACATACAAAAAGCAACTGTATTTCTGTATACTAGCAATTAACAACTGGAAATCAAAATTTTAAAAACTGTACATTTACAATATGAAAGAATGAAAGAAAGAAAAAAGAAAAAGAGAAATGCTTAGGTATGAATCTGACAAAAATTTGCAAGATTTATATGCTGAAAACTACAAAACATTCATGAAAGAAATAAAGAAAACCTAAATAGAGAAAAATACCATGTCCATGGATTGGAAGACTCATTAAGATGTCAATTTGATCTATATAGATTCAATACAATCCTAATCAAAATCCCAGCAGGACTCATAGTAGATATAACAACCTAAAATTTATGTGGAAAGGCAAAGATATTAAAATAGTCAAAGCAATTTTGATAGAAAAGAACATGGTTGGGGGTCTTACACTGTGTGATTACAAGAATTACTATAAAGCTGCAGTAATCACGGCAGTGTGGTATCAAAAGGGAAAGAGATAATCAGAATAAAGAGTCTAGAAATCAACCCACACAAATACGATCAACTAATTTCTGGCAAAAGTAAAAAAAGCAACCGAATGGATATATAATCTTTTCAACAAATGGTCCTGGATATCCACATGTCAAAAAATTAACATCAATCTATATTTAACACCTAACACAAATATTAACTCAAAAAGAATCACAGACCTAACTGCCACATCTAAAATTTTAAAACTTCTAGAAGAAAAGATAGGAGAAAACAAGTAGGTTAAGCAAAGAGTTCTTGGATGTGAAACCAAAAGCACAATCCATGAAACTGATACATTAAATCCATGAAACTGATACGTTCAACTTCATCAAAATGAAAAACTTTTGCTCTCAGGAAGATACAGTTAAGGGGATAAAAAGACAAGACATACACTGGGAGAAAACATTTGTAAATCACATATCTGACAGAGAACTTGCATTCATAATATACAAAGGACTTTCAAAATTCAACAGTTAGAAAACAGTCCAACAAAATATGGGCAATTAAATTGTGCTGGGACAATTCAGTACCCACTTGGAAAGGGGGGAAAAAAACTCCCCACTACCTCACATTATATGCCTAATTTAACTGCAAGTATATCATAAAGCTAAATTTAAAGAGCATAATGATAAAGCTCTGAGAAACAAATATATTACCTTTATGACTCAGGATAAGGAAAGACTTCTTAAGGTAGCAAAAACTCAAAAGCATTAACAATAAAGGAAAATACTGAAAAACCTGACTACATTAAAATTAAGATCTCATGTTCAGTGACACAGTAAAGAATGAAAAGGCAAGCTGGAATGGGAGAAGATATCTGCAAAACTCACAAAGGGTTCATATCCAGAATATATAAAGGACTACTGCAAATTAATAAGGAAAGAGAGAAATCAAAAGAAAAATGGGCAAGAGATTTAACAGGCACTTCATAAAAGAGGTTATATGAATGTCTAATAAACATATAAAAAGGCACGTGACACTGTCATCAAAAAAAAACAAAAACAAAAACCCTCAAACTTAACAAATAATGAGATACTACCACATACCACAGAATGGCTAAATAAATAAGACAAAGAGCAAGAATATGGTCCAAGGATGTGGGCCACCAAAAATTCTCATATAGCGCTAATGGGAGTGTATACTGTTTAAGAATATAGCATTCTCTAAGTTGAATATACACATAGCCTTATATGCCAGAAATTCTATGCCTAGGTATATGTCTTATAGAAATGCATGGTAATGTGCAACAGAAGACATGCTTATGAATAGCTGCATTGTTTACAACAGGCAAAACCTGGAAGCAACCCAACTGTCCATCAACAGAAGAATATGTTTAAACTGTGGTATATGCATTCAGTGGAATACTATGAATAATCTTTAGCAACACATAACACAGGTAAATTTTTTAAATGAGATAGTTTGTGCACAAGAACCCAGACCCAAAAGAATATATGTTGTATGACTCATTTAATTAAACATGCAAAATTATACTGCTTTAGGGAGGAATAATTAGGTGGCAAAATTATAAAAGAAAACTAAGAAATAGACTATAATAAAAGTCAGATTACTGGTTACATTGTGGGGTGGGAGGAAACAGTTCTAATCACAAAGGGTGCACAAAGGGCACTTGTGAGATGCTAGCAGTGTTCTGTTTCTTGATCTGGGTAGTGGTTACATTTAAATAATTCATCATATTCTATATTTGTTCTACATATTTTAAATGAGTTATATTTCATAATTTTTAAAAGGTTACAAGAAAGGAGAAAAAAATCAGACATGAGTGCTTCAACATTCTTTCAAAATATCAATTAAAACACATTTGAACTAAGAGGAAACGTGCATCAAAAAATTGGGGGATGGACTTCCCTGGTGGCGCAGTGGTTAAGAATCTGCCTGCCAATGCAGGGGACACAGGTTCGATTCCTGGTCTGGGAAGATCCCACATGCTGCAAGGCAACTAAGTCCATGCACCACAACTACTGAAGCCCACATGCCACAACTACTGAGCCCACATGCTGCAACTACTGAAGCCCACACTCCTAGAGCCTGTGCTCTGCAACAAGAGAAGCCGCCGCAATGAGAAGCCCACCACACCACAATGAAGAGTAGCCCCCACTCGCCGCAACTAGAGAAAGCCCGCGCGCAGCAACGAAGACCCAACGCAGCCAAAAATAAATAAATAAATGCATACATACACACATACAACTTTTTTTAAAAAAGGAAATCCTTAAAAAAAAATTTGGCAGAAAACACAGGCTCTGAAACAATATTTCAGCTTAAGAAAAGTAGCTTCCTTTGTTGGTTTGTCAAGATTCATTCTCCTGAACTAATGTTCAAAATGAAAATGAAAGTCTCCTGAATATCAGAAAAGAAAACTACTCACCCTTACACCCGTGCCCTTCCCCCAACTACCATTTGGATCTACAAGGGAATTAAGAATAAAAATAGAAATTTTATTACCAGAAATTTGTGCAACGCAATCTGAAAACACTCAAACAAAATAATCTAGTTTCTATGTAAACAAAACACCAAAACCCTCACTGTACATATCTATCTTCCAAACTAATGATAAAAACTTGACATATAGCATTTTGTAACTAACTGTTTTCTCATACGAAGACAAATATATTCTAAAATGAATAAATTATTATTTTTTGCACTTGTACAAGAAAACATGCTTCAAATCACTTGGGTAAGTAATATTCAAATCACTGATTCTCTAGAAAAACTACCCAGGGAAAAAAATGATACATTATTAGTTTAAAATATTTATGTAATTTACATGTTTTCCTCAACAAGTAATTATGCTAAGATACAAAAAGTATCTCAAGGTTTTATCATTGTAATTTTATGAAAAATGTATATTTAGTAATTAATCACTCACTTTCACAGTAGATAATCTAAAACTAGTCAATACATGATTTGGGATGGGATGGGACAAGAGGTTTCCTTTCCCAAATCTGACTCTGGCTATTACAGGTACTTTGGTTTACATAAAATTACCAATGTATTAGCTATTTAGACTTGTTTATATGCGCCACTGTTTTGGCAGCATGATCTGAATGAAAACTGAACCCCATGTTATCAAAAAACTATACACTTGGCTTTATTAGGCAGTTCTTAACACTGAATGACATCTCTGAATCCCCTCTTCACCTGCAACGTTTCTATTATTTACTGTGTTGCTTTTGTGCCATGCTCAGCAATCCTGCAAACTTTACTTCTATTTACTGAGTATGATTTAGACTTGTAATTCAACAGTAAAGCCGCTTTCAAGGTTGTCAGGGAAATGCAAATGCTAAAAACTTTATTAAATGCCTTCCCTAAGAACCAACTTCTATTCCTGAGCATTGAGGGACGATGGGATTTAGTCCCCTCGGCAGAGAACAGGGTGGAACAGGTCTACCTCCAGCTGTCCCTTTAAAGTCAGTGCTCTGACAGACCATCAGCAGAATGGTGCCAATGATAAATTTATTTTTCACGAGAGCCTTTGCTTGCCTGCATTTCAAGCGCACATGTTTTTTTGTTTTGCTTTTTTAAAGAATTCACCCTTCCTATGTCAAAGTGATCTGAATTGTCTAAACAAGTACTGACGGGAACGCAAGGCAAGAAGACTGTGGAAAGAAGCCTGTTTAGCTTAATTGCACTTGGGCAACTGACAGTAGACTGCCCCCACCCACCAAACCCAAAACCCACACACCCCTGACACAAACAAGAAAACACCTACAAACAATACAGCCAAACACTTTAGATTATAAACTTGCTAAAGTCAGAGAATATGCCTTATTTTTATTCACTCATTTCTAACACTTTTTAAATGGCTACTACTTACAGTCGGCCTTCTGTATCCATGGATCAAAACTACTTGGAAAACAAAATTCCAGAAAATTCCAAAAATCAAAACTTGAATTTGTCTCAGGCCAGCAACTATTTTATTTTATTTTTTTTTTTTTTGTGGTATGCGGGCCTCCCTCTGTTGAGGCCTCTCCCGTTGCGGAGCACAGGCTCCGGACGCGCAGGCTCAGCGGCCATGCCTCACGGGCCCAGCCGCTCCGCGGCATGTGGGATCCTCCCAGACCGGGGCGCGAACCCGGTTCCCCTGCATCGGCAGGCGGACGCGCAACCACTGCGCCACCAGGGAAGCCCCCAGCAACTATTTATATAGCATTTACATTGTATTTACAGCTTTTTACATACTATTTACATTGTATTAGATATTATAAGTCATCTAGAGATGATTTAAAGTATACAGGAAGATGGGAGGATGTGCATACATTATACAAATGGCAAATACTACACTGTTTATACAAGGGTCTCATTGAGCATCCACAGATTTTGGTTGTCTGGCGGAGATGGGGGAGGGTGTTCTGGAATCAATCCTCCATGGATGCTGAGGGATGACTATACTGGGTATAAATACAGAATTCAAACAAGGTCTGTATCTCCAGAGAGTTACTGAACATGACACAAATAAATTGAGTGTTATAAAGGAGAAGTTCAGTGTGCTACAGCCATCTATTAGGCTGACATACTACTACCTGGGGGACCAGGAAAGGTGTTCCAGAAAAAGAGATACTTAAGTCTTGTATTAGTTTTCTATTGCTGCATAACAAATTACCGTAAGTACAGCAGCTTAAAGCAACACTCATTTATTAGTTCACTGGTCTGTAGGGCAGAAGTCCAAGTATGGTATTGGCTGGGTTCTCTGCTCAGGGTAGTTCATAAAGTGGAAACCAAGGTGTCAACGGGCTGTGTTCTCAAAAGGAGGCCTGACTACGGGAAAAGTTCATGTCTATGCTCACTCAGGCAAAATTTGGTTCCTTGAAGCTGTGAGGCTGAAGTTCCAGTCTTCCTGACTGTCAGCCAGAAGGATCCCTCTGCTTCCACAGTCCTGGGCATGTGGCCCCCTCCATCTTCAAAGTCAGCAGCAGAGAATGTGCCTTATATCACATTCCTTACTCCCTTTGTTTCTGACTCTAGACCCAGATTTAAAGAGTTCATTCATGTCATTAGGTCTGGTCCATCCAGCTAATCTCACTTTCCTAAAGCCACCTGTGCCGGATGTCATAAACTCATCACAGAAGTGCCATCCTATCATATTTACAGTACAGGAGATTATACAGGAGATGTACACCAGGGAGTGAGAACTTTGTAGGCCATCGTAGAGTCCTGCCTGCCATAAGCTGCAATCTGCAGAATGAACAGAAATTGAAGACGAGGTAAAGGGAGTTGGAGACAATGTGGGCACAACTGATATCCTGAGTTGGGAAAGAGCATGAACAACAGGGGAAAAAAGTATATATGACTGGTCTCCCCAATACCCAGCATGGTAAATGGCACATATTCGTCAAGGGAATGAACCAACATACCAAATTATATCAAATTAGGCTATCAAGTATTTACTAAGGGCTTATATACTTACGGCTACAAGAGAAAACCTAAGAACTTTGCTGTAATAGTAACCTACTGGGCAGAAATGAGGGGTGACAAGCCAGGGGAGACAACATGGGCAGAAAACTGAACTGGACATTAAGAAAACCAGGCTCTTAAGCTATTTCTATTAAATGGAAGTAACCAAATAAACTCCAGGGGTCTTATTTTTGCCTCATCTATAACCGATGATGTAACTACTAGATCTCCAAAATCCCTTTCCAGTGCTATCTGTCTTACACAATGGAAGGCATGATTCTTGCCCTGGGGCAAATTCTATTTAGGAAGTTTTGAATCTAGTATTAATTCATGTTGTATCTAAATACTGAATTTACTCTCTTCTACAAATTTAGCAGTAATCAGATACTCCTAGGCTAAGGCTTACTTGCTTTTCATAAAAAAATAAAACGCCAAAATTACATATCAATTACCAGGTCTTATAAGAGTAAGAGGGAGCAGAGGTGATGCCATCTATGATTGGGCAATTTTGTTTTCGGATTTTTTTGGCCACACCTTGCAGCATATTGGATCTTAGTTCCCTGACCAGGGATTGAACCTATGCCCCCTGAAGTGGAAGCACAGATTCTTAACCACTAGACTGCCAGGGAAGGCCCTGATTGGGCAATTTTAATTATCAAATGCAACACCAGTGTGGTTTTTTTTTTTTTTTTTTTTTTTTTTTTGGTTGTGGCCTCTCCCGTTGCGGAGCACAGGCTCCGGACGCGCAGGCTCACCGGCCATGGCTCACGGGCCTAGCCGCTCAGCAGCACGTGGGATCTTCCCAGACTGGGGCACGAACCCGTGTCCCCTGCATCGGCAGGCGGACTCTCAACCACTGCACCACCAGGGAAGCCCAACACCAGTGTTTTGAAAACTAATGTACAGAATTTCTTTTTAAAAAATACTGCTGGACTACAATAAAAAATTGCCATTTCACAAATATGTAAGATGTAAGTGTGAAAACATTCAGTGGAATGTCAATCAGCTGTTTCAATCAATAAAATGCTTCTCAATGGCTTTTCCAGAGCTATGTATATTTTTAATAGGCATATTTCCCTGAGTTGAAGAGACAGAGCTGACAGTCAGGGGAGAAAACCAGGATTAGAATTCTCAGGACAGAGTAACAGAGAGGAGAGGATGGTACAAGGAGAGAATCCCAGAGACCTGCAGAATATCCCTTTGTGTACTCCACTGAGTACTGAGCAGCACGTGACATGTGTAAGAATACCACTGGAGACTCATGAAAAGAAGCAACCAAAATAATTAAAGCAGTGTTTCTCAACCTTTCTTTTCCTTATCACCCTGACCCAAGAGCCTTTTTAGATTTTTTTCTCCCTAATTGCCCCCATGAAATTTTAATACCACTGTATATCTAATTTATACACTTCAGCCCTTTAGAGGGCCACAAATCATTGTACTACGTAAGATTTTTCACACACACGCACACACACATGCATCCCAACAAAAACCACGATTTTTGCCAAGCTGGAGGTGATATCATCATCAATGAGAATGCACGCATTAGACGGAACAGTGCCTGGTTCGCACACAGGAAACAGTGTCTTGTTCCTACCAGCCAAACCAGAAAAACTCATTACTCCCAGAACCTTGGATAAAGCACTCAAGAAAAATTCTCAGGAGTGGAGAATAATTAGCCTATTTTGAAATTAAATAACATTTATAGTAAGAACAAAATTTATAAAATATGGATAAATCTGCAAAAGATATAAATGTGGAATTACAAATTTTGCTGAGGGAAATTTAAAATGACCTAAATAAATGGAGAAATATAACTTGTTCATAGGTAAGGACAACCAATATTGCTAAAATGTTGATTTTTGCCAATTTCATCTATAGATCAACACAATTCCAATTTCCTTTTCCCCAGGAGACTGACAAACTGATTCTAAAAAATTCACATCGGAATGCAAAGGACCTAGAATAGTCAAAACAATTTTGAAAAAGAAAAAAGTTGGTGGTTTCAAGACTTATTATAAAACTATAGTATCATAATGGTGTGGTATTGGCGTTAAGCTACACAAATACATCAATGGAACGTAACAAGAGTCCATAAATAGAACCACACATATATCGACAATTGACTTTTGATAAAAATGTAAAGGCAATTTCAGTGAAGAAAGTATAGTCTTTTCAACAAAAAAATTGTTTTTTGACCGCGCCTTGCGCCTTGTGGGATTCTCAGGTCCTCAACGAGGGACTGAACCCAGGTCATGGCAGTGAAAGCCCAGAATCCTAACCACTAGGCCACCAGGGAACTCCCCTCTGCAACAAATATTTTAACAACTGGATATATCCATATGTAAAAAAGTGAACTTTGACATACATCTTGTACCACATGCAATTAGTAACTTGAAATAGGCTGTAGATCTAAATGTAAAATTTAAAACTATAAACTTCTAGAAGATATGAGAAAATCTATGTGACACCGAGACTTTTTTAGACACATCACCAAAACAAAAATCCATAAAAGGATAAATTGATAAATTGGACATCATCAAATTTTTAAACTTCTGCTCTCCAAAAACACTCATAAGAGAGTGAAAATAAAGCCACAGATTGAGGACTTGTATCCAGAACATATGAAACTCAAAAGTAAGAAAACTATGCAATAAGGAAAAAAACGAGCAAAAACATTTGAAAAGACATTTCACCAAGGATACAAAGATTGCCAAGAAGCAATGAAAAGATGCTCAACATCATCAGCTATCTCAGAAAGGCAAATTAAAGCCACAGTGAGATACTCATCTATTAGAATGTTTAAGATTAGAAAAGACTAATCATACCAAATATTGGCAAGATGTGGAAAAAAACTGTAGTTCTCATATCCCGTTGGTGGGAATGTATAATGGTATAACCAGTTCGGAAACAGCTGTCAGTTTCTTAAAAAGTTAAACATACACCTACCATATGGTTTGACCATTCCACCACCAGATATTTACCCAAGAGAAAGGAAAGCATATGTTCATACAAAGACTTGTAGACATGCCTTCACAGTAGCTTTATTTGTAATAGATGAAAAAGAAAAACAACTCAAACTCTATCAACAGGTGAGTGGATAAACAAATTGTGTATACTGAATACAACTGAATACTATTCAGCAACAGAAAAGTAATGAACTGTTAACACATGCCTCAACATGGATGAATCTCAAAATAATTATGCTGAGTGAAAAGAGTTAGATAAAAGGAGGACATATTGTATAAAGCTCTGGAAAATTCAAATTAATCTATAGTGACACAAAGATCAGAGGTCAGGGGCAAATGGAATCCTTTGGGAATGATGGGAATGTTAACTATCTTGATTGTGGTGATGGTTTCACAGTCATATACCCACCCATGTCAAAACTTATGAATTTATACACTTTAAATATATGCAATTTATTGCATGTCAATTATACTTCAATAAAACGTAAATAAAAATAGGCTGAGGTGCTAGATGAGACTTACCAGATCAATTAGTAATTTCAGCTCAGGCTGAAACTTAGGACACGATCTATGATATTTTTACTATACTATATAACTATCATTATTTACCCACCACCAATTTATACAAACATGTCCACTAAAATTGCTTCAAATAAAGAACTTAGAGGACATTTAGTCTATTGGGGAAGTTGATAATATATTTAAATAATTCATAATAAATCCCAACATTCTAAGTTTTACTTGCATGCTCTCGCCTTCTGAGTCGGCCTACACTCTGTTTATCCTTCTAAATAAACCTTTTACTTAAAAAAAAAAATAAATTAAAGTTTTGCTTGCCCACCAGAATGTCTGTTTACTTGGTGAATTTATCTCATGTATTACCAATTAGCAATAAAGACTAAAAATAAGCCAAATGCCCTCCAAGAGGGGGACTGGTTAAATAAATTGTTATAAACACCTAAGTGTAGAACTATGTGATTATAAACAATAAGGAAGCTCTCTCTAGACTGGTATGGACTGATTCCCCAAATATACGGGATGAAAAAAAGGAAAATGAAGAAACATATATGCTAAATAAAAAACAATGAATGGAATACAAAGATAAATCACCACGAGTTTCTAGCTGCAAAAACAGCTGGTTTCATTAGACAAAACCTCCTTTGTTTCAGGACCAGCATAACAGTCATTCAGTCACAATGACATGGAACATATGGCTCGTTTATGGATCTTGGAGGAAACAAGAACACTGGTGAAGAAAATTTTAAAATCTGAGGCTGAAATCTAGAAGCACTGGCAAGAACAGAGGAGAGGTGCAGTTTCTAGGGATGGAGAAACTACAGGGCAACCCTCTCCAGGGTGGAAGCCAACCTGGTTCTTCTCTCTTCACTACCTCCCCGTTTCATTCCATGCTCCGTGGAATCCAGCTGGGAACTGTGTGGGTACACTTGAGATGGGGCTGGAGGTTTGCAGTCCACGATAGTAATTACTGTAACTACAGAAGACCATGTACACACATCCAGTTTTGGGACAGAGAGTTCACATAACCTCAAGTAACTGAGTGAGGAGGTTTTTAAGAACCTCTCCAGAAACATCAACAGCTTGGTGTACTGACAGCCAGCAGAAGCGACTTGTGGTCACAAGAAAGATTTATTAAAGATTAGAGCACTTCTTGCTAATTTCCAGAAAAGACTAGAGAACACTGTGAAGAATGAGGGTGGGTGGAATTCAGGCAACCTGTGTAAACTTATGGTTTACCACTTTGTGTAAACTGCCAACTATCTTATTACAATAATAATGAAAACAAATGATCTGCTTGTGTGATGTACATACACACATATACGTACATGTACATGTATGTATTTGCCAAACACTTTATCTGACGAAGTAAAAGCTACATCATTTCAATGATCCCAGAAAGTATTTTTGAAAGCTTAGAATATGTTAATAATTTTGAAGACAACTTTGGCAAAATCAATCCCAAAATATTCTGAATAAAAAAGTACATCTAGGGCTTCCCTGGTGGCGCAGTGGTTGAGAGTCCACCTGCTGGTGCAGGGGATACGGGTTCGTGCCCCGATCCGGGAGGATCCCACATGCCGCGGAGCGGCTGGGCCTGTGAGCCATGGCCACTGAGCCTGCGCTCCGCGATGGGAGAGGCCACGGCAGTGAGAGGCCGGCGTACCACGGAAAAAAAAAAAAAAAAAAAAGTACATTTAAATTCAGAAACCAATATGTAAAATATACAAGGTAGCATTTTCAAAATTATCAAGTTTATATGATACAGGCAAGATCTACTGACTAGCTCTTAATCAATTCTTTTGAGTTTAAAAAGGGTCACAGTCACAGAAGTCATAATCTAAGACTTCCTGTTTTAAACACTAAAAACGGTGTTGGCTAGATTATAATTACCCCCAGTCTGACACTACTTCGAATGACATTTTTAACCAGCCAAAAAACATGGTACTAAGGGAGGCTTGTTTATTCACTCATTTGCAATGCTAAAATTTAATAGCACTTGACTATGAAAATCAGGATCACATTTGTATCACAGTATAAAAGGTAGGAGTCCACACAGAATGTGGACATAACTTTTAGGGGGAAAAATCCATTTTTTAACAATTATTGCTTTATGGCACTATTTGGCAAAAGAAAAAATATTTCTCTCCAATTTACTTTTTTATTTCCCCAGCTTCTGTCAAATCTACATAGGTTCAAATGTCTGTTCTGCTATATACTTGCTAAGTTTTAGTTCTGTCACCCATTGGTGGGATGGAAATGTTAACCTACCAACTTTACAAGATTGCTGTGTGAGTTAAAGCAGGTACCATAAAAATGTTTAGGCACATCACTGTCTCTGAAATAAAGTCTATAATAAACACCAATTTCTATCACTGTGGATTAAGAAAAACAATTTCTACTTGTAGAAAATTTTCTTTTAAAGTCACACCTCTCCTCTGAAATGTGTTATTAATATTTCAAATTAAATTATTTGGGCTCCACAACATGGCATGGCATTAAGTTCTGGTAAATCCTAGGGAAAGGCATTTATTATTATTATTATTATTATTATTATTTTGGCCACATAAACCTGAAAATACAAATGAAACCTTCTGGGCAAAAGCAGGAGGTCATTCAAGGTCACTTGGAATTTTTAGAGCATCCCAAATTTGGGGTGTGAAAAAAACATGAAGGCCATTAGTGTAATCCCATACATTTTACAAAAGAAAAGTGAGTCCTAATAAGTGAAATGGATTTGTTCATGTAGCATAGGGTAAGAAGATAGAAGCACTTAGGTTTTACAACTTATGTTCCAACTGTTCTTTACATTATGTATACCAATCTGCCTTTAAATTTTTTTTGACCGTTTCACCTGTTTGTTTTACAGTGCTTCTTCCATATCCAAGTGACTTATTTTTCTAAAAGTTTGCTATTTCAACTATTTTTAGGCAATAAAAAATCTTCTTCTACTAGGTTACCTATCCAAACAACTATTTCCCTTTTATTCCTTCATGAAAATGTTGATTTTCTCCAGATACGGAGTGCAATATAATCACTGATGATAAGCCTCTCACCCTAGGGGATGAACCAGGTGATGAACAATGTCTGATCTAAGCAAAAAGTTAATCCCCTTCTACCTCTGCTGGTGGACTGGTTTACAGTGGGAGGAAACTCAGCGGGAGTTTTGTGGGGATTCTGGAAAAGATTTTTTGCTTGATTAAAAAAGAAAAAAAGGAAATGTACAGGGAGAATTTCCTTTCCACTTTCTCTGGCTGTTTGTCTTCAGTGCAGGATACAGCAATCATTTCTTTACCAGGAGGAGAAAGCCAAGAGTCTCACAGAGAAGCTCACTCAGAAACATGACATTACTGTCTTAACCAACCCCCCACCAATCACCTTGTTCTGGATTAAATTACTATATAAGCAATAAACCTATATTTACTCAGACAGTCAACTACTTGTGGCCCAAAGCCTCCAAATATAAAACTCCAGTATTTTCTAGTGAAATCATCTCAGCTAGCTTCTACAATAAAAGACTTCCTTCTCAGACCAAATAATATGAATGTGTAATATTTTATATTAGTTTTTAAAAAATCAATTAGGTGTGTTACTAAGAAAGATGCTATTTAGTGGTCCACAGTATTCAGAAGTTCAGGATATGACTCAAGAAGCTAACCTAAAAAAATTAACAATGTTTACTTAACAGTATAGAACCAAATCTGAGCTCTTTTACCCACTCTAAAATTTTATAAAAAACTGCAAAAAATGTAAATTTCAAAAAGCCAGCTGTTATTCTCCCATACTCATTTAAATAAATCTATTTTAGAAAAACACCATTGTTACACTGACATAAAACTTAAAAATATTTTATTACCTATCAAGAGGGGTTTTATATTACAAAACAGTGTAAGTTTTATTACACACACCTGTACATACACAAACATATATACCTGCCTCTTAAAACTCTATACGATTCCTTATCATAGAGGACAAAAATAGAAAAAACAAAAACAAAAACAAACTACCATCCTAAATTAGAACAATGGCCAAAGACTTAACACATCTGATAATTACGACTATACTCTCAACTGTGAAGAGTCACACGAGAAAGCAACTGTAAAAAAATTTGTCAAAAACCCATGAATCACTGAAGACAAAGTCACTCTCAAGAAGGGTCTACTGATTTGAAGCACTAACCAGACTTTTAGTTCTAAGCTTGGTTCTAAGTTTCAGAGCAAGAGAACAAGCTAGGAGATGTTAAGAAACGTTTTAAAAGTAAGCAAGGAAAGGAATCTATAAGGAGAAAAGCAGAAGCTAAAAGTCATAAAAGTTAGGGGGTCACACACTAGTTACAGATAACACAGTACCTCCCAAGGACATCACAGCTGAATAAACTGATGTTCAAAAATGATTTTTTGAGCATAAAATTTTAAAAACTTAAGATAATTTGATTATTATGGCAGAAAAGCAGTTGGCTATAATGAGACTTTGTAATGATGGAGAAATTAACCATGGTAAGTAGGATTATAGTCCAAACTTTCTCACCAAGATGAGATTTGTTTGTTCTATTTAAAACAAACAAACAAAAAATACTAGAGTTAAACAGAACAGAAAGCCTTTTCCTCCTTTTCCTTAGTCCTGTCCCCTATAGTTATTTTCTGTCTTACGGAAAGTAGACACTCTAGAACACCCCAATTACGTAAAGTGACCAGTGCTCTGTTTAAAATAAATCCTGAACTAGGTGCATGTTTCCAATAAATGTAAACTTAAATGCAATTCACTTAGGAATGTTTAAGGAAAAAAATGTAATGATGAACCATTTTAGTTAACGATTCAAATCTATTCAGTTAATTCAACCTTTAAAAATAAGATAAATACCTCTTATATCTACTTAACATCAAGTGGTCACAACAGTACTGCCCAAAAGAATGAGGGAAAAGATGAGAGTTGGAGATGAGCTTCCAGAGCACAGCTTTCTTAGAACCGGCCAATCAATTCCAGGTCATCTGTTTTGCTGTTGCTATAGGGACCTTAGGAATCATGACCTCTCCCTACTCTCCATCATTCAGAAAACTGAATTATGTATGAAAAAGATACTGAAAACATTCACTTCCAGTAAAAATATACACATTAATAAATTTGATCTTATTATAGTTAATTATATATTTTCAGCCTCAATTTAGTAAATTAAAAAAAGTTTGGTCACTGGAGAAACATATATGGAAGGAAATTACCCATATGCCCACTCTTTCTAAAACTGTCCCTCATGTCAGTCCTGAATGTTAAATCCACTGTATCTTTAAAAGTCTGAGGAATTTTCAAACAATATGTCTTTATTTACTGCGAGACCCCAAACAGATGAGTCTTTGTGTATAATGTTAATCACAGAAAGCAAATTTGATCTCACAATCAAGTTAGATATATTATAAATTTTATAGACATGTCTCTTCTTTCAAGTTCACAAAAAAAGAACCCTCATATGAAATGCACACAAGTATTTAACAGTGAAGTGTCATGATGTCTATACCTTACTTTCAAATGGGATTCAGCAAAAGGAAGAAAAAAGTATATGTGTAGTATAAATATAATCTGTGTAATCTTTCTCTCTGCAGGAGAGAAAGCAAATGTGGTAAATGTTATCAATGCTGGATATAAGTGGAGGTTATATGGGTATTCCAAGTCTTTTTTCAACTATTCTGTGAAAATTTTCAAAGTACGAAGTTGGGGGAACAAAAAACCCTCATTGGCTCCTAGTTCTCCTGTGTTTTAGTCATTACCCTGAATATATGTCCAGTCCCTTCCTGTTTGCTTCAAGACCCTTCTACCCTCATTTAAAACAGCTGTTACAGAATTGTGTTATGTCTTTTAACAAAAATCATAACTCTAGGAAAGTAGGTTTCAAGGCTGGTATCAGTGAAACTGTTTTACCTGAAAGTTAACATCTTCTTTCTTAAATATTAGTGCTCGAACTTCATCAGGATCTCCATTAAATATAGCTTGCACCAGTGATGGCTAAAATACAAGAGAGTAATAAAAACATTAATCACACCACATGGATGATTCTAAAGCTATTTCCACATAACTTTTAAATCTAAAAATTTTCTTCCCTATCATAATAATCACTTGGCTTTTGACATGAACCAAGTTTCATGAAGTCAAATCATATGAAAGTACAGGATTCCTCCTTGGAAAAAAAAGGCCCAATTAAAAAAAAAATCAATACCGTATGACCAAAATTAGGTAGCATAATAAGCATAATCAGATTTTATTTTATATGAGTGGAGGCCTTTTGAATATACATACGGTAAAAAGAAAGTCTCTTCCAAATACAAGTGTGACATCTCAACATCTACTTGTGGGATATAACTTGTCAAACAAGTAATTCCTAGCCCATGTGGAGGCCCACGAAGGCCTCCTTGAAAAGTTCTGTTTGGGGCACCAAAACAACTTGCATGGGTTAGTATTACATGTATAAAGATAAAAACCCAAAGAAAGAAAATCTGGCAGTTGATGAAAATCACTACTATGCAAAGACCAAAAATTACTGTAAACCTGAATAACATGAAGAGGCAGACACGTGAACATCTAAATATAACAAGTTCTTAATCAACGACACAGCCTCCCTGATAAGGCATCATATTATACTAGTCAAACAAGAAGTCAATTGACAACAGCATTAAAAATAAGATTAAAGATGAAGTCTGACTCTTTCATATAACAGCCTTGCATGTAAATACATACAATTCATTACAGAAAAGGCTGTGCCTCGGTGTTGCTGGCAGTAGTCAACCTTTCCTAAAACATACAGTTCCTCATTCTTGTTACATCGGTTTTTAAAACCACTAAGTGAAAACAGAAATGTGGTTGCTATAACTACTATCCTCAAATTATTTTTAAAAGTCTTTTTAAGAGATTAAGAGATAAAGTCTGAAATGTTATCTAAACATCTGAAAAAGTGAAAATCAGAAATGTGTGAATTCATATACAAGTAATATTGCATCATATTCACACACCTATACTGCTTTAATTGGGGTTTTTAATGAAACTAGTGCAAATTACATTTATTCTTAAAAAATAAAATTTACCCTACTAGTTCAGTAGAATACAGTAAACATAAACTCTCACATCTTACCAATACACTTCCCGAAGGTGGAGAATGTAGGGACTTATTTTCCTGTGGCAATTTAGAAATGAATGCAGGAGACTCATCTTCTACCTCCTCCAAAACAACAATACACACTCGACTCATTCGCTCTTTTAAAAAACTGAATTCTAAGCTAAAAGTCACAGTTGGAAGAGCACAAGTAGTTTTTCCTCCTCTTCTGTACAAAACTTAGAATCATTCTCTGAACAGCGCAGCTGGTTTTTTTAAAGTTAATAAATACTATCAGAAAAAGTGAAGTTTAAAATTATAACTACATACTTGTAACTTACTAAGAAAACAATTCTGTTATTTTCTGTTGGGTTACTGTAAAACTCAAAAGAAATTTGACATCAACATGTCAATAACTAAAACTGAGTCCAGGACAAGCTCATTTAAAAATATTTTTCCCCTACCAAAACAGTCATATCCCTCTGTTTCACAGAAATTTACTTGCATAAAAAGATCACTGTCTGGGTGACATCAACATACGCTGCAGAATAAGATGAGAAACAACTGCTGTGACAGAGAAGATCGCAGCTGTACCCGCTCTTGCCTGCAAGGTCATATAGTTACCAGTAGCTGGGTTGCTTATAATTGAAAATAAAAAATAAAATCTCATTGGTCTGTTTCCACTTCTAACTTGTCTTCATTTCTTCAGCTTCACTGGTTTAATGCTGATACTATCCAGAAAAAAAAAATACATCTAGAGCTCAATACAAATTCTCAAAATGTTGCTCAGAGGTTGACAATTCTTTCTGTGTTTGAGAAAGAAGGAAAAAAAAACAACACTCTGCATTAATAGCAAAGCTGCAGTACATTTACATGCGATGCGTCAGACCACAAGAGACAATAGGACTCTTGGTACTAGAATATGGCTTGATTAATCCAGATATTCCATATAAGAAACACAGTTAGCTTTATTCCCATCAACAGCATAGGCAAGGCAGAGCGTTCATTCTTCCTCCATCAGGCAGTGGTCTGTAGCTGCTCCAGCAAAAGGACACAGGCACCAGGCAGAAATGGTGTTAGCGGAGAATCCGAATGGAACAGGCAGGCTGCGAAGGAATTAGAAGGCATCTGAGCTCAAATTACTGCTTCAGGCTTTTCATTTTTTAAAAAGAGAAGGGAAAAAAACCCAGTAGTTTATCATTCCAGTGTTTTCTTTGATCTCCACATGAATACAGCTTCCATTAAAGAGTCTTCATTCAGAGGAAGAAACAGCAGACTGTGCGCATCTTCTTTGAGCCAACTACTTTATTCAATCATCTGCCTCTGTGCCAGTATAGTTTCCTTCCACTGTGAAAACCGCTACAGTTACCCTTTTCAGTCGATTTCAGATGCTTTCCTGTTCCTCAGATGATCTTGCAAAATGCCACTGACACCTCCAAATGAGTAGGTCCTTAAAAAATAGAGAACCTCAGGAACGGCGAGACAGTAGCATTTCAACTGAGCAACAGTCTGAAGAGCAAAGACTGCAGAACCGCAGAATGAAATGCCTAGTAATGCTCACATGTTACACTTACCAGAGAGCTGAGCTACTGCTCAGGATGCAACTTCCTCTAGCAGGAGAAAAAAAACAGTGCATTTGGACAGCCTTCACAATGAGAAGGTTCATGCCAGTTCTGTGACTAATCCAGATCAAACTAAAAAACTCTGTAACTGAAAAATGAGTGCGCTTTTAACATTTTCCACGAAAAGCCACAAGGAAATCTGGTGTACTGCCTCTGCTGACTAACACTGGTTTTCACAAGTAAACAATTCCAAACAGCTTAACTGCTTTCATATGTTACAATATAGCAGATGTTTAACCCTATAGTGACAGCTGCAGTGATAATGTCTGCAGTGAATCCATAAGAGAAAACTAGAGATAAAGAAGCATTTTATGAGAATATAAATATGAACCTAACGTTTTCTTTTTCTTATTTTACCAAGACCATTTTTAATCTACTAGATGTTATTTTCAAGAATGCACAAAGTTTAAACAAAAGAAATTTAAGATTTACTAACAATTTCTAAGTTGTCGAATTTAATCAACCAAGTCATATTTTGAAAGGGAAAAAATAAAAATTTCATATTTTAGAAATTATAATTGTAAAATTCTATTGATCACTTGAATTTCACAAAAGAAATAATTCTATCTTCCCATCTGGATGTGGAATAAAGCCTTAAATCTGTTAAATAGCTATGTAAAACTATTGTTTCAAGTCCTTGGTAGTGAAAAGGCACAGGGTAACACAAAGCAAAGAATCTTCTCCCTTCCTATAAAATTAATTATCCCAAGCTACAAATAAGTGTCAAAAACAACCAATTTATTGTTGGCTTTCTCTGTTTCCTCCCTGCTTCTCTGCTTACTCAAGGATGGGGATATTTCCCCACAGGAAAACTACAAAGAAAATACCATGACCTCCTCAATCTTTGTTCTTTCTTCTATCAACCAGCATTCTTAATAATAAACATAATATTCTTGAACATTTGTGATGTGCTAGGTGCTATACATTCTCATTTAATACTCACAGTGACCTTGCTACACTGCCATAGTATACAAGAAAAAAACACTTCGAAATTAAATATTATATCCAAAGTTAGGCAAATTAATAAAGTTGTACCTAATTACAAACACATGCTCTTTCTAATCTACTCTGTTTCCACTGATTGTACGCACACACTCTCCTGAAAGCTTTGCAACCTATAACTGCAAAATAGACTGTAAAAGTGATTTTAAAAGACAAACAATGTATAATGATTGCGAAAAGTTTAGGTAACAAAGAAACATACTATTTACTGCGATAATATTCCCAAACAAAGTTATTTTTAAATAGGTACTTCAGGGCTAGTGTTACCTCACACGTTTAAGCCAGTTGACTTACCCCAAAAAAAAAAAAAAAATCAGCATGATATAGATAAATAAGAGTGCCAGAATTTAACAACAAAAGCCATTAAGTATCAGTTTATGAAAAAACCTGTAACCCTAACATAACTGTACCAAGACACTATGCTAAAAATTCAGTTATTTTAAAATATATAAATGGTTTTAAGCCAAGTTAAAGACATGCAAATATTTTGACATACAAACAATGATGTTAACTGTCACCACAGGGCTAAATAAAAACTATCACCTTGATGTCGGAAGTATCTGAAAACAAAACCACTATAGTAACAATATCCTATATTCTACTGTCTCTGTCAGGGTTCTGCCCACCCCCCCCCAAACAAAATCTCTTTTTATATGGACAATTTTAACTTGTTCCAAAGCATCCAGTGTATAAGTTCACCTACTTAGACTTGAGCAGGTACATCCTGTTTTCCTGTTCTAGGTCAACTTCCATACTTAGGTTTTTCCCAACCAGAAAGCAAGCTCTTTGAAGGCAGGGGCTGTGTTATACACATAGTTTTTCCTTCCAATTTTTTCCATCTGTAAATAATTTCATTGAAATAAATTATATTATGTCACAAGAACTCTGGAATAGCGTAGCAAAATTACAAAAGACAATGGGGGGAGGATTCATATGCTTTAACCTGTAAACATGGTAGGCTTTAAAGTGAAACAGAATGAGTTTCGTGCCTCTAGTGGGACAGCAACTTAAATGTATTCAACATAAGTTGACAGCATATAAAACAATGATGATGAATGACAGCTAACACTACTGGCTCAGGAGTCAGCCTACCTGGAGTTCAAATTCTGATTCCATTATTTATTAGCTGTGTCCTTGGGCAAACTACTTAAATTCCCTGAGTCTAAATTTCTTAGACTTCCAAGAATAATAATCTCCAGAGATTTTTACCTAGGAGACATACGGTAACAGCACAGTGTTTGAGAAGATAGGCTTTGTAGCCAAACTAATCTAATCGGGCTTTCCTAACAAATCTAACTGTGTGATCTTGAGCAAGTTATTTAACCTTCTCGTGAATCATTTCAACATCTATTAAAGAACTGAACAGAATCTACTTTATAGTGTTATTAATAGTGAAGTTTAAAATGAAGATAATATTATTATTACAGATATTTAGGAGAGTTGAAAGATAATCTTTGTGAAGACACAGAGTAAAAAAAAGGGCTACTGACAACCTCCCCCTACTGGTGAGGTGATTCAGACTGGTGTCTGGAGATCCCATTCAGTTACTAAGTCCCCACCCTTTTCAGGCCTCTAGAGAGACTTTAGAAGCTTGTCTTTACACTCCAGTGTTTATTAAGTGTTACTGGGGGAGGAAGCAGTAAACTCAGGCAAGAAGTAAGACTACAGGGTTTTGTATTCCTCTACATTCATTGTATTTTACAGTCTAGGGAAAGAGAAAGGGTAAAAAGGACTGGCCCATAATATATTAAATTATAAAAAATACTGAAATATTATATATAAATTAACAGCAGCATATAACACTGTTTTATATCTCCTCCTGAATAAGACAGGCCCCCTAGTTTCAAGGAACTCACATCTTAAAGGTAAAGGACACAGGTAAATAAGTATTTAAGAAATTAGGAATGGAGAAAGTGGAGAAAGTACTCGTGATGAAAAATTATTGACAACAATTGTGCAAATTTAAATTCACACAACTTAAGTTTTTGTTGTTGTTGCTTCTTTTTTCAGCTGAACAATGGCAAGGGGATGTGGTTTTTTCTTGAGGCATTTACTTTTTAGGCCAAATTAGATTAATTTTTTTAATAGGCCAACAATTTCAACCCTGACAACTTGATAATCCTTCCATTCTTTATGCTAAAATGTACCCTATCAAAAGCTTACTCCTACTCTTCACACAGAGTCTCTTAATGGAAAAGCTGGTTTAAAACCTTCATTTTACTGATAAAAAACATCCTGAAAGATTATTTTTAGGTTCCCAATTTTGTTACAACAGAATTTCTTTTTTTGACACAAATGATTTTTCCTTTCTGCATAGAGAGTCAACCCAAAGCTCGTCTTATCTCTTACAAATCTGTGAACTCCAGGTTGATTACTATGGAATAAAATATCTTACTTAGGGTATGCTAAGTGGTTACTCTGTGCCAAACTAGTCTCTGAGTATTAAAAAACAAAAAGCTTGTGGGATAAGTGAGTTCATCATGTTTCAGAAACATTTCTCATAGTTCAAGGATCCTGAACAATCCTCTTGAGTTACATGCCTCATCAGTCCATATACTTTAGAAAAAGTCTTATGAACAGATTTAAAAGCAAATGGGGGTGCAAGGAAAGGGGGGGGAATGAAGAAACAGCTGCTCTCTAGGCTACTGGTCAGATTTCCTTGTGATTAGTACAGCCACCGCAAAAATGTCACTATATGTTTTTTAAATGACGAATTCAAAATCCTTATAAGAGATCAGATTTAATTCTCTATGTGTAATGTATTTATCAACTAGATCATTTTTTTAATGTTTACCAATCATACTTCCAAAATGACCATCAATGTTACCTTAAGATCTCAATTGGTTTTACCCTACCAGCATACGATAAATTGTTAACCCTTTCATTATTATATTATTACTATATACTACATAGTGTTCACACATTAACATATTATTAATGTGATGTGTTCTTTGCAAAGACCTATATTCTGCATCAATTCTTGCCATTTTCCATTCAACTAGAACATTCAAGTTTTTAGGTAAGTACAGAGTCCCACAGGACAAAGACGATACTTCCCAGCCTCCCTTGCAGCGAGGAGCCACAGGACAAAGTTCTAACCAGCATTTTAAGTACAGGTGTTATGTGGTTTCCAGAAAACTTCCTAAAAGGACAAATGGCATATCCATTCTGCTTCCTGGAACATGGATGACTGGCCACCATCTTAAACCAAATAAGGACCAGAGTCTAGGCTAGAGGGGATCTGGGTCCCTGAGGACTTTGTGGAACAGAACTGCCATAAAAGTTCTGGACTGCCTACTTCCTGACTTTTATGCTAGAGAGACATAAGTTCTGCCTCATTTAAGTTACTGTGATTTTCAGTCTCTTTTCACATGGAGCTGAACCTAACTCTAAGTGAGAATGTTGCTCTTCCTTTAATCATCAATCAGTGGGCATATACCCTTCCAGCCCTGTTCTCCTACTACTCATACTCTAGTACAATATAGCCACTTACATTTTCAATAAATGAAATGAATTATAAATGCTAGCCACAACAAATTTAATAGAAACAATAACTGACCAGAAAACAGCTTGAAGAACAATCTACTATTACCCTGGGTAAGCAAAGGAAAATCAGCAGAGGGAAAAGGAAACAAATATTTATCACACATATTCTCGCTGAATCCTCAATCACTACTGGTGGGTACTACTCGACAATTTATACATGGGAAACGGAGGCTCGGTAACATCCAGTCAGTCAATGACTCATCCATTCATCTGTATTTATTCATCATCTACTATGTGCCAGGCTTTCTGCTAGGTTGAGGAAACAAAATTATGAACAAATAGTCAATCCTTGTTCTAATGAAACTTACACACTAATGAAGCTTACACACAAATAAATATTACATAACTGCAAACTGTGAGAAACTGTAGAAGGAGAAGGAATTTTGGAGGGTAAAGAACTAAAGGAAGGTCCACGTGGCTGGAGCAAGCAATCATGAGGGACAATGGCAGATGCAGCTAGAGGAACAGCAAACTCAGATGACACAGGGCTTTGTCAACCAAGTTATAAAGTTTGTATTTTTGATTAAGTGATGGAAAAGTCATTAAAACTTTTAAAACAAGGTAGTCATCATGATTTGCTTTAAAAAGATTATGTGGCTTTGGTGTAGAGAATGGAATGAAGTAGAAGAATGGAAGCCAAAGGACTAGTTAGGGGACCACTGCAGTAAACCAAAAGAATGAGTAATCTGAGCTAGGATGCTGGGCATGTAAATGGAGAGACAGATCTATTTTAGAAATAGGATTTATAGGACATGCTAACAAACTGGATGTAGGAGTGAGGGAGAAGGTGGTAATCACAACAACTACCAGGTTTCTGAGTTAGGAAACTAGTGCTTACTAGAGTTCAAGCAATCTGGGCCTCCTTCAGTTTCCAAATTTATAAAATGGGGAATATGATTTGTTGTATCTTACCTAAGGTCCCTTCAAGCTCAAAGTTGGTTTCAAATCTTAATCCAAAGTCTGTATCTTAGCATATACCCTCATGATTTGAAAATGAAGTGTTAACAATCCCAAAGCTGCCTAATTCTAGGTGAGTATAAAAAAGTTCCTAAAGAATGGTAAGATTTGGTTCAATCCTTCTCCAGTACATTGAAATAATCTAAAAACCTTTTGGCAAGAATATCTTATTCTTAAAGCGTGCACCAAAATTACAATAGCAACTGATTCAACAAATACTTAATATTACTATTTCCACTCCACTATGCACACCACACCAAGAGATCACAAAATGTCATATACCACCTTCACCTTCAAAGACCTTATGCAACCTAGTGATTTTTTGGATATGACACCAAAAACACAGGCAACAAAAGCAAAGAAAAACAAGTGGGACTACATCAAACTAAGAAGCTTCTGCACAGCAAAGCAAACCATCAGCAAACTGAAAAGACAACCTACGGAATGGGAGAAAATATCTGCAATCCATATATCTGATAAGAGGTTAATATCCAAGATATATAAGGACTCATACAACTCAACAGCAAAAACAAACACAAACAAACAGAAACACCCACAAAAAAAAACCAAAAACCAAATAACCTGATTTTTAAAATGGGCAAAAACCTAAGTAGGTATTTTTCTAAAGAAGACATATGAATGACCAATAGGTACATGACAACAACAAAAGGTGCTCAACATCACTAATCTTTAGGGTAATGCAAAGCAAAATCAAAATGAGATTTCACTTCATAACTTTTAGGACAGCTGGCATCAAAAAGATGGGACAACAAGTGTTGGTGAGTACATGGAGAAAAGGGAACGCTTGTACACTGTTGGTGGGAATGGAGATTGGTACTACTATGAAAACCAGTATGGAGGTTCCTCAAAAAATTAAATATAAAACTACCACAAGATCCTGCAAGCTCACTTCTAGGTATGTATCCAAAGGAAATTAAGCCAGTATCTCAAAGAGATGTCTGTACTCCTGTGTTCACTGCATCATTATTCACAAAGCCAAGATATGGAAACAACCTAAGTGTCTATTGACAGATGAATGGATAAAGAAAATGTGGTGTGTGTGTATATATATATGTGTGTGTGTGTGTATATACACACACATACATACAATGGAATATTATTCAGTTTCAAAAATGAAGGAAACTGTGCCATTTCCAACAACATGGATGAATCTGAAGGATATTATAGTAAGTGAAATAAGTCAGACACAGAAAAATATTTTATGATTCCATTTATATGTGAAATCTTTAAAAGTTGAACTCATAGAAGCAGAGGGTAGAATGGAGGTTTCCAGGGGCTTGAGGGTGAGGGAAAAGGGGAGATGTTAGTCAAAGGGTACAAACTTTCAGTTTTAAGATGAATAAATTCTGGGGATCCAACATATAGCATGGTGACTATAGTTAACAACACTGTATGTATATTTTGAATTTGCCGAGAGTAGACCTTGTGTTCCTATCACAAAAGAAAAAAATGATGACTATGTGAAGTGATGGATTTGCTAATTAACATGTTTAGTTTGATTGCAGTAACCATTTCATAAGGTATATGATTATCAAACTGTCATGCTGTACACCTTAAATATATACAATCTTTACTTGTCAATTATACCTAAATAAAGTTGGGGGGAAAAAAGGCCTTCTGTGGCCTAAATGAGGTACTACATCATACACAAAAAAAACTAACAAGTACAAGGTAAGAATACAAAAGACAATAAAAGGCAGTATATATAGAAGACTTAAATAAGAGATACAGACCATATCTGCCACTAATCAGTCACTGGTAAGAGTGCAGCATATGAATTTACTAATTGTAATCGGTATGTAAAGATACCATCTAATTGCCCACTCCATTAAAAAAATGATGTCCTTTATAAAGCTATCTATAAACTTCATTGTTGCTTATTTTTCCACCTTTAATTTACTGGAAGGGTGCTTTCTCAAAGAAACCAATGGTCTACTAGCTAGAACATTTAATATCAAAACTTATTCTTGATCACATTTGAGAGAAAAATGTTGAAATGCTAAAACTATTTAACACTAAAACTATTTATAATGCAAGAATAAATTTAGCTACCCAAAGTGTAAATAAGTGCCATCTAATAGAAAAAGAAATATAAAGTGAGCCACATAAGTAACTTAAATTTTCTAGTAAACACATTTTAAAATGGTGAAACCGGTAAAATTAATTATAATAATACTTTGTGTTATCAAATATATCCAAAATATTGTATCAGCTTGTAATCAACATAGTTATCAGGTATTTTACTTTTAAAATTAAGTCTTTAAAATTTGTTGTGTATTTTATAGTTACAGCATATCTCAATGCAAACATTAAATATTCATTGGAAATAACTGAGTTCTATTCAGGTTTCATAAAATTTACAATACATGTGCTCAAGTTGTTCCAAACACACTTAAAAGTTTTCCAATAACTAAGACAATTGGACAAAATTAAGAATTAAGTTCCTCAGTTACAGTAGCCAGCCACATTCAGCTAGTGACTGTCATGTTGTACAACACTGGCTTAAATCTGTAAGGACCAACTTAAATATGCTATCTACATTACTGTCTAAAGGAAAAGAACATAGTTTAGATTTTTATGGTGGTTCAGAGTCACTAATATGAATATATGTTGTTAGACTGTTCTACAGTAAAATAACCAGATTAGGAGATAATGGCCTTAGTTGATGTTTCCTAAATATTTCTGTCTTAACTTGAATGGCTCACTAGTTCTTTCTTTTTTCTTTGTCTCTTCTCTCAAAACATATAAACACCTCCCTAATTTTATCACAGTATTAACCCTGGCTTGAAGGCAGTAACATATTTTCTTGTGAACAAAGTACATGAACTTTATAGGTGCCATTTTCTTCATTATGCAGAGGCCTCTTCACATACATTAGGGTTCCACACAGAGTTCATAAGTTTAAGTTAACAAAAATTGGCTAGCTATCTGTCAGCATATTACTTTCTTTCTTTAGGTACCTTTATTTTACTATCAAAGGAAATGGAACTGATCAAGTATTTTTTATAGTTGTTTTCAGTTCTAACATTTTATGAGTCTGTGTCCCTTTTCTGATAACAGTAGGCTGATTCATGAAAGGGAAGTACCAAAAGTGGTGGTAGCAACCATTGATTACGTTTTTTTCAATAAGTTTGACTGTGAGAAAAAAAAGTAAATTAGGCAATATTTAACCCAAAAAGGGTTAAGGGAAAAAGGTAAAGATCAAGATAAACATGGTGAAGGTTAAAGAACTTGATTTTCAAAAAGGAAAGACATAGGGAAAGTGATATCAGCAAGCTGGTGAACAAGAAGCCATGGACAAGCTAATTCACCAAAAATACATGGACTTGTTCCCTTTGTGAAATCCAGAAACCAGCTGAGGGGCTTCCAGACCCCAGGACTGTGGAAAACCAACCACACTGAAGCCTGTAGTAAAATCTGAGACACCCTTTCGCTATAATTCCTACCCCTGGTGCAGTGCCATGCAATCGGCAATAAACCCCCCCAGCAACAAACTTCTCCTTGGGGAGGGGAGTAAAGGACTAAACTGTACATTTAACATCCAGTCTTGGGGTTGCTGCGGGAGGAACTGGCGTCTTGTCTTGCCTGTCTCAGAGGGCTGATGGGTTCTGACATACTCTAGATACCTGGTGGTAGCTAAGAACAAAGAAGGCAGTTTGGTCTACCACTTTGGAAGCATTCACCAGAGCCCCTCCCCCCAGCTCAGTGCAGTGTAAGCAGATGCAAAAAACCCAGGTCCCAGTTTTCCCCTGGGGAGGGTAAGAGCTGGACCATGTGGCTAATGTTCCAACTTTTCTGGGGGCTGACCAAGGACATGGCTTCTGTCTCTTAGAGCACTGATGGGACCTGACATACTCCAGCTGCTTGGGGGCCACTGAGAACAAAGACAGTAGTTTGGATTAGCATGCAAGGACTCACCATTACCTCCCACCACCCTCCACGCCGGCTCAGCACAGAATAAGTGAGGGAAAACCCACAGATCCCAGCTTCTCCCTGGAGAGGGAAAAAATTGGACTGTGTGCCCAATGTTCCAACTTTTCCAGGTGCCATCAGAGGGACTGGCTTCTGTCTCAACTGTCTCAGAGTGCTGACAAGATCCTGCACACTGCAGTTGCCTGGGGGTTGCTAAGAATAAAGATGGCAGTTTTGGACTAGTATAAAGGTTTGAGACAGTCCCAGAAACTCTGGCCACGCTGAGTGGTTGGGATCTCCCCCTGTATGAAACCAGTCCTTGAAGACTGGGTGAGGTGTCTGTTTTTTCTATAAGTATAGATACCAACATAAGGAGTCAAAGAAAATGAAGAAATTGGGAAACATGATCCAAACAAAAGAACAAGATAAAGCTCCAGTAAGTGACCCAAATGAAAGGAAGGTACATGAATTACCTGACAAGGAATCCAAAATAATGGTAATAAAAATGCTCACTGAGATCAAGAGAACAATATGTGGACAAAGTAAAAATTTCAACAAATAGAAAAATTTAAAAAGAACCCAATGGAATTGAAAGTGAAGAATACAATAACTGAACTGAAAAATTCAAAAGAGGGATTCAACATCAGAGTAGGTCACAGAGAAGAAAGAATCAGTGAACTCAAAGACAGATTATTTGAAATTATCCAGTGGAACAAAAAGAAAAAAGAATGAAAAGCATGAAGAAAGCTTACGAAATGATGGGATACCATCAAATAGACCAATATACACACTATGGGAGTCCCAGGAAAAGACAGAGAAAAGGGCCAGAAAACTTACTCAAAGAAATAATGGCCAAAAACTCCCCAAATCTAGGGAAGGAAATAAGACATCCAGATCCAGGAAGCCCAACAGGGTCCCCAAAAAATGAGCTCAAAGAAATCCACACCAAGATACATTAAAATCAAACTGTCAACAGTTAGAGCAGCAAGAGAAAAGTGACTTGTCATATACAAGGGAATCCCCATAAGACTGCATGGGATAGCTCAGCAGAAACTTTGCAGGCCCAAAGGGAGTGGGATGGTATATTCAAAGTGGTGAAAGACAAAAACTGCCAACCAAGAATAATACAGGTGGCAAAACTGTCCTTCAAAAATGAAGGAGAGATAAGGACTTTCCCAGATAAACAAAAGCTGAAGGAATTCATCAGCACTAGACCTGCTTCACAAGAAATGCTAAGGCTTTTCTTCAAGTTGGAATGAATGGATGCTAAAAAGCAACATGAACACAGATGAAAGTATAAAATGTGCTGGTAAAGGTAAATATATAGACAAATACAGAATACTGTCATACTGTAATGGCAGTATATAAATAAGTTTTAATCCTAATATAGAAGACAAAATTATTAAAAACAACTAACTATAAAATGTTAATGATTTACAATATAAAAATATATAAATTGTGACATCAATAACAAAGCGTAGGTGCAAAGAAGTGTACGGTTTTTGTACGAGGTTAAAGTTATGGGCTTAAAATAGACTGTTATAAACCTAACCCAGGGGTCCCCAACCCCTGGGCTGCAGCCCGGTATTGGTCCGTGGCCCGGTATTGGTCTATGGCCTGTTAGGAACCGGGCAGCACAGCAGGAAGTGAGTGGTGGGAGAGCAAATGAAGCTCATCTGCCGCTCCCCATGGCTCACATTACCACCTGAACCATCCCACCCTGCCCCCAGGTCCATGGAAAAATTGTCTTCCATGAAACCAGTCCCTGGTGCCAAAAAGGGTGGCGACTGCTGACCGAACAGACATATACAGAACATTCCACCCAACAGCAGCAGAATATACTTTCTTCTCAAACAAACACAGAACATGCTCCAGGACAGAAGACATCTTAGTCCACAAAGTAAATTTTACCATATTTAAGAAAAAACTAATAATCCACAGCAGAAGGGAATGCTGGAAAATGTGGGGGGGGGCGGATTTTTTTTTTTTTACTTTGTTTGCATTTGTTTGTTTATTTATGGCTGCGTTGGGTCTTCGTTGGCGAGTGTGGGCTTTCTCTAGTTGTGGCGAGCGGAGCCTACTCTTCATTGCAGTATGTGGGCTTCTCATTGTAGTGGCTTCTCTCATTGTGGAGCACAGGCTCTAGGTGCGCGGGCTTCAGTAGTTGTGGCACGCAGGCTCTAGAGCAAAGGCTCAGTAGTTGCTCCGCGGTATGTGGGATCTTCCTGGACCAGGGATTGAACCCCTGTCCCCTGCACTGGCAGGTGGATTCTTAACCACTGCACCACCAGGGAAGTTGTGAAAATGTGGAAGTTAAACACATTCCTGAACAACCAGTGGGTCAAAGAAGGTATCAAAAGGGAAATCAGAAAATATCTTGAGACAAAAATGAAAACAAAACATACCAGAACTCATGAAATGTAGCAAAAGCACGAAGAGGGAAGTTTCTAGCAATGAACCTACATTAAAAAGGAAAGATCGGGCTTCCCTGGTGGCGCAGTGGTTGAGAGTCCGCCTGCCGATGCAGGGGACGCGGGTTCGTGCCCCGGTCCAGGAAGATCCCACATGCCGCGGGGCGGCTGGGACCGTAAGCCATGGCCGCTGAGCCTGCGCATCCGGAGCTTGTGCTCCTCAACGGAAGAGGCCACAACAGTGAGAGGCCCGCGTACCACAAAAAAAAAAAAAAAAATTTAAAGAAAAAGGAAAGATCTCAAAACAACCTAAATTTGCATCTAAAGAACTAGAAAAAGAACAGAGAAAAGCCAAAGGTAGTGAAAGGAAGGAAGTAATGTAGGATTAGAGCAGAAATAAAATAGAGAACATAAAAACAATAGAAATAAAATCAAAAAAATTAAGACTTGGTTTTTTGAAAAGATAAAACTGATATCTTGGGCTTCCCTGGTGGCGCAGTGGTTGAGAGTCCTCCTGCCGATGCAGGGGACACGGGTTCGTGCCCTGGTCTGGGAGGATCCCACATGCCACAGAGCGGCTGGGCCTGTGAGCCATGGCCGCTGAGCTTGCGCGTCTGGAGCCTGTGCTCCGCAATGGGAGAGGCCAGGACAGTGAGAGGTCCGTGTACCGCAAAAAAAAAAAAAAATAAAAAAAAATAAATAAATAAAAACAAAACCTGATATCTTCAGCAAGACTAAGAAAAAAAGAGAACTCAAATAAGTAAAATCAGAAATGGAAGAGGAAATATTACAACTGATGCCACAGGAGGAAAAAAGAATATGAGACTACTATAAACAATTATATGCCAACAAATTGGGCAACTCAGAATAAATGGATGAATACTTAGAAACATACTACCAACCAAGACTGAATCATGAATAGGAAATCTGAGCAGGCCTATAACTAGTAAAGAGACTGAATCAGTAATCAAAACCTTCCAAAAAAGAAAACCCAGGACCAGAGGGCTCTATTGGTGAGTTCTACCAAACATTTAAAGAATTAATGCCAGTCCTTCTCAAACTCTTCCCAAAAAAATCAAAGAGGAAGAATAATTTCCAAACTCATTTTATGAGCCAGAATTACTCTGATACCAAAGCCGGATAAAGACACTACAAGAAAAGAAAATTACGTGTCAATATTCCTGATGAACAGAGATGCAAAAGTCCTCAACAAAATATTAGCAAACCAAATTCAACAGCACATTAATAGAATCATGCACCATAACCAAGTGGGACTTAACTCTGGCATGCAATCATGGTTCATCACACAAAATTCAACTAATGTGATGCACAACATTAACTCAATGAAGGATTTAAAAAAATCACAATCATGTTGATAGATACAGAAAAAACATTTGACAAAATTCAACACCCTTTCATGATAAAAACTTGCAACCAACTAGGAATAGAAGGAAATTACCTTAACACAATACAGGCCATATATGAAAAGCCCACAAACTCAATGGTGAAAAAGATTCAATGCTTTTCCTCTAAGATCAGGAATATGGCAAGAATGCTCACTCTTACTACTTCTATTTAACACAGGACTGGAATTCCTAGCCAGATCAGTTAGGCAAGAAAAAGAAATAAATGGCGTCCAAATCAGAAAGGAAGAAGTAAAACTACTCCTGTTTGCAGATCTTATGTTGCATGATCTTATGCAGAAAACCCTTAAGACTCCACAAAAAAACTGTTAGAACTAATTACTGAATTCAGTAAAAGTGCAGGATACAAACTGAACAAAAGTCAGTGGCATTTCTGTACATGAAGAATTAACCATCTGAAAAGGAAACTTCGTAAACAATAAAATACTTAGAAATAAACTAAGGAGGTAAAAGACTTGTAAACTGAAAATCACAAAACAGAGATAAAAGAAATTAAAAATGACATAATAGGGGACTTCCCTGGTGGCACAGTGGTTAAGAATCAGCCTGCCAACCCAGGGGAGACGGATTCAAGCCCTGGTCCGGGAAGATCTCACAGAGCAACAAAGCCCATGCACCACAACTACTGAGCCCACATGCCTAGAGCCCATGCTCCGCAACAAAAGAAGCCACTGCAGTGAGAAGCCCACACACCACAACACAGAATAGCCCCCACTCGTCACAACTAGACAAAGCCTGTGCAGCAAATGAAGATCCAACGCAGCCAAATAAATAATCTTAAAAACAAAAAAGACAAAATAAATGAAAATATATCCTATGTTCATCGTTTGGAAGACAATATTGTAAAAAAAGAGAAAAAAAAGATAGGGAATAACTGAAAAAGAATAGTGATGAAGGGACTTCCCTGGTGGCACAGTGGTTAAAAATCCACCTGCCAATGTAGGGGACAGGGGTTCAATTCCTGGTCTGGGAAGATCCCACATGCCACAGAGCAACTAAGGCGTGCGCCACAACTACTGAGCCTGCACTCTAGAGCGCATGAGGTATAACTACTGTGCCCACACGCCACAACTACTGAGCCCACGTGCCGCAACTACTGAAGCCCGTTTGCTGCAACTGAGCCTGCGTGCCTAGAGCCTGTGCTCTGCAACAAGAGAAGCCACCTCAATGAGAAGCCCATGCACCACAACAGAGTAGCCACCGCTCGCCGAAGCTAGAGAAATCCTGCACGCAGCAACGGAGACCCAATGCAGCCAAAAAAAAAAAAACTTATTAAAAAAAAGGAATAGTAATGAAAGAAGATCGTACAGATGCAGAAAAAGAAGGGAAGATCTAGAATGGAAGTAGAAAAATTATCTGAGTCATGAAGAGGGCATCTTTATCTTCTCAAACAGGAGGAAAGGATCAATGTAGGTAAGTTAGTAAGTGGCAGAGAAAAGATAATGTTGAAAAGGAGTAGGAGTAAGTTTAGCAGTTGAAATGGGTCATGGGTTCTAAGCTGGATAATAACAAAAATACAGAAATAAAGGTAGTTTCAGTACACGAGACAGGTTGTGGGGTGTGTTCACTGGAGTACATGGTTAGAGCTAAGGGTAGAGGATCACTGATGTTGAACTGTGAAGTAGAATGTTCAAAATGTCATCTATGAAGAAATGAAATCACCTAGATGATGGGAAAGCAGCTACAGCCCAGAGGTGCTGGGGAGTGAGATTTGACAGACAACAGCAATGTTCTAGAAATAGAAGAATTACCTACCAGATGGCATGCGCCTCAAAATAAGGAAGGTTTTTATAGGTAGGTAGACTAGTAACATTTTCCCAAGACAAACTGGCTGTGAGAAAAGGAACAGCTACACTTAAGAAGACCTCTGGAGAAGGACGTACTTATGAAAACACTGAGTTTCAGCAAAGACAGGACATGGAATGGGTTTTCTGGGAATAGTGTAGATTCAAGAGTTATACATAAGAACTTAAGGTCTAAATCAATATTTAGATGACTATTTTCAGACTTCAGTCTTGAAAAAAATAACTACTTGCTTTGAAAAGTATGTAAGCAAAAAATTTTAACAAGCCAAATATAACAATACAGGTAGTTTTCTAGAACATACCCAATATGCCAAAACTAAGGAAGAAAGGAGAAGTATGTAGTACTGTATTTAAGCAGTATTTTTTAAAGTTAGATTATTTTCTTCATAATTTTGATTACCTCAGCAAGTAGTTTAAAGTTAAGCAAAAGTTTCATCATTCAGACTGGATTGAAGGCCAGACTGAATTAAAGTTTTTTACATCGTGTTATTTGGGAAAATATCCTATTTGATCTCTTATGAGTATAATTTTTGTCTGGAATTTATGTTAACTAGCAGCATGTCTGGCATATGACTTATGTTTACCAGACCCATGATAAACACATTTTCTGAAATATAATTAACATCGTTTGCATAATTAATAATCTTTCAGCAACTGTTTTGAAGACAACTTAGGCCCAATATTTCAAAGTTTTAGAGTATAAAATTTTAATTTTAAATAGGCTGAATTTCTGCCTTTCTTTAAAAAAGAAGAAAGGGTAGTTGCAATTCATTCTGGTTTCTACAATGTGGTGACACTGGGGTAAATGCAGTATTAAGTTACTGTACTTTACATGCTGAAGGGAGAAAATTTTCAATTTAAAAATAAGTTGCTATGGTTACCCAATGTTTACCTTTATAAGCAATAACTATGTGAGCCATCCAGGGATTTCCCACAAGTGCAGTAGGAACAGTAGCTGAAGTGCACACTAGTTGTTTCACACACAAATTGGGGCTGCATATGCCACTTCCATTTCAAAGTAGCTATCGTGGGCTTCCCTGATGGCGCAGTGGTTAGGAATCCGCCTGACAGTGCAGGGGACACGGGTTCGTGCCCCGGTCCGGGAAGATCCCACATGCCGCAGAGCGGCTGGGCCCGTGAGCCACAACTACTGAGGCTGCGAGTCTGGAGCCTGTGCTCCGCAACGGGAGAGGCCGCGACAGTGAGAGGCTCGCGCACCGCAATGAAGAGTGGCCCCCACTCGCCGCAACTGGAGAAAGCCCACGCGCAGCAACGAGGACCCAACACAGCCAAAAATAAATAAATAAATAAATTTATTTATTTTTAAAAAAGTAGCTATCATTGGGAAATACTAAGAAAGATGATTCACATCTTTCTAAACCACAGAAGGGTGGGTGGAGACAAAAACACTGAAAGTAACTATTTTAAAATCCAAGTGATGACTCAGATAGTTTTCAACATTTTTCATATTCTTTAGTTTCCTTTATTAAAGAGTGCTATCTAAAATTTTACAAAGCAGCTTCTATTGTTGAAAGAAGGAAAGGGTGTTTCTAATGTGTTTCAGTCATGGAATTTTTTTGCATAAATAGATGTTCATGCTCTGATAAATTTGTAAAACGTCATGCTTACAACTTAATATTACCTCCGTACTTCAGAATAAAACAATGCCGATTCCTTTAGATGTAGTCAATTTTTAACCTCCTGAGTGGGAAGAAGAGGGTCCCTTGTCAGAATTGATGATAAGCTCATTCTTGAAAAACTGGTAGTTAAACCTGCTATCGGTTACTGTATTATAGAACTTTTTTTGTCTATTTTGTTCACAATTAGAACACTCAGTAATGCAAGAATACCTATGAAACTTTTACCCCAATATAGTTCTAATGTGATCTTAAAATTATGAGACCCATTACATCTTAATGGGCCTTCCACAAAGTATCTAATTTTCTGCACAACAGATTATCAAACATGTTTGTTCTTTAATATCAGGGCTATCCTTAACTAAAATAAAATAGCATGTTACACCAAACTAGTTTAAACAATAGAGTCTTATCATCATAAACAAAAAGAAGTGAAATAAGGGGGCTCCAAGGTGACTGATTTGGTTACTCAATGCTATCACGTAAGACACCTGGGCTCCTTCCAGCGTTTCTGTCAGACTCAGCATGGACCTTAGGATAATTACCTTCACAGTCACAAAATAATACCTGCCACACTTCAAGGCATCATATCAGACACATATTGCTGTCCAGCAGAAGGGGGAGTTTTCTTCTGTGTCTCCTTTTTTAGGTACAAAGAAGACTTCCCCAGAAGCTGTTGGGTTGACCAAAAAGTTTGTTTGGGTTTTCCCGTAAGATGTTATAGAAAAACCTGAACGAACTTTTTGGTGTACCCAATACCTAAACTGACTTTCCCTGATATGTGACCAGACTTTGCTCACTACTAAGCAGAGCAGGATTACCATGATTAGCTTACACTATCAGGGACTTCTCCAAGTCATATGAGATAAGAGTTGGGCAACCAAACAAAACTGGGGGCTTTCAAGGAAGAAGTGGGTAATGGCCAGTGAGTAGGCAACTAACAGTATACTATTTACTATATAGAAAAACTAAATCTTGGCATTTTATTTCAATAGTTTAGTTTTCCCCCCATTATGAGACACTCTGAGAACTTTGGAGATTTATTTTTAAAAGGGAAAAAAGATCAGTCACCAATAAACTATCTTAAGACAGATGAAAGGCAATCATTTTATGAATACTATTGACAAAAGAGAATAGTATACTTTAGAATATAAAATTGTAAAATTACACTTTAATTCTGACCAATTAAAATGAAAGTTTTATGTCAAAAATGTTTCCTGTTAATCTCACTTTTCTCTTCTAGGAAAAGTAAGGCTAACACTACTAGACATAGGTCAAACCACACCTAGAGTAATGAGACCAGAACACATTCAAAGAAGGCAGCCAGGAATGATCATGGATCAGTGAAGCTGAGGGGTTTGGAGACAGGGAGAATATGCCAGCTTTAAAATATCTGAAGTGCTGTCATTGCGAAGAGATACCAAATTTCAAAGGTCTGGAAATAAGAACTAGGATCAATGAATAGTAACAAGCAGGAAGATAAAATCTGGTTCAACATAAGATAGTTCTTTTTTACCTAGCATTTTATCTGAAGATGGAACAGGTTGGCTGCTCATATGGGGCAGGGACGAATATCCCAGGTCACCTGAATACCTACTTAAGATGATTCTCGGCGCTTAATGTGTACTTAACTTGTAACAACATGCCCGCAAAATACACTCCATTTCACAGATAAATTCTGAGCTAGACAAGTTAAAACTGGAAACACACAGCTATGAAGTGGAGAAAACTGGATTCTTACCCTGGCCCATCTGTCTCCAAAGCCTGGCTCTTCCCACACATCACACACCTAAAAGAAGTTAAATCAGTTGTTAAGGAAGCAAATGGGATTTCTGAGTTGGTGAGAACTGTCATCTGACTCGAAGTCCCTTTCAAAACTAGGATGTCAGAAATGAAAAGTAATACTCGCTTCCACTTGTACCAGCACTTCACAACTGTTCACACATTAGTTCATCACAGCAGTGATATAAGGTAAGTAAGCTGGGGAAGCATTCATTCTGTTGGCATTCTACCTCAGAGAATAAGAGGACAACAAAGATGGATTCCTTCAACTTTCTTCTGGTTTACCCCCAAAATATCTATTTTCCATTTTTTCCCTCTGATCTTTCATTCATTCAGTACTCACTTACTAAACACTTTTTACATGCCAGATATCAAACCTCAATGACTCTGCAGTCTGATGGGAAGAACCTGTAGGTATAGAGGGCAAAAAAGTACATTTAAAAAAAAAATTTCCATCTCCTTAACAGATCTTACTCTACCAATTTCAACTCCTTTCTTATATCACATTGTTGTTTTTTTGTTTTGTTTTGTTTTTGCAGTGTGCGGGACTCTCACTGCTGTGGCCTCTCCCGTTGCGGAGCACAGGCTCCGGACGCGCAGGCTCAGCGGCCATGGCTCACGGGCCCAGCCGCTCCACGGCATGTGGGATCCTCCCGGACGAGGGCGCGAACCCGTGTCCCCTGCATCGGCAGGTGGACTCTCAACCACTGCGCCACCAGGGAAGCCCTTATATCACTTTGATTTATTCCTCACTGCTGTCCCTGTTCCTTTTTCTTAGCCTACAGAAAACTTTGCCTCCCTATACTACTCCATTTTTTACTTGTTTCTCCCTACTGCAGCCAGACTCCATTCTCAACCACCACTCAACTGATATTGCTCTAAGGTCACCAATGATAACCAACTGCAAAATCTTCATTTTTTCTCAACTAGTCTACAATACTGGACACCAGTAACCTTTATTAAACTCTCTTCTTGCTACTTCCATAAAGTTTTCATCTATTTTTTAAACCTTTTTTGTAGTCTCTTTCATTTGGCTTTTCTTCCACCCCCTATACCTAAATATTTGCTTTCCTTTCAGTCCACTTTTCTTCCTCCTGGTCTACAATCTCTTCCTGGACAATCTCATCTATTTCTATAATATGAGTCATCATTTACATGCTATTTCCAAGACTTTATTTCCAGTCCTAACCTCCAGACACAACTTCCAAATGCTCAATGGGCCCTTTTACCTGCACGTTCTGTATTATATCAGACTCGGCATATCAAAATTCAACATACCATCTCTAGTCCACTCCCCCAAACGGTTCTTTTGCTGAAATTCCCAGGTTGGTTAACAGCACTGACACTGTCATATACGCAGTAGTCCAGAACACAAAAAGAATTATCTAGAAGACTTCCCTTACTTTCGCTCCCAATTCTAGTTAGTTGCCAAGTTCTAGGCATTCTACCTAAAATCTTCCTAAACTCTCTTCACCCACAGGGACCTAGTTCAGACCCACTTCAGTCCTCATCTGAATTATCAAAACCACCTCCTAACTGGTCTCTCAACTCTTTGTCTCTCCTTTTTCCAGTTCTATCCATCCTTGTAGCAGACATGGGTTCTTTCACAAGAATCCCTTGCTTTAGGCAGTGCATCTGGTCCAAAGATATACAAGAGACCGAGGACTGGCCAGAGCACCCCGTACTCCTAGTCACATGTTTAGGTCAGGGATGAACATACAATCAAAGCCAGGCAGGATTTTCCTCAAGGTTTTAGTTTCCTGCTGAGGATATCAGGGAAAAACACTTCTCTTTTTCTTTTGGGATTGTAAGGAAATGTAAGCTGAACTGCCCGGCTAATCAGTTTTCTTTTGCATTTAAGCCACTTTGAGTTGGGATTTCTGCCATTTGTAACCAAGAGTCCTGATTAACAATTTTCTATACCACAAGTCACTTCTCTAAATCACAGATTAAAATGTTATTTGCCTGCTTTTATTTAGTCAACTAAATTTTACTAAAACATAACACTGAAGGCACCCACCACTACCCTGTCTTTAAGTTTCACAAATGCAAATATACTTGTTACAACTGTAATACACCATATCATTTCATGCAGCTGTGCCACTGTCTACACTGTTCCCTCTGCCTAGAATGCTACCTTTCTACCTGCTTATCCACAAAATATAGAGTAGGGTTGCATAAAATAAGGCTGGAAAATTAGGCGGGGGCCAAACCATGAAGGGCCTTAGATGCCACACTGACATATACACATTTTAACTGCAGAATGGTGGGGAGATCACTAAAAAATTGTAAGTCAAAAAGTGACATAATCAGATTTGTATCTTAGAGGCCTCAGTGTGGACGTAGTATGAAGGATGACCTAAAAATGAGGTGATACTAAAGACAGAGAAAACAATAGTAGGCTACTGAAATAGTCTAAGCCAGAGGCTACAAAGGATGGTAAGAGGAATAAATTAGGACATTTCTGGGGAAATGAATTTTGCCAATTGCTGTCAAATAGCATTGATAAATCCTTCAAAGTTTTTAAACTAGCATTTCTACTTGCAAGAAAGTAGACATAAGGAAGTAATGTGAAGCCTATAAAATTTACATATCAAGACTTTACTGAAGGAGCATTGATAAGAAAACATTAACAAGCTAAGTGTTAAACAATAATTTAAAATTTAGAATATATATCATACAGTGAAACTGAATGGTATTTAGAAGACGAATTTTTTAAAGCATGAGACAATACCCATAAATGTTAAGTGGAACACACCACTGCACACAATATGATTCTAAATTATGTTAAATAATGAAGATCAGAAGGATTTTTTTTTTAAAAAGTAACAACAGTATCGAGAGATTAGTTAGATGAGTGGTAGGATTATGGATAATTTGTTCTTTCCTTCATATGTTCACATATTTGGTTTTTTCTGAGTAACACTATTCCTTAGTCATGATTTGCTAAACTCAACCACTATTTAACAGAAAAGAAAAATATATCCTAGAGGGGTTAAATGACAAAAATTCACATTAATAAGTGTTGGGACCAAAACCTGAACACTGACTGGGTGGAAGGCTTGCTGTTAAGAAGCAGACCCATGAAGGCAGAGCCATCACCCACAGCTCTGGAGAACCTGCAACAGCTGGGCACTGAGCACAGACCAAGGCTGTTGAGGCTTGAAGCTGGCCTCTAAATCTGTACCTCAAAGGCATCAAATCGGTAGTGAAGAGGAGACTATAAGAAGGCGTAATTTAAATGCTTTTTATAACTTTATTTTTATATTAAAAAATCTTTCAAGGAACAAAAAAGGAAATAGCAATGACAGACTAGACAGAAGAAAGAAGGCCTCAGAGAAAGGTGTTTGGAGACACTGATGTTCTGTTTGTACTTACTTTGCTTTTTAAAATACATGAATGCTTTTAATGTGAGACTATTATTTCCTTGAAGTGAGATTTCCACAACCTCGTTACAATCCCAAATAAACTCTACAGACCCAAGCATTCAATTTAGTCAAGCAGGATAATGATCAAAAAGTCCTTTGATAACTAACAAAAGAGAAGTTGAATATAATATTTGTGAAATAAAAGGCTTCAATGAAGAAGTATGGGTGGCTACTGGATAGGAGAAAAAGATAAAATGATCAAGGACAATTTTTAAAGCCTGAGCTATCTGAATTTTTTCTAACACTACAAATTAAGAAACTGTGTTTTATTTAGATGCCATTTAAATTACAGTACCACCTAAAAAATCAAAACATCTAAGACGGTTCTAAGGTAGTAGATTGAAGATTATATTAAAAAATCTAGTCAGGTATAGCTCTTAACCATTTCATACACAAGGACTTACTATCTTTTTTAAAAAATTAAACTGAGTATTAAATCACAAATGATTAAAACTATGTTTCACTAGTTTTAATTTACCTACCTATAAGAGCAATTATACCACTATCTTAATTTCGCTGGTTCTTTATGAAGAATTTAAAAATGATTCCCTATGTAAATTTCGAAAATTTGCAGAAACCAATGCAAAAGCACCATCCAGTGGTAAAAGATGAAAATTACAACTTATAAATTTGTGACTCTACATGGTCTCCAACACACATTACCAGGAAAAGAAAAAATGGGCTAAATGATGTTGATGGTGTCTGCTATTTGTTACCATTTTCCCAATCAAATCTTATTCTTACTATCTTAAGTTTGACATTTTTCCCTTTTCTGACTTGCCCACCCATTACCCAAACGCTTGACTAAATTCATGACTCACCCAGCGCCTTTATTGAGCCAGAGGTTAGAAAACAGTTTCTAAAGAACAGAAATAAGGTGTGTGAGGGATAAATTTCCAATGGAATTCTACTTAGCAAGGGCCATTCCAGGTAACAACAAATGAGAGGCATTCTATGTTTCATTTTTATTTAAATGATAAATTGGTAGATAATCCTGAAAAGCCAGGTAAAGATTCACAATTGGTTAATGCATTCAGAATTCCTAAAGAGAATATGAATATTTGACATCATCAAAATTATTCCAAGTTGAAGAATACAACCTAATAATGCTTTCCCAATAATCTGCTCCCCATCTACCGGAATATAGATGGATACAAATTTTCAGCTTCCAATAACACCTCTCTGATCACCCTCTTCCAGAAAAAAAAAAAAAAAAATTAACTAAGAATAAATTACTAACAAAAAAGCAAAAAGCTAATAAGGGTGATTTTTTTTGTTTTGAAACAACGTTGCATTAAGTCTACTTAATATCAAATGGTATTACCATTTGATAATCATCACAAACTATATATCACAAAGTATGGCAGGCTGCCACTTGGTAATGGTAAAGAAGCCAATGACTGGGCTATAGTTTCTTCCTTTCTACACAATCCTTCAGTATGTATGAATTTCAAATAAGAAGCCTAACAAACCATACCAATGATATCAAACTAGCTTATATTGTCTTCACTAGTGCCTTCAGTTTGACACCTGCAGATTTTTAAACTACTTTCACTAACAACACAGGCGTCACTCTCATAGTGAGGCTCCCTGGGGATGACAGGCTGACATGTCTACAGTGAATGGTTGACATGTCTACAGTGTACATCACAAACATGGAACACACAGGAAAACGAGCTAGGAGCAGGGAGACACCCGTCAGACAACAGAAGGAAGAACATGTCCAGTACTACGTCAGTGTTTCAGCATAAAACTAACTGCAGTGCCATCATCAGCTATTTAATATTCTCTTCTCCAAGCTCCAACAGACAGAGAGCTTATTAGATTCTTAAGCCCCCTCCACTGAAAATCTATTTGAATTATTAAGTTGCTATACTAAGTTTCACAGGAATACAGGGCCCACCACACTTATAAACAGAATGTGTACAACACAGGATTTGCGTTGACACTAAATATTTATTCACATACACTTATATATAAAAGCAAGTTTAAGTTACCAGGAGGCGTAAACAGCAACAAACTAACAAATTACAAGAGCTGCCTCTATTACTGCAGAGAGACTATGGGAAAACCACCTAGGCATAATAGGAATTCCCACACTATTTCCTCTGGTGGAAGCAGTAGTGGTATTGTTTCAATTCCAATATCAGGCCTGTAGCAGAAAACAAATATCAAAAGCAAGAATATGCTGACCCTAGAAATGAAGGGCTACAATATAAAAAAAAACTAGTACTTTGAATTACTAGATCATATTCAAAAATCTTACTAATTCAGAACTTAGTTTTACCCTTCTATCAAGAAAGAAAATTATTTTTTAAAAGAGAAAGAAAATTATTAATCTGTGCAATGAGACAGTTTTTAAAAGGTTTTCTTTATATATGAACCACTTCTTGCTGGATTCTCTGAAGAGACTCAAAAAGTGGGTTTAGAGTCTCAGAAATGCTAGCAACAAGACATTCTCATTAATTAAAAAAACAAAAAACTAACCAAATATATTTACTATAACACTTATCAAATAATTTCACGGGGATATCTTAATCTAACAAACTGTGAAGTATAAAATATTCAATCTACATAATTTCTGAATATTAAAAACATGTTCATTTTAGAAATACATAAATTTAAGAAATAACAATATCTCCCAGAGATAAACACTGATAATTATTTTCTATATATGTACTAAAAATTTGTGATTATATATTGTTTAGTAACTTGCTTCTCTCCATTTTCTTCCACTTGACAATGTGGACCTTACTCGTGTTCTTGAATATTCCTCTATAACACCTTCAATGACTATGTAACATAACATTCAAAAGTACTATCATCTGTATTATAGTGAACCAATTTCCTAAGATTGAACATTGGAGTTACCTTTCTTTTTTTTACTCATATATAATAATTTTTTCAGGCTCATGTCACACCAGTTATTTTTAGTGAAATGGCTTGTCTTCAAATAAATAAAATTAGGCCTAAAATATTCTGGAGCCTTAATTCTCAGGTGCACTGACTTAGAAAGATCAAATGTCAGACTTAAGTTCCCTGTATAAAAGTATTCTGTCAACGATATTTATTATTAGTCTGAAAGAATCATCAGTTTTATCATTGCTGTCATACTGATATTGCTATGTTCTAATATGCCTTTCCAGTATGTTAGAAGAAGACAGAAAACATCCTATCCACCTGGCAGAAGAAGGTTAACTACAGTTCTAAACATATTAAAAATTGTTATTTCTCCTCTTGTCAAAACTCTTTATGAAAAAATTAACCTTGTCAAAAAAATATTCAAGGGGCATTACTTTTACTATGTCTTCTACCATATTAATGCAACAGACATAGTAGTAATATTAACTTGCCATTTGGTGGCAGCAAACACAAAAGGAAGTAATTTCCTGAGTACACCTATCGTATTATTACCAATTCAAAGGCAGTCTTCCCTGAATCTCGAATTTTTAAACAAGAGTTTCAAATGAAAGATAGTGTTTTACAGGTTTTAACAGTTATGTTTTAATCCTGTTAACAGTCAAGCTCAAAACAGTATTAGAAGAGAATTTGTGATGAATATTAATAGCCTTCTGTTACTATAGCATTTACCAATACAATTTAATAGCCTTGAAAACTATGGAAATCTTTTGATGCTTATCAAGCAACAAGTAACTGCAACAACTTTCATTTGTGCTAACTAATATTTATATATCTCATGTAAAAATTACATTATTTTACTCTAACCAAATCCAGCTAGCCTAGCCTCGTAAGCCACAAATACTTATTCAATAATCATTTGTTAATAACTTCATATGTGCTAAGTACAAGGAATACAGCAGTGAACAAAAGAAATTGTTTCTGGCTTCATGCAGCTTACACATCCTTTTCCCAGACTTGTAAAGTGCTGTAGTAAAAGGCCGGCTTGAGAGTCTAAATAGTACATGAATATACATAAAATACAAAAATATTGTTTCGCTCTACATATAATTTACAATAAAAAAACTACACAAAAAAAATTAGAGTAAGGAAATGCAACAGAGTTTTACTTTTGTATTACGATTCCCTTAATGGCTTCCTCTTCTTTTGAAATATCAAGTTATTTCAAAAGGGAAAATGTTTGGTGCCCTTAATTTACTACTCTTGTTTACTCAACCCACAAGATGCTAATAAGTGACTGAAATAATTAAGCTGTATCAAACTGAAAAAATGTACACAGAGTATCTTTTCACACAAAATAATCACACAGCAAAGTCTGTCAAACTTTGCAGTAACTTATTTGGAGAAATCACTGCCAAAATGTCTTGTAATCCAAGACACTGAGAAGCATGAGTCTAGGATCACGAGTGGATTCACAATGAGGCTATATGGTGCACATAAGGACAGATGAACCATTGAGTTACACACCCCGTCCTCACAGCACAGCAGCTCCTCCAGGGCAAGGCCGTATGCCACTCACATCAGTATACCCCTATGACTCTGCACACAACAGTCATGAACAATTTGCTATGCATGGATATTTATTTCTCATACTGATGACTGGATCTTGTTAGCAGAAGAGAAACTTCATTTTCTTTTTTCTGTTTTTGTCCCTAGTAGATCCAAGATTCTACAGGTTAAAAATTAACATCGGCAATTTCACATGGGCCAACCTAATACCAATTATTCACAACATAAGTTCCTTGAGGGTAGGTACCATTTCCTATCCCCCTCAAAATGTTTGTCTTCTAGTAAGGGAAAGAGATAAGTAAAAAGTAAACTGCAAAGCAGTACAATAAGTGCTTTGACAGAAGTTCAAACTCCTGTTTGTGTGTGTGTGCGTGTGAGAGAGAGAGATGTATATACATATAATGCATTAGAAATCACAATGTATACAAGTCAGTGAATGATATCAAGAAAAGTGGAAGCCACCTGGAAAATAAAATTAACTAGGACTCAAAAAGATTAAGTGATCACTATATTGAGCTGTATGTGTTTAAAGAAATATAAAAGTACTGGGAAACTACTGACTGATTTCTCTCTGATATGGGAAGCAAGTCAGGGATGCCTGCCCTCACCACTCCTATTCAATTTATCATATTGGAACTCCTAGCCACTGCGATAGCACTATAAGAAGAAATAAAGGGCATATAATTTGGAAAGAAAGAAAGAAAACTACCTGTATCAGCAGACAACATGACTGCCTATGTAGAAAATCTCATGAACATGTCTAAAAAAGTTTCCAGAACTAATAAGTTTAGCAAAGTCATAGAATACAATTATATTCTACATACTACCAATGAACTAAAAATAAAAAAATTTTTAAGCAGTACCATTTATAATAGCACCCCAAATTAGAAATACTAAGGTATAATTTAACAAAATATATGCAGAATCTGTATGCTAAAACTATAAAATATTGATAAAGGAAATCAAAGACCTAAATAAATGAAGAAAGATACCACATTCATGTATTTGGAAGACTCATTATTGTTAAGATGTCAATTTTTCCTCATTTAATCTATGGACTCAGTGCAATCCCAATCAAAGTCCCAGTGGTATTTGTAGAAATGAATAAGCAGATTCAAAAATTTATATGGAAAGGCAACGGAACTACAAGATTCAAAACAAATTTTATGAAGAATGAAGTTGCAGGATTCACACTACTAGAAGGCTACAGTAATCAAGACAGTGTGACACTGGACAAAGGACAGACATATAGATCTGATGGGCTGGAATGGAAGAGTCTGGAAATATATCCAAACATACGTCATCAACTGACTTTTGACAAAGGTGCAAAAGGCAGTTCAACAGAGAAAAAATAATCTTTCCAACATATAGTCTGGAACAATTAGATAATTCATTTGCCAAAACAACAACAGCAGCAAAACCTTAGACCTCTACCTGATACTACATACAATTAACTTACAGTGGATCACAGGCCTAAATGTACAATCTGAAACTATAAAATTTCTAAAAGAAAATATAGGAGGAGATATTTGTGACGATGGTGAAGGTAAAGATTTCTTAGAGATGATATCAAAAGTACAACCCAAAAATACTGATTTCTTAAAATTCATCAAAAAAAAGAATTTCTGCTCTTTGAAAGACATCATTAAAAGAATGAAAACACACAGGCCACAGATGGAAAGAAAGTGCTTGCAAATTAGATATATGACAAAAGAATTATATCCAAAATAAATGAAGAACTCCTATAACTCAATAATAGGATAGTCCAATTTTTTAAATGAGCAAAAGATGTAAACAATTTGACACTTCACCAAAGAAGATATACAGACATGAAAAATATATAGACATTAATCACTAGAAAAACACAAAATAAAATACAATGAGATACTATTACACACCTACTAGAACGTCCTTTTTTTAAAAAGATTGACAATACTAAATGCATTATGCTAAGTGAAAGGCTGTATACTGAATGATTCTATTTCTTATGACACTCTGCAAAAGCCAAAACCTTAAGGACAGAAAAAAGATAAGTAGTTGTTAGGAGCTAGGGACCTGGGGAAGGGATGAATACAAAGGGGTAGAAAGGAATTGTTAGGGGTGATGGAATTGTTCTCTACCTTGATTGCAGTGGTCATTACATGACTGTATGCATTTGTACAAACTCACAAAACTGTATACTAAAAAGCGTAAATTTTACTATATCTAAATTATACCTTAATAAAAATAGAAAAAAACTATAAAAATACTAGAAGAAGCCACCCAACAATTAAAAAAAATCTTACAGGGAAGACACAAAAATTTAGAAGACATAATAAAAATTTATAAATTTAAACATCTAAAACCATTAAATTTCTGCATTAAAAAATGTAACCAAAAAGTGAAACAAATGACAAATATGGGGGGGGGGTTAGAATCCACTATTTAAAAAGGCAAAGAATAGAAACAATTCATAGGAAAGGAAACATAAGTGTCTCAAACATATAAAGAGATGCTCAACCTCGTAAAAGAAAATCAGATTAAACTATATGGATGTATCGTTGATCATCTCTCAAACTGGCAAAGATCAAGAAGTCTAAAACTGTTTAGGTCCTAGAATGAATGAGTTATTAACATAATCTAATGAGTTATTAACATAATCTCTGTGGGAAAGTGACTTGTCAATATCCAGCAAGCTATGAATGCTTTTTCTACTGATATGGAAATACATTTCCAGGATACATTTTTAAGTGAAAAGAGCAAGTTACATTGGGTCTATAAAGTCTGATGTCTTTCGTGTAAGAAAGAGCGTGCCAACTGAAGAATGTCTACAAGGACTGAGTCACTGCAGTCTCTGACCTTTAACACACCCTGAAAGGAGTTCAGTGTGGAGATAAGGAAGGAGACACTCTGTGTTCTGGGAAAACTGGCAGAACAGGCCTTCAGATAGTTAGATATTTTCAGGAGAAAATTTTATGAACCCCAAACTCTTGCATCTTCCTATACTTAGAAAAGCACTAAAACCATTAACTAAGACACCTGCTCCTTGTGACTAGCAGCAACCTTCTACCGAGATGTGCGCTTGGTTGCATGTACCAGATTCGCCAAAATCATAAATGTTGACCTCCTCCCTTACGTCCTTAGAACAGTTTCTCAGAGCTCTCTGGAAGCCTGGCTCCCAGGCTGAACAAACTCGACTCACGGTTTTGCGTTGTGCGTTTTTAAGTTGACAAGAGAAAGACATATTTGTATTTGCTTTTATCTGCATATAGAAACACTAAGGCTACAGGGGAAACAAACATGGTTATTCATTTGGAATGAGCCGTACAAATTTTACTCATGAGATACAAAATGGGGGAAAGACTTCTCAAGTATAGCTTTATCTGGTTTTGATTATTAAATTATGTGAAGGGAGGAAAAGAAAGAGGGAGGAGAAAGAGGAATTTAGCCTGTAGTTGGTACATTTGCACATGAGCAAAGTGATATATGTAGGTGTTATATAATGAAGAATTTGTCTGGTCTTTGTCCTGGGTACCTGAGAGCATCTGAACCCTTGGAATTTCCTGAGTGATAGCAGTGTCTTTGTTATTCATGGTGAGCTCCAAGGACCATACACTGGTTTACACTAATAAGGTGACTCAAGGCAGGCCTCTAGATTGTTCCAGATTGGGGTTGACCATGCTGAAAGAACCATCGTGTGATAAAAGGATTGCGGCTGTGAGCCACGTGATATTAGCCTTACCTCCTGAACTCCAGGGAGAGGAGGAGGCTAGAGATTGAGCTCAATCATGTGGCCAATGATTCAACCCATCATACCTATGAATTGAATCCCCCCGAATAAATAATCTTTACACTGAAGTACCAACAAGCTAGGAGGGTGATCTGTCTGAGACAGGCTGGGACCTGGGACCCTCTGTCGCAGTGCTTACACCTGGACAGACGTCTCTTCAAGCAACAAAGTACAAAGAAACTATAAGGGACTAAAAATAACTACACGCATGTGCAGTTGGGGCAAATTACAAACAACGAAATACAACAAGACCAAAAGCCCAACTGCCACTTCTAAGGTGTTAGGGAAAAAAGCAGGGTAACATGCATGATCCCTGTACACAGCTCCACCAAGGGGGTGGGCAGACCACCTAAGCCACGCCTCCGTCCCTATCCACCGAGCTGCGCCTACCGTAAACCCCATTTAAGGGACCAGCTCACACACACCCCCACCCCCACCCCCGACCCGCCTCGCTCCCTCCTGATACAGCTCGAGACCCAGTAAAGCCATGCCTGAATTTCTCATCTGGCCTCTTACCAATTTCTACTGATTTGAGTCCAAGGACCCAGATAACACATCCTGAAGACTCAGAAAACGAGTGTGGGACCCTCTCAGGTCTATGTGTCTCCCCCTTTTGCTAGTTCAGCTCTCTATCCTTTTCTCTAATAAAACTGTAATCATAAGTATAGCATTTTCCTGAGTTCTGGAAGTCATTCTAGCAAATTATCAAGCCTGAGGGGGAAGTGGGAAGCCCCAAATTTATAGCCAGTAGGTCGGAAGCGAGGGTGGCGTGGGAACCCCGGAGCCGCAGTTGGTGGCTGAAGTGAGGGCAGTCTTTCTGAGGACCAAATCCTTAACGTATGATGTCTACAGAACTGCCCTGTAGTAGATGGTTATTCATTGTAGCCTTGTTTGCATTAGCAAAAGAACAACCTAGATATCAATAGGGAACTGGGTATATATAAACAAGAAAATACTAAGCAGCCGTAAGTAATAAAAAAAAAACTCTAAGTATTGATAGGGAATGATCCTGGAGGTAGAGAGAGGAAATAAGACGCACAACAGTGTGTGATATACTATCCATTGTGTAAAAGGCAGTAGTAACCGATATTTGTTTATATAATGATAAAATCTCTAGGAATAAAAAAATAAAATACTATTGGTTGGCTAGAGTAAGCGAAACCAAACAACCTGAGGGTGAGTGGATCGAAGTATAAGGAAATATTTTTACATTATATCCTTTCATTCCTTTTAAATGGTGAACCGTATGACTGCCTGTTAAAATTAAATTTTAAAAGCTACATAGATGAATCAGATGCATACCAATGGTAAGAATTATTTAGAACAATGGTTCACTCAACACTGGAAATGTAATCTACTCCTTTGAAGAATAATTCAATTTAAATATCTAAAGGGCAAAATGATAAATCAACCTGATGTTATATGATGCAACTATTAAAAATCATAATTTGGAAGATTATGTAGCAACTAGGTGAAGCGTGACACTAAAATGAGATGAAGTTGGGTTTCAACCCAAATTATATATAGGAACCCCATAATTAATAATGTGTCCTTGACAAAATTTTTTATGAAATAAATAGAGGTGCCTTGCATGGTTGTGAGGAATCATATTAATATATAAAAAGCATCTAGTGCAATATATTTTGCTAAATGAAAAGGTTATAAAACTGCATATACCCTCTGTTTAGAATTATGTATCACTCATTCATTCCAAGAGTTACTGAGTTGTTACTATGTGCTCTGGGCTGGTAACAAAGAGCACAGCATTGTTCTGAAGGAGCTATAGTTTAGTAGAGGAGACAAGCACACACACAATGTGCTTATGAAAGAAGGATACACACTAATAATTAAGAAGGCCCAGGCCTAAAAAGGGGCAGAAAGAAAATGCCTGTAAGTATTAATGAAGTGAATTAATTAATGCTTATAAGTACTAAATTGATGAAAATGCTTATAAGTACTAAATTTTGCAGGCATAGAGAAAGCAAAACTAATCCAATCTCAAGAAGTAGAAGAACTGAGTATGTGTGCACGTGCATGTGTCAGGTATCACTTCTGCTAGGATGACTTGGTCTTGAAACAAGCTGGCCAAATAAAGGTAAAAAGGCATTTATAATAAGGAGGGCAGGGTGTAAAACAATAGAAACCAACACACTACAGATAGAAATATAAATTAATATAGTCTCTGTATATTACAAATGTATGTCCTGCTGAAAAAGATCTCTGAAATATATCAATTGGGAGGAAAACGTACACAACAATCAAGTAAACCCCTTGTGTGTTGAAGTCTGCAACTACATTTCCCAGAATCCCTTTTCTCGAATGATTCAAGGATAGCGTTTCTCTGCCAGTGAGGGTTACTGCAAGATTTACAGAAGAGAAGTGAACGCTATTATTGTCTGATGGCAACTGTGAGTAAACACATGGGCAGGCAACAGGCATGAGGTTTGAACTGGCTGCTGCATGAGAATCATCTGCTTTTTCCAGACTCAATATTGTACAATGTCAATTTTCCAAATTAAATCCATAATTTCAATGGAATAACCATTAAATTCAAGTTTCCATGGCAATTTGAAATTTTTTTCAATGTTCATAAAAAAATCAAAGCGTAAGTAAGAGTCAATTTTGAAGAAAAATGTGAACTTCTCAGCATATATAAAAATAAAATTCCAGGTGGGTCAAAAAACTAAGTGGGTAAAGAAACTACAAATTTTTAGAAGAAACAGTATTTTTAGGAACTTGATGGTTTCTTACACAAGGAAGGAAAAAAATAAAAGATTGGTAAGTATGATCACACTATAAAGTTTCTGAACAAGACTCCATAAATAAAGTGAAAAGACTAGCAACATATTGAGATGTATATAACAAAACCACCACCAACAAAGAAATCATAGTATGCATGCGCGCGCACACACACACACACACACACACACACACGACTGCACTGTAACGAGGGGAAAAAAATGAACAACAGGCAACTCACTCAAAAAATTTCAAGTGGTCAAAACATATGAAAATATATTCAATCTCAGTATAATCTGAGAAATACAAATTAAAATGAGATACTACTTCATACCCATCAGACTGTAAAAACTGAAATCAAACTAAAACAATTACCAACAAGTTTAAAAGAGGCTATATAAATTGCTACAACCACTTTGGAGAAAATTAAAATTACACAGTAAAGGTGAACGTGTATAACTGCTACGACCCAGAAAGCCTACTTGCACACGTCAACCTCAGAGAAACTTGGGCATGTACACAAGGAGACACACCAGGATATCTACCGCAGCACTCTTTGTAACAGCTCAAAACTGGAAACTACCTAACTGCAGTATGTTAGGGGAATAAACTGCATTTATTTGTATGAGATACATAGCAATTATAACAAATGTACCACCATGAATAAATTTTTAAAACAATGTTGCAAAAGACACATATAGTATACCATTTAAAAGTTGAGAAAACACAAAAATAATAGTTCATATTGTTTATGATATTGTTTACGATATTGTTTATGGATATATAAACACAGTGTAAGTGCAAAAAACGGAATGATGTAAGTCAACTTTCAAGGTGGTTACCTAGGGAAGGATGGAAACAGGGCTCTAGCTGTATATATAACTATTTTACTCTTTTAAGAGACAACGCAAATAGGGCAAAGTATTAACATCTGTTTATTCCTGGTACTAGGTATGTAGGTTTCTACTGAATTTTACTTTATCCTGTGTGTCTGAAAATCTCAATCTGATTTTAAAATATTTTTCAAGAAAGATCATTCTGCTTGGCTTCAGCACAGAAGATACACTGAAATGGACAAGCCTGTGGAAGGGCAGACTGGTGAGAGGCTCTGTCGATCCCAGCAGGAGGCAGAGCAGCATGAAGGGAGAGCAAGGAAGTGGGAGGAGAGAGACCTGTCCCTTACACACACAGATTAGGACTAGAGAGTTCTTCATACACTCATGCAATCCTTGGATGCCTGGGAGCCATTCTTTCAGGATCTCCTGTATTGTTGAAATATTTGTGCATATATGATAACTCAAAAAAAAAGGTTCTCCAATGTCAGCTTGATTGGGGATTTGTCTTACAAAATTCAAGTTCAATTACATCAGAATTTATGCTGCCTTTCTACAGAACTACTTAGTAAAAATCAAAGCTTGAGGAGCCTCTGTCCAGAAACTCTGCACTACTATTATTAAATCTGATTCACGGTATTATCATCACGTCTGTATTACTAACACAATGTACCAAAGACACATCCTTGTCAATCTGCACCAAAACTTGTCGCTTTCACTATTTGTGTATCACGTGAAAGATGGCAGCTTATAAACAAAGTCTAAAACTCATCATCTCTAATCATCACCTGAAAATAATTCTACAGACATAGGTCTCAAGAGTCATTAACATCAGATCCAAACAGAATTATAGGCAAAAACATTGCAAATTCTGGAAAGACATGTAAGAACACTTAGATAATGAGTCAGCCCCCACTGAACAACGTCCTGATACACAGGTACAATTTGAACCTAAGAGCACGCTTTCATCAACACTAATATTTCAGATGATTCTATCTCATATAAGTGTGCATGCATGTGCATTCACACACATTCATGAGAATGACATGGTGGTCCAAATGGACCCAGCTCTGTTTAAGAAGAATATAGGCCCAAAGGTCCAACAGGTCACCATTCCTATCACAAAGCACTGCAGTAAGACAGTAGGATCCTTACGAAAAGTACTGCTATCAGACAACCACCAAAAATATGTTAAGCCCCGGAAGCCACTGTGTGTAGTTTTCCTTGCTTAAATATTGAGGTAATGCAACTTTTAGAACTGAACACTAGTTCCTTTCACAGTTGTCTGCTTATCAGCATAAACCACCTAAGAGAGACAGAACAGGACAGGAAAGGAGATGTATTGGCTCCACCTTCTGTTCTACTTGTGCTTACACACAGCTGCTTTTCAGCTTGTAATGCGAAGGTCACATCACCCTTCAGAAACTCCACACGTCTTTTTATTACACTTGCAAAGAGGAAAAATAATTTGTTTCTGTTAACTCGGAAGTAGACAAAATTTCTCTAGTCTTCTGAGAATCATTTTTAGAGGCAAAGATAGAAGTATTATAACTTGGGCTGTTTGACTGATACAGCACTCTGTTCAGTGTTGTGATAGTGATATACTTTTTCTGGGCATTGGCATCACAATGTAGTTCAATTAGTTATTAATATTGACCTACCATCATTTTTTTGTTTCTTCTCTTTTTAGTCCTTTATAGAATCATTTTTCCTCTTTTGTTCCTTCTCTGAATCTTTGCCCTGACTTTGTCTTTTATTAGATGAAGTCAGATGCAACTAACTCTGATCTCTGACTTACATACATGACCTACTGCACAGATAATCACTCTCTAGTAGTTACATGAAATGGTCATGTTTTAGAGTTCGAACAGATCTAGGATTAGACCTGTGACCTTGAATAAAGATAACTTCTCTGAGCCTGAATCTCCCTAACTTTAATAAGAACAATGCCACTTACCTCAAATTCATATAAAGTACTCAGTACACTTTAAGGACCCAATAAACGTAAATCTCTTGCCCATCTTTCTCCTCCTTTCCTCCATCCGTCCCCAGAGTAGCTGCTCTGTCTCTTGTGTTTAATGACAAAGACAGGAGAGGAAGTTAAAAAAAAATTTTTTTCTAGATCACATCAGGGTACCACAGGTAGTAACCAAGAAGGGACACAAAAGGGGCTCCAAACACTACTCAACCAGAAGGGCTGCTCTGACTTTGTCATAAGATACTGGTACACACCACAGGCCACATTTGGTAAAATGGATCCAGTGGCTTTTAAAAAATGAATTCTGAAAAATCACCCGTGTTGACAATCCCACCTTTCCTCAGTACAAATAAATACAAACAAAAATTGCACCTTCAAGAGCCACTGACGTGACCACCTTCCTCAATGTTTCTCTTCTTCCCTATCAGGGAGTCTGCCCAGCACACAGCCCCACAGCCATACTGCATCTCTCAAAAGTGACCAGTACTGTTCAAGGCCCAACCCTTTGAGCAAAAAAGGAATTATGTCAGATACTGGGGATGTCTCACATAGGAGAAGTGTAGAATAACTGAAACACAGCAAGGGCAGGAAAGCAGCTGAGCATCAGGAACCACTGGAACCAGGGACTTACAGTGGGCATCACTCCTGTCAAAGCAGACTGGCTTCCTTCAAGGAACATGAACACAGACAGGTCTTAACACACTACATCTTACTACACGCATCACCACAGAGGGATGAGTCTCCTTCCTGGTTTCACTTAAAAACACCCAGGGAATTCTGACTGGCCCGTGTGAAGGGAGGCAGGCAAGTGACCAAGTAGTGAGGACTCTGGGAAGTCCCATTAGAACTATGTGGTAAGGGACAGAGATGGACAGACAGAACCCCCAAATAAGGGGGTACTGTTCCCAGGAGACACAAACATGGTAGGCGGGCAACACAAGGTAACTATTAGAGTGAGAGAGTAGAAAAAGCAGTTTTGGGAATTGAAGAGATCTCTATTAAAATCCTTACTTGACCAGTTAACCAGAATAAACCTTGGGCAAGCTATTATCTCTGAATTAGCTTCCTCGTGTATAAAATGAGACTAACGTAAGATTTAGAAAAAAAAAAAATCATAAAGTTCCTAGCAGAGTTCTAGTACATAATAGGCATAAAGACAAAAATGTTTTATTAGATCACTAATTCATTATATCTCACTTTTTTCACCAGTGAAGTTAGAAATAATCAAATAAATGTTTACATACTCGTATTAAGTGTTTATGAAAGTTCTGAGCATAAAACAGGCATTCTTCTGTCATTCAAAGTCATAGAATTTCAGGGGAATCAACCTGATGCCTGATTATTTCCAGGAAGAAGTATTCTACACCACCTCTAAACTAGCAGCTTGCTTTCACTGAGCTTAAATCACTTCCTATAGTTTTCATCCACTAGATCCTTAATGTGACATATGATAAAAGTCCATTTCTGCTTCCCCATCAGGCCTCCAAATACTTGAGGCAGCCATGATGCCTCCCACTCCCCTGCCCAGGTGAATTTTCCCAGCTGCACATTCCTATTTGCCTCAGTCATCCACATCACATGATTTCAAGTGTATCTCCCATATGAACAAACACCTATATCCAGAAATGTGGTAAGCTGGGCATATGGAGTAAGTCAGAATCGAGGCCTCCTTGTCATTTCCCTTGCACCAACCACTACACTTCTTTGTGCCACATGTGCTGATAAAGCTAGCAAGCTGCACCCCTCAGCCCCTTCCATCAACAGTATTCTATTGGGATTAGTTTTGGGAAGGAAGGACAGGCTCCTACCATTCTCCCCCTTCACTTTCCCTTTGTCTGATTCAGCTGATCACATCAGCCTACCAAGATCAATCCTCTTAGTTCCTTAACCTGTCATCCAAAGTGCTCACTATCTCAGCGAGTCAACACTGACGTTCAGTGATATTTCTGGGTCCCTTCCTTCCAAATTATGGTAGGATTATATTTCCCTACCCCACAAACACCCGGGCCGGGTGTGGTCACCCCGCTTTGATCAGTTAAAAGTGAGCTGAAGTGATGTGTGACGGAAGCTTTGAAGCCTGATATGACATTCATCATGTTCCCTCTCTGGTACCACAAGTACAAGCAACATTCCAGAAGGCAGAAACTCCAGACTGGGTTCCTGCATGAGAACAGCACAAAGCAGAGAACCCTGCTGACCTGAGAATAGGCATGTGATATAAGCAATAAATAAATCTCTTTTACTTTTTCAGTCACTGAGATTTAGAGGTTATCGTTACAGCAAAATCTAGCCCATCCCAGCTAACACACTATCTCTCCTGTATCTGTGCCATCTGCAAATATGATGAGTGATCTGTAAATCTCATGCAATTCATTGAAGACAGGAGGTTTCATGCACAAAAACAAAAGTTAGGCTGTTTTGGTTTGTTTTTAATGAATTCAGGCTAATTCCTAATGTTTAGTACTTCATCTCTCCGGGAAACAAGTAATTCTTTAAATAATCTACTCTAGAATCTCACCCGAGAGCCACATCAAGCTCTACAATCTTCCTTCTTCCCCTTTCTAAAAAATGGAGTAGGGCTTCCCTGGTGGCGCAGTGGTTGAGAGTCCACCTGCCGATGCAGGGGACGCGGGTTCATGCCCCGGTCCGGGAAGATCCCACATGCCGCGGAGCGGCTGGGCCCCGTGAGCCATGGCCGCTGAGCCTGCGCGTCCGGAGCCTGTGCTCTGCAACGGGAGGGGCCACAGCAGTGGGAGGCCCACATAGCACCAAAAAAAAAAAAAAAAAGTGGAGTAACCTTTCCCTGTCTCAAGTTTTCAGGTGCCTCTCTCCTTAAAGCCACCAGGCCTAAAAACATAAAAAATTATTTAGAGAATTCATTTTCAAGTTCTTACAACCCAAAGATATAATTAATTTAAGTCAAGAACAAATAGTTGCTATCTTTAACCATCTCTCTGGATTTCATTTCCCTCATTCTGTTCTTTAACCCAAAGACTGACCTTTACTGACCATGGCCAGTCAGAGGAATCTTTTCTTTCAAATGTAATATTCATGTCTTCTCACACTGGGCTAGGCTCACTATCCTGTGCCATTCACTCACTACTTAAAATTTACTCAACGTTTACCAAATATTTGCTATGTATCAGGCAACTGCTTGGTCTGGGACATGATATCTGCATTCAAGGAATTTACAGTTAAAAATGTCAACTGAACAAAAGAGAAGTGGATAGGAGCAACAACACAAGCAGTCTTGAATGCCTTACTTAAGTTGTAATAATATAGTGCCTAGGAACATAAACTTTGAAATTAGACAGTCCTGGTCTCAATTTCCTCATCTATAAAACTGGGATAATTAACAGCAAAGAACCATTCAAAGTATTAAGTCAGACAACCCAAGTAATGGACTTAGCTATATTTAATGCTAATATTACCCTGAAGATAATGGTTAATAACTGAAAAAATTAATACACTAATATAACTGTTCATATTTTAGAAGTATTATGCTTTGGATCCAGTAGCAAGAACAAATTGAAGGAAGAGTCTAAAGTCCATAAAGACAGTTAAAAGGCTGTTGCAGTAATCAATGATTCAAGTAGACAGAAAGAATGAGAAAAAGATCACCAAAACGGTTTAGTCCTGACTCTGATAATAACTGTATAATCTTGCACAAGTTAATGCCCTCTCCAGGCCTCAGTTCTCTCATCTTAAGATCTGACCTAAATGATTAAAGTTTATTTCCAGAGTACCACCTGTTTTTAACGACTTTACATTTTATATATCTATAATGTCGGTTACAGGCATCTCTTATACAAATATCTATAACAACAAAAACCAAAACTCCAAAGAATAATTAAATGCTAACAACTACCTTCAAAAGCAAGCAGAAAAAAACAAAAAGCATGCACGATGTCAAGGACTAGAAGAATACTGCATTTGTGATTAGGCTTTCTGAGGTAGCAAACAACAAAAACAAACAAACAAAAACCTATTATAAATCTAGAAGCTGTGAGTTAAATTTTCTTTGCAATGCAGACTATCTTTTTCACTTAAGTTCCCCAGTTTCCATGGAATAGCATGAAAAACTTTCAAGATACATTTTCCATAGTAAAGCCTCAGATAAACAGATTTCTAAATCATCTAATACCATTTCCTATTTTATCTCTCCATCTATTAAAACTAATAGGCAAGAAAAAGAAAACATATCCAAACTGGAAAGGAAAAAGTAAAATTACCTTTGTTCACAGACAACATAATCTTATATGTAGAAAACCCTAAAGAGTTCACAAACAAAAAGAATATTAGAACTAATAAATGAATTCAGCAAAGTTGCAGAATACAGAATCAACACACAAAAATCAGGGTTTTTTAATATTCTAACACACTGAAAAGGGAATGAAGAAGACAATTCCATTTACAACAGCATTAAGAATGAAATGCCTGTGAACAAACTTAACCAAGGAGGCAAAAGAATTGTATGCTGAAAACTATAAACACTGCTGAAAGAAATTAAAGAAGAAACAAAGAAATGGAAAGATATGGATTGGAAGACTTAATATTGTTAAAATGTCCATACTACACACAGTAATCTACAGATTCAATATAATCCCTATCAAAATCCCAACAATGTCTTTTTACAGATTAAAAATCCATCCTAAAATTCATATGGAATCTCAAGGAACTCTGAATAGCCAAAACAATCTTGAAAAAAAAAAAAAAGAACAAACTTGGAGGTTTCACATTTCCTTACTTTAAAACTTACTACAGGGACTTCCCTCGTGGTGCAATGGTTAAGAATCCACCTGGCCAACACAGGGGACATGGGTTCAAGCCCTGGTCCGGGAAGATCCCACATGACGTGGAGCAACTAAACCCATGAGCCACAACTACTGAGCCTGAGCTCTAGAGCCTGTGTGCCACAATTACTGAGCCCACATGCCACAACTACCAAAGCCTGCGGCCTAGAGCCTGTGCTCCACAACAAGAGAAGCCACCTCAATGAGAAGCCCACGCACCAAAATGAAGAGTAGCCCCCGCTCACCACAACTAGAGAAAGCCCGCATGCAACAATGAAGACCCCATGCAGCAAAAAACAAAGAAATTAAGGAAAAAACAGGGCTTCCCTGGTGGCACAGTGGTTAAGAATCCTCCCGCCAATGCAGGAGACATGGGTTCAAGCCCTGGTCCGGGAAGATCCCACATGCCGGGCTAGAGCCCGTGCTCCGCAACAAGAGAAGCCACCACAATGAGAAGCCTGTGCACCACAATGAAGAGTAGCCCCTGCTCGCCGCATCCAGAGAAAAGCCCGCGTGCAGCAACGAAGACACAACACAGCCAAAAATAAAATAAATAAAATTTTTTAAAAAGAAAAAGAAAAAAACAAAAACAAAACTTAATACAAAGCTACAGTAATCAAAACAGTGTGGATGTGCCGTAAAGACAAACATATAGACCAATGAAACAGAACAAAGCCCAGAAATAAACCCTCACATATACATGGTCCATAGATTTCAACAAGGGTCCCAAGACCATTCAATAGGAGAAAGGACAGTCTTTTCAACAAATGGTTTTGGAAAAACTGGATATCCATGTGCAAAAAAATGAAGTTGGACCCTTACCTTACACCATATACAAAAATCAGCTCAAAATGGATGAAACCTAAACGCAAGAGCTAAAATTATAAAACTATTAGAAGAAAATGGGAAAAGCTTCATGACACTGACTTTAACAATGATTTCTTGGACATGACACCAAAAGCACAGGCAACAAAAGAAAAATTAGATAAACTGAACTTAATAAAAACTAAAAGCTTTGGGCTTCCTTGGTGGCGCAGTGGTTGAGAGTCCGCCTGCCGATGCAGGGGACGCGGGATCGTGTCCCAGTCCCGGAGGATCCCACATGCGGCGGAGCGGCTAGGCCCGTGAGCCATGGCCGCTGAGCCTGTGCGTCCGGGGCCTGTGCTCCGCAACGGGAGAGGCCACAACAGTGAGAGGCCCCTGTACCGCAAAAAAAACCACTAAAAACTAAAAGCTTTTGTGCATGAAAGGACACTATAAATGCAGTGAAAAGGTAACCTACAGAATGGGAGAAAATATTTGGAAATCATGTGTCTGATGAAGGATTAATATCCAGAATAAAGAACTACAAACCAGTAACAAATGAAAACAACCCAATTAAAAAATGGACATTTCCCCAAAGATATACATATGGTAATAATCACATGAAAAGATGCTTAATATCATTAATCATTGAGAAAATACAAACCAAAACTGCAAAATAACACATATCAGAATGGCTGTTATAAAGAAAACAGAAAAACAGGCAGAAAATAACAAATGTTGGTGAGGTGCAAAGAAATTGAAACTCTTATGTGTTGTTGGTGAGAATGTAAAATGATACAGCCATCAATGCACAATTACAATATGGCATTTCCTCAAAGAATTAAACACAGAATTACCATATGATCCAGCAATTCCACGTCTGGGGATATATCCAAACGAACTGAAAGTAGGGTCTCAAACAGGTACGTACATACCCATGTTCACGGCACCATTACTCACAAGAGCCTAATGGACACTTAACAAGCAATCCAACTGTCTGTGGATGGATTAGTGAATTTTTTAAATGTGGCATACACATACAATGGAATGTTATTCAGCCTTAAAAAAGATATTTTGCCACATGCTACAACATGGATGAAACTTGAAGACATTATGCTAAGTAAAATAAGTCAATCACAAAAGGACAAATATTGTATGATCCACTTATAGGAAGCAGAATGATGTCTGGTGTTTGTAAGAGGTTGGGGGATAAATGGTATAGGGAGTTAATGCTTAATACATACAGAGTTTCAATGTGTGAAGATAAAAAAAGTTCTGGAGATGCGTGGTGGTGACGGTTGCACAACAATGTGAATGTATTTAGTGTCACTGAATCACACACCTTAAAATGATTAAAATGACAAATTTTATGTATGTTAATTTTACCATAATAAAAAATGAATAGAAAAATAATTTTTTGCTTTTATATAAATGAACAGGAGTTTAGAGTAATTTAGAATGAGAAATTCTTTTAAACACCAGTGGTAAAATAGTATTCTGATGAATTCTATCACACACAAGAAAACATTTACGAAGACCTATGCCCCTAAATATATCATGTTATTGCTCAGATAGAATAGGAATATAAGTTTAAATCATTTGATCTAAAAAAAAATTTAACAAGGAATTTTAAAAGGTAACTATATCTACTTAAACGTTTCAGAAAAAGTACCTTGGTGATGAGGAAAAAACTCTTTTTCAAGAAAAGTTTTTAAAGATAGAACTTCCTCACATTTAACTAGTAAAAATTAAGTATACAAGTATTAATGCTAAAGTATTATTTGTATTAGAATTTGAGAAAAAACAAATTGTGGTCTTTCCTAACAATCTAGTTCCTAATCCCCACTATGAAATGACTATGGGTCACTTCGAAGGATTAGAAGCCTCCTAGGGATTAAAATGCTACACAGAAAAATAACATTTACAAAATCAGGTTAACCAAAATATTAATATCTAGGGGGAAAAGATCACTGTCTTTAAGTTTTTAACTCAACACTTATTCATTGACCCCAAAGATACTGTTTAGGTCACAAGACAAACTTACCCTTTACAAAGGCTTAACTAAGACCAGGCCTCTAATAAATCACAGTAATGCTAATTATATTATATAGATAAGAAAATATCTATGGAAAGTCTCTTTTCCTCTAAATCACTTTCAGTATGGTTCTCCTAAATGTTGCCTTTAACATAGTAACCTACCAACAATTCACTCAAACCTATAGAGCTTATTTTCAGTGTTTAAGGAAACAGAAAGCCTATTATTTCTTTATGGTTAGATAAAGCTCTAGTGTGTGTGTTAATAATTAAAATGCTCCTATCATATCCCCTTTTTTACGGGGATGCAGTCTCTTATACTTAAGGTGTTTGCTAAACCTATTCATAATTTTTCTATAAGACTCTCATAAAGGGCTTCCCTGGTGGCACAGTGGTTGAGAGTCCGCCTGCCGATGCAGGGGACGCGGGTTCGTGCC